>NC_050203.1:4610000-4970000 GCF_013141755.1 Anopheles stephensi
CGTACCCTGGGCGATGGCGTTGAACCGTGCCATAAGATCCGCAACCTGGCCGCGATCCAGATGGCTGGCAAATACCTTCCGGCGGCCAAGATTCTGCGACGATTTGGATTCGGCATGGTGCGCTTCGCTCGGTGAGCCAAACTCCACCAAACATTCGCCCGTGCGGCCACCACGCTCGTTGCGCACGAGCAGTACCGTTTTCGCCTGGAATCCATCGTTACCGAAGAACGCATACACGTCCTCCTCGTACACGTGAAAGTCCACGTTCCGCAGCAGCAGCCAGTTAGTGCGCTTGAACATCTCGCTGTTGTCCCCACTGGAATTGCCGCCACCTCCACCGAACCGGCTGTGCAGTTTGCGAGGATCACGCGAATGTTGGACAGAGTTATTGCCGTGGTTCATGTTGGCGTTGTTGCCGAAGTTGCTATTGCTATCGTCACCGTTATCTCCCGAATCGTCGTCCCGGAGCCGTCGAGGGTCACGATTGTTCCAGGCATTGTTCGCCTCCGAATTGGGTCTGGAGGAATCACCATCCAATAGTTGCTGGCCGTCCATAAAATTCATCGACGAAGCAGCAGCAGCAGCCATATCAATTTGGTCGTTCAAATTCCTTTCAACCGAACCCCATCGTGTGCCCTGCTTGCTGGCACGACCCTGCCGACCATTACCGTTGCGACCGTTGGAATTGTTTCCATTCATATTCTCGGAATCGGAGTTGTTTGCCGGACCGTTATCCTGCTCGTTTTGCCCGTTAGTGTTTCGGTGCTCGGTACCCGAACCATCATCCTCCACCAGCCCCGGATTCTCGTACTCATTCTTCGCTACCTCGTAGTCAATCTCCTCACAGGCGCGTACCGTCACCTTCTTGTTGCCGATATAGTGTCGATGCAGCTGCGACCACGCTTCCCGGGCGTCTTCCGGCCGGTGGAACTTCACGTACCCATCCATCTGCTTCGGTGAGTAATGGTTGCGTACGATCAGCACCTCGACGACGGTGAAATCGGAAAACATCTTCAGAATGTCCTGCTCGGTGGTAAACGACGGTAAGTTCCACACCGTCAACGTGCTGACATGTCCTCCCGCTGCATCGTTACCCGACAGTTGATTGCGGTACCTCTCGTTCGCATCATCCGACCCTCCTCCTCCCCCCCGCGGGTCTTCGTGGCTCATGTCCCAGGGATTAACCGTGCGGCCGTCCCTCCAGCCTGACGCATCTTGTGACTTTGTTTCACTGCCCGGTCTAAACGAGTCAACCGCCGATTCAAACTCCTGATCCGTTATGGACTCGATTCTTACCCGGTTCCGGCGCATTATCGTACCATCGCGCAACAGCGCACTTTTTTGCCCTCTTTGTTCAAAAACTGAATATAAGCAATGCCCGTCCGTCGGCCATGTTGATCGTTAATCATCTTGATACCTTGCGTGGAGATCTTGGCGGATCTAAAGAACCGCCGAAAGTCACCGTACCCCGTGGAAAGCTCAAAGTTCGACAGCTTCACCGCAAAATCACTCGTGCTGAGACCGCTGTTCGGTTTCATGCTGCCGCCCGAGTACACACTGTCCGGAAGGGGCGATGTCATACGAAAAACGCTACCACCGTTCATCATGCCGTTCCCAAACGGGCTGGGTGAAATTTTACCACTGACCGTCGAAAAGTGTCCCGCTTGGTTTGACCCGAACCGTCCATGACTCCCCTCCATACCGCCGGGGATCGTATGCAGCCCGTAGATAGGTTCAACCGCGTGGTTCATGCCCGTCGCAAATACGCTGTTCATCGCACTTTGTTGCGATTGCTGCTGACCGACGAAATCGGATGTGGCTCGGTCCGAAAAGCGTGAAACACGGTTCGATCGACCACCACCGTTCGATGTGCCGTCGTACCGATCGCGGCTGGTGCTGTCGCGACTGCGTCGATCACGCGACCGCGATCGACTTCGTTGGCGCGTACGTCCAAAGCGATCACGGCTGGAGCTACGGCTGCGGCTGCTTCGCGGCCGGTTTCGACCATACTCCCGGCTCGAACTGCGTGACCACCGGCTGGTACGTTCGCGGGACGAAGATCGACTCTTACCGTCCCGCTTCTGTCTTCGGTCGCGTGACGACGAGCGACTGCGACGACGCCCGCCGCCACGTTCGCGGGAAGACGATCGGCTACTTATCCGGTAGACGCGGTCGCGTGACACGGAACGGCTACGGCTACGACGATCCTTTTTCAAAAATTTCCACGGACTCGAATCGTTCACAATGATCGGCCGGGGAACGACGACATCATTCACCATCGGTCCTCCTCCCTTCGCACCGGATCCAGTCAGTGACGAAAGCCATCCGCTAAGCGAACCATTATTGCCGGCCGTCGGCTGCGGAGGAACTATGCAGACGTCATCGGGAGCGCTCCCGTCGGCAGAGAGAAAGCTCAAACCGGGTATTTCGTTGTAGGCCGATCCTTGCGCCAACAGTGGACTGAACGAGGTGGTTACCGGTGCGGTGGTGGGCGTCGGTGCTGCATTATTCAGCTGACCGGCGGAAGCTTTCGCCAAAAAGCCGGCCAACGATATTACCGGTGGTTGAGGTTGTTGTACGGCGGCGGCGGCAGCTGTCGCTTTCGCTGTCGAAGACAACCCAGCCAAACTGGGATTCACTGGTTGATGTATCCCGGCGATTAATGCCGTCGGTAAGCTGGCGTTGGTCGTCTGTGGTAATGCCACCTGCGGCACGGTGGCCACCGCCGGTGCTGGTGCTGCAGCAGCAGCCTGTTTAAGCTGCATGTAGGCAAGGGCGGCCTTCCGGGCCTGATCGATCACCTTCTGCATTTCGGCACGGGACGAAAGCAACAGCGATACTGGTCCATTCTTAATGAACCCTCCATTAAGCGCCATGGCTTGGCGTGCATCTTCGTCGGTGCTACAATTTGGACAGAAAAAGAAGGAATAGCAAAAGAAAGGTAGTACTTAGAGTAATGCGTTCGTGAAAATGACCACTAGCGAAGTAATGACATACTTTCTAACATTGCTGGGGCATTACGGAGATATTACAGAGAATCCCAAAATTAAGAACCGATTGAAGAGAGACCAGGTTAAGCTGTTCTCGATGTACTTACCGTTGTGGTTTACTTTCGGGCATTATTCGGTTAAACGGTTATTATTTCAAAAACGGTTCATTGGAAAGACGTCATCGTTACTTACAAACTTTTACGAACAGAACGCCTATGGGAATAATGCTTCATAGACATTCTTTTAGTCGTTTGAATTTTATTTGAATCGCTTTCAATTCCCTGCCATTTCAACGAAGCAGTTCAGCTACTTGTATTGATCTTGTCATCCGTAATTAAAGTCCAAAATTCAAATTTAGTAAAAGAAAAATTGTTTTGGAAACTCAATGGATATTCAAAATCAATCAATACAAAATGGTGAATTTATTTAGTATACCCCAACCAAAAAAAGGGAAACTCTAATTGGATGTAAATTCTTTGTAGACAAATTTGTACTATTCTTTAACTCAGTGTTCCAACTTACCAAACATTACAGGAGCGGGAATAATGAAGTATGTACCGACAAGGACCGATGGATTTGTCAATCCACACACATGGTGATTCATTCTGCCTAAGCTTACCTTCATCATGGAGTGAGATCAAATTTCCAAGCTTTGCATCGTAAATGGGCCTCATTACCGCCTCAATTAGCCACTCCCAAAGACGATCCTTTTTCGTTAAAAAAAAAAACGATCACAAAAACCCGACCAGACGAATGAATCTTTCCATAGGGAGGCCGCCCCGTCTCCAGAGGCAGCCACAGAGCACAACGGCCTACGCACGTCTCGGAATGTCTCTCCAGCCATGAGCCACTGTCGCAGCACAATGTGCACCGAATGAAAAAGGGAACTAGACGCACCACCCCGTCCAGACCAGATTCGTCAGACAGTGCGTGTTGGAGCAGAGAAGAGAATCCAGTTTTGCTCGCCGTTGCTTGCACCTCCTCTTCCTTATAATGCGCACGCGAATCGGCTGTGACTTGTGCACCCGAAACGCAAACGGAACGCAATGCAACGAACTTGATCGTGAAAGAAAGTAGAAGCATCGTCATCATACTCACCAACCCCTGTGTCTGCCATAACACATACCCAGCATCCATATGTAACGCGAGTTTTAAAAACAAGACACCTAAAAGCTACCTCCGGTCAGGTTTTTATCGCCAATCAGTGAGCTTTTTACACGGGTACGCTTGTATGACACAGTGTGCGGGCGAATAGAAAAAAAAAGCCCGGCCATCTTCTCCGCTTCTGAATCGCGGATTTCTACGATATAAATGGCGGATAGAAGAGAGAGGAAAAAAATGGCGAGAGTATGTTTTATTTTTTTGTTCGCGTAGCATAACTCTGTCTGACCCAACGACACAACATCATTGGCGTAATCTCAAGCATAACACGATCGACGATTACGCGGTTCGATACGATCCTGCAATAGTAACTTATCTTGCTATTTGCACTTCCGACTGGCCCAACCACCCGGGTGCAGCAGCACGTGAGTGTTCAGTTCGGAAGGTTCCGGCGAGAGCGTGTATATGTTTGCTTTCCTCCTCTTCTGATGATATAATCCCATACCTATAACCACCCGATCACCGGGTTCAACCTAATAACTAGTTTCCCTCTCGCCCAGACGGTTCACGCGGACCCGGTGACGACTGTTTGGTGTGTGCGTTTTTGCCCGCCAGCAGTTTGAAGAAGAAATGGTCTAGCGAATTCGATTCGCGATTAGTTGTACGCACGTACGCCGGCGATACGATACCGCAAAATATGAACCCCGGCAACAACTTCTGGACGTGTATGACACATAGCGTTGCATGCGAAGAAAAATGGTTCGCCAAAGCCGCGAAGAATCTTTTCGATGGCGTGTTAATATTGTGAAATGCCGGCTTCACGGGATGATGACGGAATAATGAGGTATCCCTTCATTTACGCTTGCGAAGAAAGGTTAGTTGTGTAACGACCACATTCGTGCATTGCGATGGCTTTTGGGCGATGGCGATGCAGTGAAAAGATCGATCATCCATCTTGAAGGATAACGATTTCCTGGGGAAAATGATGGCCCGGACAGCTGGCTCATCCATCTATCAACTTCAACAGACTGCACTGCACAGCTTCGAATGTTCTTATAGAAAACACTTTAAAAACAAATCTCTAGCTCTCTCGCTGAGTGCGTGTTCTGAAGTTGTTAGAGATTTCTAATCCTCATGATTTGAATGCAAGAATGGCGTTCATGGAAGCCATTGAGGTATAGGATAGCGAAGTCTAGTATCAAGTTGAGGCGGTCGGGTGGCCGAGGCGATAACGGCGCCGGTCTTCACCCGGCAGAACCGGGGTTCAAATCCCATCCAGACCGCCTCTCCCCGTACGCAGGGCCTGATTACTTTACTACGGGTAAAATCAAGTCACAGAAAGCCCCAGAAATGATGGCAGGCCGAGACCTCTCGAGGTTGGTGTGCCAATGAAGAAGAAGTATCAACCCAACGAATGAGGCTACTAGCGCACCACCCTGGAATAATACGCTGCGAAGGCACAATTTCCGCGGTACTGTCTTGCTTCGTCATGAGAAAGATGTAATATCGCCCAACCCACCCCAGCATTGTCAGTAAAGTAATGTGCATTGTGCTTCGAGAACAATCGAGAGTAATAAGGAAAACGGAATCGATACAAACCTGAACGCTATAAACGCATCACCGAGCGCACCGCCAACGATGTGGACGCCACCGTCGGGAATCGACAGACCCTTGAAAAAGGAGCGCACATCGGACGCATTCGCTGCCAAGGGCAGGTTCTGCAGACGAATGATCACACTCATGGCTCTGCGGCGGTCGTTGTTTCAGCTGCTGCTGCTCCTGTACCGCTCCTGTGGTGCACCTGCGTGCTGTTCTGTTGCGCAGGAAATACAAAACACCCGACGACAGTGGAGGAGTTCCGTCGCCCGCCACCGTACGTACGTGGCTGCTCTTGGGGGTTTTTTTGCTTAGCCTTTTCTTTCGATTTCAGATCACAACGGTCGCAACGCCTTTCTGCTGGAAAACAACAACATCCAGCACCGCCGGAAGTGAAGCAAAATAGGATAGGAACGCAACAAGGCTGTGTGACGTTGAAAGTTTTCTGATTGATAGGCTGTCTTTTCACCAAATTCTTCCTCTTTACAGCTCAACTAATACAAATGTTCGTTTCACAAGTTCGATCCACTGTCCGGTCCCCGTCCGTACAACCTCGTGGTGCTTCACTACTTTGTCGCCTTATGATGAACTTGCTGTAATCGGTGGCTCAGTGCAGCTACTACCTTGCCTTGTTTGATGACAGATTTCCACAGGAAGCTCTACGGGGGGGTGTCGCCGATGGTAATCCTACGGGGGAGGAGAAAATAAAAAGAAAAGCATTCGAAATAAAATACTAAATAATAATAAATCCTTCAGGCGAATGGACGGCAAGCGCAAACGTTTCCCGGCCGCAAACGATCGCGTGACATAATAGAGCCAATATTTAAAGACGTGTTCACACACGAAATTTTTATTATTTTTACATTGTAGCACCAAAAAACACCTCGATGATAGCACCCTACTCCCATCACCACCAACTCCCCTCTCACGCGCCATTAGTGCGTACGTTTGAATGTGTATGCTCTGCTCTTCTGTTGAGGTGTTCATGTGTACTCATTAACGAACCAGAAGCCACCACACAAGCGTGATCCGGTGGTGGTGATCTTCCGACAAGAGAACCAGTTTTCCACGCACAAAACCGGCCAGTTACTTGTTTACCTATCGTACAGCAACAGCACTGCTCCCGCGAAGGAAGGAAAAGCGGGTGGGCCAAGAGAAGTCAGGTCGGAAAGTTACTACAGACGCGCTTTTTGTATGCTCCTTGAAATTGAAGAATTTCTCTCTCTCTGTTTTTGGCCTAAAGTCCTCTTAATTTCTGGCGAACTGGCAATAGGGGCCCCACCCCTGGTACTCTCTTTATTGGAGACTCTTTGAGCCAAATATCATCCAATAACAGTGACTACACGTGTTGAACAGACTTGAAGACTTTTTCTTTCAATACCCGCCTCGATGGCTTATTACCAGTTGGAGTCTTGGGTTTTTGAACCAAAAGTCTTACCCCTTTTTGCGTGTTTGTTTAAAGTGTTTATTATGCTACATTGGTCGCATGAAACAATTAGCTTCACATATTAGCAATTCAAGCTAGTTACTGTTCGTATCGTATTATCATTATTGGATCTACAACGTCTTGCTTAATTCATTTGTTTATTAATATTGTAACTTTTATGGTGAAATTGAATGCCATTAACAATCTCATTCGATACTCAGTAGTAGACACAAAACCAAATTTACCTGTATAACACCACAATGAATAAAAAACAATGAAGTAATAACTTTCTCAAGACAACCAAATCGATCAAAGTTCTCCCGTAGTAGAGTATTGATTAATCAACTACGTGGTGTTATTAAGTCTAGTAAGCCAAAAATGGCACGCATGACCTTAGGAGATCGTAAGGCTAAGAAGAGTGAGAGAGAGAGAGAGAGAGAGAGAGAGAGAGACAGACTCATACCTGGTGCAAGGATATAACCATCTGAGCGATGAGCTCGATATACATGTCTCTACTACAGTTATTATTTGTAGCAACGTTTTTTTCTGATATTTTCCTCAACCAGTTGGAATTTTAAAATCTAAAAACCGAAGTCCCTTTTCGTGCAACCCTCAATCCATACAGCATACAGCCTTCGTTTCGCGTGGAAAATGGCAACGGAACTTGAGCCTTATTGAATGTGGGCACCATCAATGCCTAAAAGATGAGGCTAGTGGGGCCGCAGTCTTGAATACATACTGAATATGGCTTAGGAATTGCTTCTACTAATCCATCCAGATCCAGAAAAAAGTAAATGCACCCGCGCCTCGTGTATGTCTCTCTCCCTCTCTTCTCCGTACCAAAACAGTAGGAGTGGGGTAGTGGAAAATCGTCCCTTTCTCCTGTTTTCACCGACCGGTCGGAAAATTCACAACACTATAAAGTGAAGCAGCCTCGCACCGAACTACAGCAGTCGCGATCAGAGTGAGTAATCGTCCACCTTTCTTTCCCTGTGTTGCGTGTGTGTGTGTTTGCGTGTGTATATCGATATACCAGTTTAGAAGAAAATACCGTCCCATTTACATGATCGCTGTTGAGAAAGTGAAAATGAAACCGCTAAAAGTGAGTTTAGTAGCAATCACCTGTAGCTGTAACTTGTAATCATATTCGGACCAATGTGACATTGCTGAAAGACTGTAGAAAATCCGTCGCGACAATTGAAATGTGTTCAAACACGGCTAATGAGGATAAAGGAACTGAGGAACTCCTATTTATATTAGCACAAGGACGTTTTTCACAGTTTCGCGGTCATATTGTCCCACATACTCTATCGAAGTGGTCGGTGAAGCTTTCTTCTTACAAGTATATTTACAATGGAAGCCATTTCGAGAGGCCACAGACAAAAATTGATTCCCGTCCCGTCCAGCAAGCTAGCTGTCCATCTGTACCGCGCCCGTCGTGGAGTTTTGCCCGTCTGCCGCTGGTTTCAGTTTGGCCGCGTGCTCCAGTATCCGGCTGACCTGTTCCTCCGTCAGCCGTTCGTCCGAGTCCTCTATCATCAGCTGAATGTGTAGCGGGGACGATGGTGGATCGTTTACCATCATCAAGCATTCGTTCTTGGTCAGGTTGAACTCCTTCATCGCCTGCAGAAACTCAACGATACCGGACGACGTTTGCTCCTTGCAGGGTGTGTCCTCCAGATACTGTACCGTTTCGTACGTGATCGTGGCGAGATTCCGCAAGCCGTACTTTTTCTTACTGTTCTTCATGTCCTTCAGTGCCGTCATAACCTCGAAGTTGGTAAGAATGGCCGCGTTTGGATTGATGATCTCCATTTTGGTGCCCACGCCGGCCTGCTCAGGAATGGGTCGTCTGTTGCAACGGAAGAGTCGAAGGAGTGCGGGGATTGATTTGGGGGGGAGAAGTGTTACACAATTATCGGCGTAGAAGTTGTCGCTTAGTTATCTATTTCTATCACGTCGCTCAATTGTTAAATCCAAAAATTTCATCAACAGTGTTATGTTCCTATAATTGCCAGATGCATCTACTCGCGGCTTGCATCGCCATCGTAAGCGTCCTCCCTGCGCAGGGATTAGAGATCGAGCATCCGCACAGCTTCTCGACGTTCAAACGGGGCGTAATGCTTAGCGATGTGTCGTACAGCTATTCCTCCACCGACATGGGATCACCGGAGAGCGGGCGCTACAAGACGGTAACGGTGATCAAGAACATTGCCGTGCCGAAACCGACCAGTACCATGTTCAGCGATCGTTCGGAACACTATTATGACGCTGTGGAGAAAACTTCGGCCACCGGAACGACGCAGAAAAAGCGAACACACGTCGAATATTGGCCACCGAAGGCGGAGAATCAAGTAGCGCATCGGCTGAAGCTGGAGCAGGACTTTCACAAGGTCAGCAATACCCACCGTCCGAAAGGCAACGACCGCCAACACCAAAAGCAGCGCCACCACAGTCGACAGGAGATCCTGGCAACACCCACCAAGCCGACCTACAACAAACCCGCTGAAATTCAAGAGCAGCCCCAGGAAGAACCGCAACATCCGGTAGATCTGCTCGAGCTGGCCAAATCGGCAGCGAAAACGCTCGCGGAAAAGGCAAAGGTTGCGCCGGGCGAAAACACGGGCCCGGTAACGTTTCCCTCCAACGCAATGACGATGAAAAAGCAGAACGGTATCGTTAGTGTGGCCAATGAGTACACCAGCATCCTGACGACGGATCAGAACGATCGTCAACCGATCGTGAGCAAGCTGCGTACCAAGGTGGATCCTCCGACGAAAGTACCCACGTACTCATCAACCACCTCCTCGAGCGAGGCGCAGGAGATCAAGCTAAAGGATCTCGAACAGTCGGAGTACGTGTTTAACCACAAGACGGGTAAGTTCGAGTTCCGGACCGCTTCGAAAGCACCGAAGGCAGTGCAGGAGTATCTGCGTGGTACTCCTTACGTTTTCCGGGAAGAATCCATGTCTGCCAAGGAGCAAGAGACACCTAACAGCAGCAACACGTACAGCACTCCGTCGGAGTTACTGTTTGCCGAGTTGCACAATGCCGTCGTCACGCGGAACGTCACAATGATCAAGTCGCTTGCCAGCCAGCTGGAGGAAACGTTCAACATCGGCAAGCTTGACTTTGAGTCGCTCAAAACCGAAATGGATGGTGGTCGGCGCACCACCGAAGATCCGATGATGGTAGCAATGGCCGAAACAACCACCGTCAGATCGTCGTTCGATTTCGGGTACGGAAATTATGCCGAAACGACTACGACGATGGTGAACTATCCGGAAGCTACGACCGAGGCGATGGTGGCCAGTACCACGATAAAAGCGCCCGTTATGATGCTGATGACAACCACGAAGAAACCGCTTCGCTACATTGCACCGAAGCTTCGTGGTTTCAAGCGATTCTCGTCCAAGCGACAGAACCAGTGATGCCCCCCGTCCAGTTCCTTGCAGCCGGAACCTACCCAAGCCAAACGTTTTAAAAGAACGATCAAAGCAAAGTATTTATTTTTAAGGGGACCAGACAACTGGACGAGTTTTCCAAGTGTTGTGAATTTGGACTTAGCTCTACTGACCTACAATTGCATGATGTATGAATATAAAACACCGTGATATGCACCGCTGGGCACTATTCTCTTACACAGGACAGAAGGCATTCTCATTATCGAATAAATCATTTAAATAAATCTACCCTCTCTGAAACATTCTCTTCGACTCAGCGCGTTGAAATTCATTTCGGCCCCTCATTCTAGAAGTATTGAGGAAGGCCACAACAAACTGTTCCACACAGTAGAGCATTTCATTTCGGACTACACGATCGATATAATGTTTGGAATTAGTTGTTTTCATGAATATTAGGAAAACATCACTTCTTTTCTCTTTGCATCATTCATTTCTTACCTCGATAAACACGATTCCTTTTGCTTTGTTGTGATTATAACATGTGATATAAAGAACATGACTCAAGCAGGAATCCATTCGAACAACAATCAGAGCGAACACATTAACGCAAAAAGAAATGATACTTTCAAGATACAAAGGAAAACGATGCACCTGTACAGTTAAAACGTTTCTTTGTTTATATTTGATGTGTGAGAACATATTTGCTTAAAAAAGATAAAAATTAAAAATACACACAACTCGGGGCGGGCTTAAATCACAAATAGCCATATGCGAAACAAATCGGGCAAAGTAAGCCATGATTCTTCAGCGGTACAAGAACCAAAACTGATGGAGTTGGACCGGGATTTGAACGGTGCCCTTGGAGGTTCAGCTGAAGCGATTCTACGCACGCGTCAACGTCCAACATCAATAGACGCACTGGGAAAGCATGATGCCGGTCATCTTAACAACCTCCTTTTGCAACCAAGTGATTAACATATTACTTTATCATAATTCTGCGAAACATAAGTCTATGCGAAAGTCCCAAGCGATTAACTTACTGAGCGGTCGATCCTGCCTACAATACTTACTTACGAACCGCATTTTAATTTAATTTTAGGCAACTTTCCCGATGGTCGATGGTGTACGCATTCCAGCGAATCAAAATTACAACCAAAACGACCATTCGGCCAGGGGCTAGACCACTCACTGCAGCAGGAAGAAACCTCCGAAGAGAAGATACGGATATGTAACGATGCAAGGGCATCGCACCACCGCCATCACCACCACCATCGCACCCTTCCTTCTCGAATGATTTCCTTCTTATGAATAAGAAACTATTCTTTATTCGTTTTACAAATCGACACAACCCTAGTTATTTTTACACATCCCAGCTCACACGTTTCTTTTTGCTACAGCTTTTGCTGCTACAACATTTCACTTATTTCAAAAGAATTAAACTATACGGTTCGCTCGCACGCGACTCGCACACACTCACACACACACACGCACGGCGCACTTCCCAAACTCCCAAGGACGCCTCTTACGTGACGACGTAGAAAAAGAAGTAATTTTGTGCTTTATTCGTCATTCGACTTACCGCAACACTAGTTTCAATGGCTGTGCCACACACTTTTCTAACGTTTCGCTATCTTTTCAACTGTTCGCTCCGCCTAAAGCCACCGTAAAGTACGTTTTCCTGCGCTGCTTAAAGATGGCGACGTCTGGCAACGAAAACTCTCTTCTAAAATTTTTGCTTCTTCTACCTGTACGTGCATTAGCTCATCGGCTGGCACCGCTAGATTGGCAGCAGTTGCTGTCACTTTACGACCAAGGTGTATAGAGAGAAGATAACTACTCTTTTGATATTGTTTGGTTCGCAGCGTTATGAGTAAAGTGTATTTTTATGGAAAATCGGAAGAAAACCCAAACATGTGTTGATATATTTATTTTCCACGTTCAAATTTGAGCAGAAAATCATATTTGTAGTAACACAGTACCTCTCAAAACACAATGAATTGAATTTGAAAACATTTTCTTTCCGTCTCTACACCTTGGGCGTTACGCTGTTTGGTCGCTCTGGTTTGTTGTCAACAACAAATAAATACACAAACCCAACACATTGGCGCAAAAATGAGCGATCTTCCTATCACCACCAATTTCTCAGAAAAGTTACTTCCCGAGAACGATGTCGAACAGGACATACCGGCATTTAAAGTGATCGACCGAAGAAAACTGCTGTACGAAAAAATGGAAGTGATTGATCTTACCGAGGATGAGTTTCTGAGAGAATTCAAAACCTTTCTAAACACGCTCAGCGACCATCGGCTAGATGTTGATGCACGGCGCTCTGGTACAAAGGCTAAATCCAATTCGGTTATCTACACTCTAAGCGTACCGGTTGTCTTTCTGTCTCATGTTCGAACACACCAAGACACCTTCATTAACGAGCTGTTCAGGATAAACTTCTCCAGCTCAATGGTGTACGGGCAGTTAACGGCCAAAACGTACCGAGACGATGTTACCATCTATCAATTAGACGATGGAACAGCAAAGGTTGAAGTGTACTACCGACCATCGAACAACAAAATGCTTGGTAAGTAGTATTTGAGGAAGGTGCTCTATGCTGTTCTACTGCAGCTGAATGTGTTTTTCCCCCGCTTTACCCTTAGATTATCTACACAAGCTGGTATGTTGCGAAGATTCACTTCGCAAGAAATCTTCGCCAATGAATGACGAATCAATCCCGACATCTGTCGAGCTCAGACGCCATCTCCGGTTACTGATATCGATGGCCAAAGCGCGGTGCCACACACACCTAGCTCATTTAAACCTACGAACGCATTGCTTTGTTATCGGACGCCCTTTCGTGGGCAATGAAGGGCGCATAGCTGTGTTTGCCGAAACCATACTGCCCGACGCTGAGCTCGGCTATTCGTGCGAGCTGTTCTGGAAAAGTTTTCTCCTTTCCGTTTACGAACCACTGATTGAAAGCACCGTTGCGGATAACAATCGCATTGCCTACATAACCGAAAGACTGAATAAATTGAGCTTATAAACGCATTTCTCTGTTGCAAATGCTAGTTATCATTTATTTTCCTTGAGAAGTACAAGAGGCTTGGTTGGTTCGTTCGTATGGAATAATTCGTCGCTAACATCTCGTACGACTCGAAAAGAAAACCACCACAAGAAAACAACGTAGGATTTTTTATCAATCAAATAGAGTTTAGTGGGCAGGGACGTTCGACAGATCGACTCATCGAAGCACCGCCCTGAGGAAAGATGACCCATCGCGAGCGAACGAACGATGGGCGAAAGGGACCACAAAATGAAGGGGCAGAATAAAGTAAAGCAGAACCGGAAAAGATGCATCATTCCACCTTACCATCCGTGCCATATGAACACCAAGCGCCGCCGGGACCGTGCGCGTGACCGTTCTTGCCTCTTCGCGTCACGCCCGTCTAGGCTGTCTTTGCACGCATCGCGGCACGTTTACTGGTGACGGCCTGGAAACCAGACTTAATACTAGCGACGGAACACCGGGACCCGCAAGATTCACACTGCAGGAAGAACAGGCGGGTGTCTTTTTGGAGGATGGTGTCCGGCGAGCGGCAGGTGTGGCAGGTGACGTACTCCTTGATGTATCTTCGCAGCACGTTCTCGATCTGTTTTGGCTGGAAGCGACCCTTGATGATGAGCTGATTGTTACCGTCGACCGAACCGCTCGTACCCAACTCAGCTAGCAGAAAGTCGAGCACGTGCTTCTGTAGTCGATGGAGCGTTTTGCAGATTTCGGTAAAGTTGGCGAACGAGGTCTTCTTCGTGCCGACACGCAACACTTGCGGTGGACGCATCACAAACTTCGGCTTACGGCCGCCGGCCATCTCCGGATTCTTGTCCAGAATGATCTCGAACACACGGTTCAGCAGCTCATCGTACGTGTAGTCACGATCCGAACCAGCCCAGGAAGTAACATTTTCATCCACTGAGGTACGAACATTATGTAAAAACAAAACAAAAAAAACAAAGCAACCGATTAGTTATCGTCATAAAGTGCGCAAGCTATCGTAAACGGAAACTAAATAGCGAAACCATAGTGAAATGTAAATAGTTGTTAATTCATTATACCAGTTTCGGTGACGATCCCGTCGCTCTCGGTAAGGCATGTAAAATCAACGCAATGGCAAAATATCATCAGCTTTACGTTAAACTTCGAGTAGGGAAAACTTTTTCACCACTCCATTACCCCAACTCCTCCCCGCCACTTACCATTTTCCTTCTCGTCGTCCTGCCCATCCTGCCCATCAACCTGTTCCTGCTCCATCAGCTCCGTCAGATCCTTCTTCTTCTTTTTCTTTTTTTTCATGCTAAAGTCCAGCTTAAAGTCCTCGTCCAGCCCATCGTCGCCGCCCGCTTCACCCTCCTCCTTGCTTTCCTTCGCATCCGCGTCACCTTCCCCTGCGCCGGAGGGTAGGGCACCTTCCAGCTCGTCCAAATTGAACGGCTTCTTCTTCTTCTTCTTTTTCTTGTTAAAGTTCTCCAGATCCAAATCGTCCTCTCCGTCGGCGACCGGTTTCGATTCGCTCGGCACGGCCGATTCTGCCTCTGCAGCCGGTTCTTCCGCCCCAGCACCAGCCATCGCGTCCAGATCGAACGGAGTCTTCTTCTTTTTCTTTTTCTTCATCAAGGAAGGGTCAAAGATCTGTGTGTTCGGTAAGAAAGTGGAGAAACCCATAAGCATGCGAGTTTTGGGACTCGCTAGAAATAACGTGCAATTTGCTGGAAATGGTCGGTTCACCGCGAGGAACGGACGGTACTCATAACCTAACATCATTGCCGGGCAGTCACAGTGCTGCTGCTACTGCTGGTGGTGCTGCCAGCGATGTGGCTCTTTTCTCTACCGAGCAAACGGCGACATGGTGCCGTCGCCTTTCACTCGCCTTTTCAACACGTTTTCCTACCACATCCGGCCGTCAACTTACCGCATCGTCTTCCGCCATGATTTGCTCTTTCACTTGTGGTACTTTTTAACTAGCTTACAACAATCTTTGCGCACGTTTATTTTATTCTTTCCGGGGCGAACGAACCAACCCACTTCGGCGATATTGCATCAGCTTTTCGTAAATTTCTCTACTGTCACATTCCGGGCTGTCAAAGGCAGTCTTCTTCTTCCGCGTCTTGCTTGGCAATCTGTCAACAAACGTCAACATTCTTTGCGTCAACAGGGTGTTACAAGGCGTTACGGCACGATTTGAAGAGGAAGCATTTGGGGGTTTGCTTTTACTATCGTCAAACTTTTTTTTATTGATCGAAAAGTGAAGATTTCACGCATACGCGATAAACATTCGCTTATTATGTACTATTATTCGTATGTTACGGACATATAATTACGGTAAATGGACACACGTTCCACGATTTGTTCACTCAATACCGTACAGTTTCAGCGTTCGATCCATGCTCGTCGAAGCGATGTACTGTGCATGCTTGCCAAACCGAACACCGGTAGCCAGTGCTGTGTGGTCGTTGAACACCTTCAACTCTTGCCACTGTTTGCAAAGATAGACACTGCAAAGAGAAGAAGAAAATGAGACATCTCCACCCACATTCATCGCTTACGCGGATCGGCCCTTACCGTATGTCCGTGCCGGCAATCGACAGGTATGTTCCGCTCTGATCGAAGCACAGATCCTTCACCTCGTAACCGTCATCCAGCTGGATGGTTTTAAAGTTTTTCAGCTTGCGCAAATCCCATAGCTTCACACACGCGTCATCGGCAGCGGTCGCGAGGTAGTAACCGTTCTCGGAGAACGAAATGGCAGTGATGGGACCGGTATGGCCGGCAAAGTTGGCCACATTGCTTTGCTCCTTCAAATCCCAAATCTTTACCTGCGAATCTTCCGTACCGGTGCCGAAGATAAGCCCATCCGGATGGAACTGTGCGGACGTCAGTCCATACTCGGCCGTATCGGCTACCTTTGTGAGCAACCGTCCTGATCGTATGTCGGAAAATGCCCAGTGTTTATCGGACGACGTGGACAGCACATAATCGCCGGTCGGATGCAACGACAGTCCGGTCACGGGTCCATCGTGGCATCGAAGCAGCAACTGCGTCTGGGAAGTGGGAACGTGCCACACGCGTATGCTGGCGTCGGGCGATGTCGTAATGACGGTGTCCTCCTCCGGATGGAAAATGACCTTCGTTACCTTCTTCGTGTGACCCTTCAGTACAGCCACGATCTGTTCGGTGTCTTTGTTGAACACGGTTGCATTCTTATCGTTGCCACCGGTCAAGATTTTGCTCTGATCGGAATGATTGATGTCCAGCGCTAAAATGCCAGGAACGCTGGCCGAATGCAAACCGGGGTGGGATGCGAGCGTGAGGAATCCGCGCAACTTTTCCTGGCTCACCAATTCCTCCGGCACGGTGCGACCCTTCTTCTTGCGCTCCTGCGTAAGCACGGTAGCTTTGTCCTGCAGCTTTTGTATCACTTCCGCGCTCATGCCCGCCTGCTCGACCGGTTGTGTAGCGACACCACCCGCCTCCGAAGCGATCGACGGTTGTGGCGCGGCCTGGATGGCGGAAATTCCCGTCTGTGGTTTCAGTGTGGCCAAAGCTTCACGGGCAGCTGCCACTTCTTTGTTGAGTCGGGCAATAACACGACAGGCCGCATCGTGCTGGTACAGTGCGTGGGACAGTTCCTGGCGGGCTGTTTGAAGCTGCTGGCGCTGTGTGAAAGAATGCAACATCAGTGCGTCCCACTCGTCTTGCATCGTTTTCAGCGTGGCGGGGATACTGGTAGCACTCGGTGGCTTCGGACGCACAATCGGTGGAGCTGAAAGGATGTTAGCGGAATCAAAGTGGAAATGAGACGTTCGAAAACAGGACGCCGGAGGTATGTGTTGTTGTACCCACTTTTCACATCGATCAATTCTTCCACCGTTAGCGGTTGCCCGTTTATTGGATCGCACTCATTTTCAACGATATACTTCTCGATCAGTCGACGTTCAAAGATAGCGCCCGACTTGGGCGATATGCACGGGTGTTCCGGTACTTCGTTCGATACTGCAAAAGCAAAAGATGTTTGTATTCCCGACCCGACATAACCTCACTTTCACCCATACACCGGAACCTTTTTTCTACCGTAAGTGAACAGTGAAACATAGTTCCAGCCAGTACTTACTGCTGCACACCAACGACATTGTTTATCAGCTACGGTACAGTGCGTTATCGTTAGTTAATTTATACAAAGCGCTCAACAATCCCGAATATCGAAGGTTTACGATGTTCAAGACGCTTTTTTACTTTTGGCCCGCTACCCCTTTTGACAGCCGTCGATTGTTCAGCACCCAAGCAACAAACGAGCTTCAATACGCGTATTGGAACATACTTAAGGCTCGTTTACACTGTACACAGTGGCAGTAGGCAAAATGTGAGAAGAATATTGTTGTAGCGGTTACAAACTGTTATTTATTTCCATTTTAACAACTATAAAACTATTATACTTAATATCCACACTTCTTCTTGTCTTAATGATCTGGTACGTAGTGACGCACGGGTCCATTGATTCGATGAGTTCATGTAGATGCAACTAGTTCGAAGAATAGACCCGAACTCCTTGCTCCTACGGGCAACTCGTACCTACAAACGAAAACGAAACGAATGGGATGAAAAAAACGAGTTATTCCACTAGTTTCATCTCATTCATCTCACTGTTTTTTCGCTAGACCAACGAAATAAACCTAGAACTGTAGTGCTTTATTTAAAGTTTTTTAGTAACGATAACATATCTAAACTAAACAAACGATAGCAAATTCGCGATGTTTGATTACAAAGAGTTGTGAGTAATGTTTGATTTCAAAACTGGATTTAGATTATGAGTAACGCGCAACCGTTATAAAACCGCTAGCGCAATGCACGCGCGCCATACACACCGATGCTCTCGATGGTATCGGATCGCCGTGCCGCGCACAAGCTGCTAACACTACCACGGTAAAGGTTTTCTGATTTTAAAAGGCGTTTTTTTACAAGTTAGTTTCAAAAAAGGTTTTAATTGTTACACGCGTGTGAGATTTGAAATTATCCGTTGCAAATTGTTCAACGCTACACGAAGTGCTTGTTTGCAACGCGAACAATGTGATTGTGTGCTGTTACGGTGATTAAGATCTGTTTAAAAGTTGATTTAATTTTTGTATGTTTTTGAGACAGACTAAAGTTATGCAGTGTTTCACAAAAAAGTTAATCTTTCAATTATACGTGCCATATTTCGATCCGTAAAATTTAGACTAGATAATTCAAAGATAAAGAAAGCTCAGCGTTTGATAAAGCAAAAGATAAATAAATTAAGGAAGACAATGATAAGGATTCCTTTAACCGCAGTGTCGTATGGCCTGTTGCAGACCGATTGAATAATGAACACATGTGTACAAAGCCTTTCAAATACAATACATTGTTCATATGGCTAACATGTTTGTATGGTTTGAGACTGCAAATTGATTTCATCATAACAATCACTCGGCAATAAAACAGTGTTTGTAAAACAGTTTGCGCCAACAGCGTTTATTAGTTCAGTAAATGCGTTTTACCATATTTTTTCTCTGTTGCATCACTAAAAATTGTATACATCAGACTGGCTGAAATCGGTCATCTGCGCGCTGAAACATGAATGACGGTCAAATACGCCACACGTGATCGAGGCTGTAATTATTATGCATCGAACGACGGTATTGTTTCTGCTGTTTGTGTTAACTACAACAAAACACAGTTATGGATCTACCGCCAACAATAAAGGAGAAACCAATGCAAGCAATAATGCAACAATTGATACTCAGTCTCCTCACGAAACCCTGCAACATACGATGGATAATCGCAAGCCAAGCTTCGTCGCGTGCGGCAGCTATAAACCAATGCTGGCGGAAGAGCAGCCCGTAGGAACGCCGGTACTGCGCGTAACTGCGACCGAATCAGATCCTGCACAGACGATCGAGTACAGCTTCGTGACAACACCGGGCGAGCGAGCCCGTTTCCGCATTGACAAGAGTACGGGCGAAATCACAACGGCTCACATCTTCGATCGTGATGAGCCGATACGTGAGAAGGAGATCTACATCACGGTACGTGCAACCGATAATGGACGACCTCGGCTGGATGATGTGTGTACCTTCAAGGTAACGATCCTGGACATCAACGACAACCCGCCGGTGTTCGATAAGGTGCGGCATGAGGAATCGGTCAAGAAAGATATGAAAACGAATCTGCGCGTAGCTACCATCTCGGCGACGGATATGGACGATGGAGATAACAGCATCATCAAGTACGCAATCGTGCAGCAGAACCCAGACAGCAGCTACTTCAAGATCAACGAGAACAATGGGGTGCTCACGCTAGCTAAGCCGGTCGATCGCAGTCCTCGCGAGTGCTACTCAATACGCGTGAGGGCTTATAATTTAAGTCCACATGGTGAACGTGTACATGACGCAGAGGTTGATGTGAATGTGCGCGTACTCGAGACCAATGAGTTGCCACCTTACTTCACCAGAGTGCCAGAGGGATCCATTGCAGTGAACGAAACATTCAAGGAGTACTCTGTATCGTTGGCAGATCTCGAAGCCACATCAAACATTCCCGAGAAACCGGAAGTGATCTTCGAACTAATTCAAGGTCGTTCTGAACAAGCCAATTCGAAGAACACATTCCTGCTGGAACAGATCAACAACACTGCCTCTATTAAGCTGGGAAAGACGCTTGATTACGAAACCGTACAGGAGTATACCCTCAGAGTGACTGTTACAAATTCGTACAATTTGGTTTCCGAATTCGTAGTGAAAATCAATGTACTGGACGAAAATGACAATATACCGGTATTTTCGGAATTGACATCCGGTACGATACTTGAAAACGAACCACCTGGAACGCTGGTCCAACAGGTGCGTGCATACGATCTGGACGGAACTGTAGCCCACAATGTTGTGTCATACCGGCTCGACAAAGATGAGCACAAGTTCCACATTGAGCCTGAGACCGGCCGAATTACGACACTAGTAAAGCTTGACCAAGAAGCGACTGACTCGTACCAGTTAAAGATAATCGCAGAAGATAACTCACCGTCAGCGTTGTATCACAACGGGAGGCCAAATAGTATTTCTCAGCTATTATTCATTAAGGTGTTAGACAGGAACGACAACGAGCCCAAATTCAAAAGGAAACTGTACGTGACGGAAAGTGTGCCCGAGGATGAAAACATCAACACGGCCGTGATTGAAGTGATGGCAGACGATCCAGACGCATCTGCTCAGATTTCGTACAGCATTGTATCGGGGAACGAAGGCGATGCGTTCAAAATCGATAAGAATACGGGCCGTATCTCGGTCAACAGCAGGCTGGACTACGAAACGATCCGTGAGTACATGCTTACCGTTCAAGTGTACGATGGATTGTTTCAGGATCTCACAACTGTCGCGATTAAACTCGTCAACGTCAACGACAATCCACCACGTTTCGTAGATCTCCGTAATGTTACGATTCAAGAAGAAACGATTCCTCCCGGATGTGTCATGACCATTCAGGCGTATGACCCAGATATCGAGAGTCGACACGAACCCCAGCACATTCAGTTTTCCTTTCTGGAACACGAACACGAGGATTTGCTGGAGATCGACGACAACGGATGTCTGCGGCTCAGAAAGGCGCTGGATCGCGATCCACCGCAAGGTTTTAAGAGCTGGCAGTTCATTATCACCGCAACGGACGAGGATGGCGCAGGAAAGAAAACTCCGGCCACTGTAAACATTTTCCTCGAAGATATCAATGATAACGCACCGCATCTTTCGAACGCCATGCCAGTAGTGTGGGGAGAAAACCGCTCGCCAGGATTGATCGTGAGGCTGACTGCGGAAGACGTAGACGAAGCCCAGAACGGTCCACCATTCTACTTCAGCATTGATCCAAACGCACCGTACGAAATCAAAGAACGTTTCCAAGTGCAAGGTGACGAACTGTATGCGTTGGTCGAGTTTGATCGAGAGGAGCAGAAGGAGTATCGAGTGCCGATCAGAATCAGCGACTCTGGCGAGGAACCAATGAGCGACGTCAGTATACTGCAGTTGGTGATTGGTGACGAAAACGACAACGAGATGCGGCCCGGCGAAAGTCGCATCTTCGTATACAACTACAAGGGCGAATCGCCCAACACAGAAGTCGGCCGTGTTTACGTGGACGATCCAGACGACTGGGATCTGCCGGACAAAACGTTCCAGTGGGACGATGCTACGCGCCATCAGTCGGTAGACTTCTTCGATCTGAATCGGGACACGGGTATGATCACAATGCTACAAGGTACTCGGGGCGGAGAATATGAGCTGAACTTCCACGTTGTTGAACAGTTGAGCCATTTCACACATAACGTCACAGCCAAGGTGACAGTCACGGTGAAGGAAATACCCGAGGAAGCGGTCGACAAGAGCGGATCGATCCGTTTCCATAACGTAACGGCGGAGGAGTTCGTATCGCGTACACCTGGCCAACTCTCCACGCCCAAAGATCGACTGCAGATGAGCATTGCAAACACCCTGAACGTGAGTCGCGAGAATGTGGACGTGTTTACCGTTTTGAAGCGCGACAATGTCAACGGAACATTCTTGGATGTACGGTTTTCGGCCCATGGTAGTCCTTATTACGCACCGGAGCGACTGAATGGAATGCTCGGCTACCGACTTCGCCAGCTGGAAGAGGACGTCGGTCTGTCCGTGCTGATGGTGGGCATCGACGAGTGCATCGAAGAGGGTCGCAACTGTGAGCTTTCGTGCAAGAACACACTCTACAAGTCGAATGTGCCGATCGCGGTCTACACCAACACCAGCTCGTTTGTGGGTGTAAATGCGTTCGTGCAGGCGGAATGCGTATGCGAGGCTCCTCCACCTTCACTGACCTGTCTGAATGGAGGCTTCCTTGTGAACGATCGGTGCTCTTGCCCGGACGGCTTCGAAGGTCCGCACTGCGAGATGCTGGGCATCGGGTTCTACGGCAGTGGATATGCTCTCTATCCACCGATCAGTCCTTGCAACATGACACGGATCAGCGTAGAACTGTCACCGCACCAGGAAGATGGCTTGGTCATGTACATTGGACCGCTAAACTACAATCCTCGTCTACAAGTGCAAGATTTCCTGGCGCTGGAACTAGTAAAGGGACTTCCGGTGTTACTGCTCGACTATGGTAGCGGCACAACACGCATCGAACACCGTCATCGGTTTCCACAGGGAAAACCTTTCACCGTCGAGATCGTGCTACAGCCCCAGACGATCGAGATGATCGTAGACAACTGCAAGCTGTCCACGTGCATGAGCCTGGATGCACCGAAAGGGCCGAATCGCTTCCTCAACGTAAATGCCCCGCTTCAGTTGGGAGGTGCAGCCGTCAATCTGGACTATCTCGGTTCGTTGTTCAACTGGACGTACGTGCCACAGGACAAAGGTTTCAGCGGCTGCATAAGAAACTTGACCATCAACGAACGTACGTACGATCTTGGTCTGTCGAGCCTGGCGAAGAATGCCGATCCAGGCTGCCAGCGGTCCGTGGCAGTTGCCGTATCGTTTGGCATCGATTCTTACTTCCTGATTGCGATCATCGCCTGTATCGTGCTGCTGCTGATACTGTTGCTTGCGTTCGTCGTTCACAAGAAGCACAAAGATGAGTGGTTTGATAAAGATATACATGTTCTACACGGCACAGTTATCGATTACGAGGTGGAGGGTGGCGGAGAGAGTGCGGGTATCTACAGCCTCGAAACGCTTCTTAAGAATCTGGGTTTTGGCGATGCAACACGATACGTACAAACGAATCATCTAGATGTAAGCGTCGTCCTGCTGAACAGTAAGAACGCTTGTGACCATGATTCCAGGGCTTATCCGATCGACGACGTGCGACATTATGCATACGAGGGAGATGATGTTAGTTACCAATCGCTCTCCAGTCTTACAACCGACTCCGATGGGAGTAATCTAAAGCTGTCTCATCTGCCGCATTTCCACCTGCTTGGTGATATCTATAGTGAGGATTCATCGGATCCCGACGAATGGTTACGTGCATCCTAGTTTTAACAATAACTGCAAATAGCGATAGCTGTATTATTCCTTCCATGCCAGCATCGACCATTCGTACGGAGCGTGGCATCATCGTGCCATCCCAACTGGATCGTTTCAAAGCTGCAAGAATGGCGCCAACAGGCAGAGACGTAAGTTTGTAGGAATACTTTGAAACATTGCGCAGAATTAAATCAAATTTCGTTTCATTTTCAGTTACAAAACGTGGTGAGTCATGATGGTTACCGCGTGGTAGAGTGTGCAGCCAATTAATGCCCTGTCAACGAACCATAACATCCATTCGAATCCTAAGCAAGTTGCCCGACCGATCCAACATTGCAACAAAAAAGATGAATCCAAATATTATACTCGAATCAAGTGCTGTACACTAAACAAATCTTGTTCGATGCCTCCAAAGCCTTTCGTTCTCAGTCGACTCCGGAGCCGTTAGACTGGAGCTTTGAATGTGAAGCCTTTGGTACTGAGCCGGCTCGAGGTTGGGTTGAAGTCGTAGCTTCATTCCGGAGCGCCCATCACTACCGAATGCTCAGAACCGGCACAGCATTTAATCACACTACATGTATACCCTACAAACCGAGTCAACTATCAACTTGATACCGAACGAACCATCAGCTTTTAACGTGAGATATAAATTTAATGCAAAAGTAGAGAAGGCCCCCGGACGATAATTGTTCATCATTATACGACAACCGCCCAAAAGTTTTGCAAAGCTCAGGCTGCACAGTGTGTTTCCAGGGATCTTTCGAGTTTGTATTTATTTATTAAATATACCGTATTGTCCTTTCGAGATTGTAGTGCCATAGAAAAATGAAAGCTAGTAAAAGGCAACTGTAATTACTTGGTATATTGTAATTCACACTGCCTGTATAGAATTTAACGTTTAATTACGCTCAGATATAAGCTTCCACGTGTAGCATCGTGTAGTTCGTACTGCTATTGCGCGCAGAATTCAAACGAAATGAGGAAAACAGCTGACAGCTGTCAAACACTGATTGTTGTTGTTTTCTTTTCCCTTTTTTTGGCCCACGATCAACTGTCAAACCCGCTGCAGCTCGCTGCTGACGTTGAACGAGTTTGAACACCTCCGCTCCTTGGTTTTTGGTGGCAAAATTACCATTTCTTGCTGTGCTGAACGCTGCTTCCACCAGTAGCACCGTGACGAAAGACTCGAGTGTGTGGCCGTGTCTTTGCTGCAGCAATTGAATTTTAACCATAGCGAAGAACCATGTCCGTCAACCTGCGCTCGGTGTTTGCATTTGCGAAGGAGTACCATCAGAAGAAGGAATCGCAGAAAGATATCCAGTATGGAACGGCCGGATTCCGATCGCAGTAAGTACGCTACGTAGAGAAAAAAAAGTGAAAGGCCCCCAGTTTGCCGTGAATGTTTGCCCATCCAGGGTCAACCGGACCCATTCGTTTCCGGGTTCGTTTTGAATCCTTTCACAGCAAACCGCAGTGCGCGGATAAGCGGCCTAATAAACTGCTTATCTTTAATGTCTTAATGCCTCTCTCTCTCACTCGCGCTCTTTCTTTCATGCTGCGCCGCTGCTTTCTGCAGTGCTGATAACCTGGACTATGTAATGTATCGGATGGGTGTGCTGGCCGCGCTTCGTTCGCGAGCGAAAGCAAGCCAAGCGATCGGTGTCATGATAACGGCTTCCCACAATCCGGAGCACGATAATGGGGTGAAACTGATCGATCCGCTCGGCGAAATGTTGGAGCAGCGGTGGGAAAAGCTCGCCACCGATCTGGTCAACGTGCCGGACAGCGAGCTGGAGGCGCAGGTGGCGAAAATTTGTGAGGATGAGAAAATCGACAACAACGAGCAGGCGAAGGTGTTTGTCGGTATGGACACACGCTACCACAGCCCGCAGCTGTCGCGTGCCGTTGTGAACGGTATACTGGCACTGAAGGGAACGGTCACCGAGTTCGGTATCGTGACCACGCCGATGCTGCACTATTTCGTTACCTGCACCAACACGCAAAACGCGTACGGGGTTCCGACGGAGGAAGGTTACATGAGCAAGCTGATTGCCGCGTTTAAAGCGCTCCGTGGTGAAACCGGTGAGCAGGGCAACTATCGGAATCAGCTGTACTACGACGGTGCGAACGGGGTTGGTTCGCTGAAGATGCTCGGCTTCATCAAGAAGCTAAACGGAGCGCTCAACGTGAAGGTGTTCAACAGCAATGGTAAAATCAACTTCAAATGTGGAGCAGACTTTGTCAAGACGAATCACCGGGTTCCGGAAGGTTTGCCCGAGGACGCGTTGGCAAGCGTTGGACGGTGCTGCTCGGTGGATGGTGATGCCGACCGTGTGGTATACTATTTCACCGACGCCGACGGTGTTTTCCATCTGCTTGACGGTGATCGGATAGCAACACTGTTGGCCGGTTACTTGAAGGATCTCATAGAACAGTGCGGTGTGCAGCTGGAAATGGGCTTAGTGCAGACGGCGTACGCGAACGGTGCCTCCACGGATTACATTGTCAATCAAATGAAAATCCCCGTCGCCTGCACGCGAACCGGCGTCAAACATTTGCACCATAAAGCACTCGAGTACGACATTGGTGTGTACTTTGAGGCGAACGGGCACGGTACAATCATCTACAGCGATAAGGCCAAGCGGGCGATACGGGCGGCGAGTGAAGATGAAACTCGTCCCGAGGCGCAGCGCAAAACAGCGGCCCGACTGTTGCAGTTTATCGACCTGACGAACGAAACGGTCGGTGATGCGATCTCCGACATGCTGCTGGTGGAAACGGTACTGCATGCGAAGGGCTGGAATCTTACCGACTGGCTGGCAAGCTACACCGATTTACCCAATGTGCTAGAAAAGGTTTACCTGGCCGATCGGAACGTCATCACCGTTACGGATGCAGACCGTGTAGTGGTCGAACCGGAAGGATTGCAGGATGCGATTGATGCAATTGTTTCGAAATTCCCCAAGGGACGATCGTTTGTGCGCCCCTCCGGAACGGAGGATATTGTGCGTGTGTATGCAGAGGCCGATACGCGAGAAAATGCTGTTCAGCTATCGTTTGAGGTGGCCAATCTGGTGTTCGATCGGGCTGGCGGAATTGGGTCGCGCCCGACGAAGATGGAGTTTTAAAGCGTTGCGTTTTGGCCCGCTGCCCCCGGAACTTGAAGCGCAAAACTGTGCTACTAAAAACTGCCTAAAATCATTTTTTATCGCACCGTTTTTTACGAGCCTGTTAAGTGCTTTTCTACAGCTTTGAGTGAAAGGCAACGGGAAGCAATGAGATTATTGATTACTGTTTGTTAGCATCACACATGGTTAGGAACAAATCGAAATTCGAGCAAAAAAGAATCTTGTATTAATTTTAATTTCATAGATGAATTCAAAAAATATATGTTCTTATATTTAATTTTAATATTTGATGCTCCATACCGGGAAAAGAATGACACAGGCGTTGACGGTGGTAACTATGGAAACGTGGTAACCAAGGAAAACTGTTTAGGTGCTTGTCCTGCATTTTCCTTGCGACATCAAAGTATTCTGTTCTGTAGTAGCGTATCACGTGTCTGGTAAAATGTTTTGGGGATTTTGTGAAGCTCTTAATTTCGTACAGGAGTACAGGAAAATTTTGGCCGCCGAAGACCCGCTACCGGAAAGCCTGAACGTTCTGCTGTTTGGAAGCGGTGATCCGCGACACATCCTTGCGACCGCTTCTCAGCTTTTCCTTCATCGGGGCGTACAAGTGAATGTGTACCTTGCGGAAGGATGCGTCGAATTGCTGGCACGCCATATGGTGCTGCTAGCGATCGCGCTCGAAGATCCCCAGCTGCTCTCGCTCAAGGGCAAAACGCATCTGTTTATGGACATCTATGGCAACAGTCTCGTGCGTCCGTTCAGCAGCGCGTACCTGAGCACCAAAGCGAAGGAATTGACCAACATTATTACGGACCCGGAGTATGCTCAACGGCAGGCACCGATCTTCAGCTATGAAGCCCTACGGTACAAGGAACGCGACCAGCTTGCGGATGTATTTCGCTTCTGGACCAATGCTCCCGAGCACGTGTTCAATATTGCCCGCTACTGGGAGGAACGATTGCGCGTTCAGCTGGGCGTTCGATACGATCATCGCAACGGTGCGTTTGACTGGGATTTGCAGATGAGACTGCGGGAAAATGGAGCGACACAGGTGTGCCCGCAGGAGTACAAGCACTGGCGCGAAACGGGAGTGGCCTTTACCTTTCCCGAGTACGAACAGAGCGATCCGAACAAAACGTTCGCCGTAGGGTTGGTGCGCAATGGGAAAGGCTTCGTTCACCGCGGGTCGGTCGGCGACAATCTAACCGGTCCGTACGCTGCTTTCGGCCAGAAGTGTGCCGAGGAGCGGCTTTCCCGCTCCAAACACGGCGTAAACGATTTCCGTTCGACCGACATTACCGAGCGAAATGTGCTGCAGATAATGTACGAAATCCAGGAGCGTCAACACTATCGCTTCGATCCGAAAGACATCCATCAGTTTGGTTCGCACCAGCTGGATACCGGGAAAAATCTCAACAAGCACGATGCTCGTACCGAGCCGGTAGAGGCCGTTCGCTACAACAAACCACTGCTACCATGCGAAAACCTAACCGTTCATTTGCTCTCCGTTGAGGACGTTCTGCGGATGCACGAGCTGGATCGATTCGAAGCGAAATTTGATGCAATATTTGTAGCCAGCAACTACTTCGGCTTGTTGAAGGACGGTTTCAGCCGGATGTGGAAGGATAGCTGCCTGCTGTGTTTCGAAACACGCCAGCTAACCGTTTTCAGCCAGGACGAGATAAAAGAGCACATCGAGCAGATTAAAGCCTACGCGCAGAAGCAATCTCTCGCGGCGGTAACCAACTTTTCGATCAACAAAACGCACTCCGTACTTTCGTACAAGCATCAGGGCGCGTATAAGTGAACGAACATGTATTAAGCGCTAATAAATACGGTACAACAAAATCTTTTTTTTTTTCTTCATCCCCCGTACACACACACATACGTTCACTACGATGTGGCAATCTCTTTCAACGGTCCCTCCAGATACGTTGCGAGTGCTTGGGCTTTTTCCTTCAGTATACCGAGCCCTACGTGGTCCCGGGCGTATAGACAGAGCAGAAGGTTAGCCACCTGCGTGATGACGACGTTACCGTTCTCACACTGTAGAAACACGTACTGGAGCCGGTCTTCCCGAAACGCGTTGCGGCCATTCTTTTCGTACACGGACCATATGTTGCTCGCGATTGCCGCCGTTACCGTTGCGTCCCGGTCACCGAAGCCGGAAAACGCTAGCAATGCTCCTTCGTGTGTGAGTAATCTAGCGTTTGAAGGAGGGTGAGAGGAAATCGAGAATCAGAACTGCGTACCGTACTGGTTGGGGTTGGGTGTTTTTCTTCACGAATTACATCGTATTTTCCACTCCTCCCGTGTTTGCTTGGCTTAGCACCGATGTTAACACTTTTGGCTGTAGCATTTTGCTGCCACCGATGATAAGGCTGTCCGGGTTTTGGATCACACACGCAACTTGAATCTGTTATCACAAGCCGAGCAGCAGTTGGGGACGTATCGAAGGAAAAAGAAAGAACGAAAACATTGAGTTTGTTGACGCTCGAAATCAAAACAAGATGCGCGTGGGACATCAGAATGTGACACATATAAGTGGGTAATTTTGCTTAAGCTATTTTAGTATAAAACAAAACCCAAACAATTAAGAACACGTTCAATAAAATCGATTTTTTGTCCGGTAATAAGGCAAATTTTAATTTTCCATACTCCTTTTGACAGCTCACGTGAAATGTCCCTTTGGCTAGGTGAGGGTTAACGTCAAAGAGCTGTCACAACATGCAAGCCAAATTTTATTTGCATCTCTTTACTTAATGGCTTGTAGGCAAAAGTGTGTTAAAATTGTGTAAAAATCGGTGGTTTCTCCTTCTTAACAATCCTCCAATATGAATGAATTGGAGCAGCTGGAGCACCTGTCGCTGGTGTCGAAGATTTGCACGGAGCTGGAGAACCATCTCGGATTGAACGACAAAGATTTGGGTAAGCGCTTGTTTTGGTTGGGCGTAATAGCTGCCGCAGAATAATGCTACATCTCGATTATTCTTTTCTTCATTCACAGCGGAGTTTATTATCGATCTGGCACATAAGAACCCCACCATCGACGCGTTCAAGCGTGTGCTGGTAGAAAATGGTGCCGAATTTTCCGACTCCTTCACCACAAATCTGCTGCGCATTATACAGCTCATGAAGCCAGCAGGCGGCAAACCGGGGTCTTCCGCGTTTGAGGATGACGCTAACGATGGCAAGAATCTGGCTTTCAAATTCCCCGGCTTGGCGATACCGAACAATAAGAAGGCGTTCTCATCCGATGAGGAAGCGGATGATGCGGATGCGAAGGATGACAAGAAGCGGGAAAAACATAGAGATCGCAAGGAAGACAAGAAAGCGTTCGGAAGCGATGTGGTCGACGATATGTTCTCGGAGCTGGAACAAATGGCTCCATCGAAAGCGAGCAAGGAGGAGGAAGGCAAATCTCGCGAACAGCTCGAGGTGGACAATATGTTTGCTGAGCTGGAAAATCTGGCCCCGACCAAAACTACAGAAGAGGATAAGGAGGCGAAGCGTCGTGACCGGCGCAGTCAGTCTCGTGAGCGAAGGAAAGAGCGCAGTAGATCGAGAGAAAAACGACGTGATCGTAGTAGATCGCGTGATCGGCGAAGAAGAAGCAGATCGAAGGATAGGAAGCGCCGAAGCCGTTCGAGGAGCCGAGATCGGCACGATCGTGACCGGAACCGTGATCGGGAACGGGGAGGTCGTGAGCGGGATCGTGACAGGGAACGGGATCGCCGGGTGAGACGGAGTCGTTCGGGAAGCCACTCCCGCGACAGGAACCACCGCCATCGTAATCGGAGTAATTCGCGCGAACCGGCACCGATCGTGGAAAGAAGGAAACGGACGCCACCCATGCCGGAAGAACCTGAACCGGGCAACATTTACGACGGACGGGTGGTGAACATCGTCGCTTTTGGATGCTTTGTGCAGCTGAATGGATTCCGGCGCAAGAAGGAAGGTTTGGTGCACATTTCGCAGCTATCTACCGAGGGCCGGGTGAACCTGGTCACGGACGTGGTCAACCGGGGCGATGAGGTGAAGGTGAAGGTTATGTCGCTGGCGGGGAACAAAATTTCTCTCAGCATGAAGGAGGTGGACCAATCGGACGGGCGGGACTTGAATCCGCTCTCGCACGCACATCTGAAGGAGGCGGCTGATGCGGAGCTTGCGGGGCGCAATCCGGATCGCCCGATGACCGTGCCATCGATGCTCAATCTCCAGGAAGGCACACTCGAACCGGTGGAGGAAACGTCACGCAAAAAGGTGACCCGCATTTCGTCCCCCGAACGCTGGGAAATCAAGCAGATGATCTCGTCCGGTGTGATCGATCGATCCGAGATGCCGGACTTTGACGAGGAAACGGGACTGCTGCCCAAGGACGAGGATAGTGAGGCAGACATTGAGATCGAAATCGTAGAGGATGAACCCCCCTTCCTGCAGGGCCATGGGCGCGCGCTGCACGATCTTTCCCCGGTGAGGATAGTGAAGAACCCGGATGGATCACTCGCGCAAGCGGCCATGATGCAGACGGCGCTAGCGAAGGAACGACGCGAGCAGAAGATGCTTCAGCGTGAGCAGGAAATGGACGCCGTTCCGACGAACATGAACAAAAACTGGATCGATCCACTGCCGGATGAGGATGACGAGCGTACGATGGCGGCCAACACGCGCGGTGTCGGTATGTCCACGCAGGACGTCCCCGAGTGGAAGAAGGCCATCATCGGCGGAAAGAAGAGCTCGTTTGGGCGGAAAACCGACATGAGCCTCGTGGAGCAGCGGCAATCGTTGCCGATCTACAAACTACGCGACGATCTCATCAAAGCGGTTACGGATAATCAAATTTTGATCGTAATCGGCGAGACTGGTTCGGGCAAAACGACCCAAATCACGCAATATCTCGCCGAGAGCGGGTTTATTGCGCGGGGCAAGATTGGCTGTACGCAGCCGCGTCGTGTTGCGGCCATGTCGGTGGCAAAGCGTGTGGCGGAGGAGTACGGTTGCCGGCTGGGGCAGGAGGTGGGCTACACGATCCGTTTCGAGGACTGCACCAGCCAGGAAACGGTCATCAAGTACATGACGGACGGTATGCTGTTGCGCGAGTGTTTGGTTGACTTTGACCTCAAATCGTACTCGGTCATCATGCTGGACGAGGCGCACGAGCGCACGATCCACACGGATGTGCTGTTTGGGCTGCTGAAGCAAGCCGTGCAGAAGCGCCCGGAACTGAAACTTATCGTCACGTCCGCCACACTGGACGCGGTAAAGTTTTCGCAGTATTTCTTCGAAGCACCCATCTTCACCATCCCTGGACGGACGTTCCCGGTGGAGATACTGTACACGAAGGAGCCGGAAACGGACTATCTGGACGCATCGCTCATTACCGTAATGCAGATTCATTTGCGCGAACCGCCCGGCGATGTGCTGCTGTTCCTCACGGGCCAGGAAGAAATTGACACGGCGTGCGAAATACTGTACGAGCGCATGAAATCGCTCGGCCCGGATGTCCCGGAGCTAATTATCCTGCCCGTCTACTCCGCGCTACCATCGGAGATGCAAACGCGCATCTTTGATCCAGCTCCACCGGGCAGCCGGAAGGTGGTGATTGCTACCAACATTGCCGAAACGTCGCTCACTATCGATGGCATCTACTACGTGGTGGATCCCGGCTTTGTGAAGCAAAAGGTGTACAACTCGAAGACGGGCATGGACTCGCTGGTGGTCACCCCGATCTCGCAAGCGGCCGCTAAACAGCGAGCGGGTCGTGCCGGTCGTACCGGGCCAGGAAAAGCCTATCGACTGTACACGGAGCGCGCGTACCGGGACGAAATGCTACCCACGCCCGTGCCCGAGATTCAACGGACGAATCTTGCCACCACAGTGCTGCAGCTAAAAACGATGGGAATCAACGATCTGCTGCATTTCGACTTCATGGACGCACCGCCGGTCGAGTCGCTCGTCATGGCACTGGAACAGTTGCACTCGCTGTCGGCGCTCGACAACGAAGGATTGCTAACGAGGCTCGGCCGAAGGATGGCGGAGTTCCCGCTCGAACCGAACCTATCCAAGCTGCTCATTATGTCCGTAGCGCTGCAGTGCTCCGACGAGGTGCTTACGATCGTTTCGATGCTCTCCGTGCAGAACGTTTTCTACCGGCCAAAGGATAAGCAGGCGCTGGCCGATCAGAAGAAGGCCAAGTTCAACCAGATCGAAGGCGACCACCTGACGCTGCTGGCGGTTTACAATAGCTGGAAGAATAACAAATTCTCGAACGCCTGGTGCTATGAAAACTTTGTGCAAATTCGCACTCTCAAGCGAGCGCAGGACGTGCGGAAACAATTGCTGGGCATCATGGATCGGCACAAGCTGGACGTGGTGTCGGCCGGCAAGAATACGGTGCGCGTACAGAAAGCCATCTGTTCCGGGTTCTTCCGAAATGCGGCAAAGAAGGACCCACAGGAGGGCTACCGGACGCTGGTTGACTCGCAGGTCGTCTACATTCATCCGTCCAGTGCGCTGTTCAATCGACAACCGGAATGGTAAGTTCGCGCCCGCCTATTTTCTTTATCGTACTCCATTTTAACAGCCTTTCGTTCTTTCTCTTCCAGGGTGGTCTATCACGAGCTGGTACAAACGACGAAAGAGTATATGCGCGAGGTGACCACGATCGATCCCAAATGGTTGGTCGAGTTCGCACCGGCCTTCTTCCGCTTCTCCGACCCTACGAAGCTGAGCAAGTTCAAGAAGAACCAACGGCTGGAACCGCTGTACAACAAGTACGAGGAACCGAACGCGTGGCGTATCAGCAGAACGAGACGGCGCCGAAATTAAGCTACACACATCGACTAGGGGAGCTACCCTGCCGAGCATTATTCGCTCCCAGGGCTAGGGACTAACGTTTAATCTTACTCAACAATATAGTGTTACACACGCCGAATCACGGCAACCTGTACGAAGAGCACGCGTCTAGCGCGGTGGTTTTTTGCTGTTTCGCTTATCACCGGTCCGCTTGAAGTCGAACTTGAACTTGGCAGCCTGGCGCATTTCCTGCTCTCTCTCCGCTGCCTCATCCAACGTCGTTACCTTCCGCCGGGGTACGTGCTGGAACGCCTTTCCGAAATCGTTGCTCGTCTTCAGCTCCAGCATGATCGCCACCATCTGATCGAGCGTCAGTGATTTGCCGCTTTTGAACTGAAAATAGCTGTCGAGCGGTAGCCGTGCCATGCGCAGGCCTTGCTTCTTTGCCTTACCCAACGAAACGGGTTCCTGGGACGATTTGTCCACCATCGCACCGATGATGTACACATCATCCGGATTGAACTCGGTGAGATCGTTCTTGCAGTGGGGCGTGAGGTAGACGAGCTGTTCCTTGGGGAACAGATCCGTATAGCTACGCTCGGTAACGTTAAACGGAAATTCCGGTTGGTGCAACTGCACCAGATGCTTTTCCAGCTGTTTCATCGTCGTTTTGTTGAAGTTGGCATTGCAGTGGTGAATGTTGAACGGTTCCGTGTGGGATCGGTTCAGGGCAAAGCACAGCATCAGCTGCTTGGCCGTATTACGCATCTCCTTATCGTTCATGTAATCGTCGTACGAGCAGTCGATCACGAGATTGATCCCGTAACGTATCGCTTGAACGAGTCTGAAAAGGTCAGGGAGGCGGGTTATTATTTTATCCGGGGGAAAGATCGGTCGGATCACATTACAACGACCGAGGCGGTAAACTGGAACCGTACCGGTTGTTGTGAAAGTGATCCATCGTCGAATCGTATATCCGCAGGAACATGGTGTTGTGAAAGAGCCCGTAAACAATGTGATCGTTTTCCGCGTTCGCCTTCAACAGTTCCTCGCGCCGTTTGGCTATCTCTTCCTGCTTGCGCTCTTTCTTCATCTGCTTCCCCAAGCGAACCATCTCAATGTTCCACAGGTATAGATAGTAATGGCGTCGTTGATTTCTGTAATTATGTGCAAAGTTTAATCACTTTTTCGTGAAACTACTACGCCCGACGCTTAAGGGTCGCAGGGATCGCTTACCGGGACGATAGGCCCAAGAGATGTTCCCATTGGTCAGGTTTGATCGTCGAAACGGACGGCACCTTTCTGCCCTCTTGGCGCATCACCTCTATTTCCAGCTCGAGCACTTTTCTACGCTTTTCCACATCGACTGTGACCGGTGGTGTGGTGGAGGAGATAGGGCTGCTACGCCTGCCGTTCGCTTCTTTCCGATCACTTTTTCGTTCCGGTAGCTCTTGGCTGTGCGGAAGATTTGCGTACTGTTTCCATAATACACTCGAAGGGCAAAGATGTCGAACCAAAATCGACCCGGAAGTGGCCGAAAAGTTTGGTTTTCCAAGTATTCTTGTGGTCACGAGAAACGTGCGTAACATTTTGGTGTAATAATTTTCCTACGGTAACTTGTAAACAATGTGCTGGGGCACACGCGCCGAATGACAGTTTGCAGTGTGTTTATTTGTTTACGTTTTTCCCTCCTGTCAAAAAATACCGGTCTCGCAGCGATGTTCGTGGAAATGAGGGAAATTTTCGGGGGGAATTTTTAGAATATGGAAAATTTATTGAATTTGCTAAATATACTGTGGCAACCAAAATTAAAACCCCACAAAAATTCCCCATCTTACTAAAAAAATGTGGCGTTACATGGTCCACATTGGGCAAATTAAATTGCAAAATAATTTTTTTTCCACAATATGAAAAGGTATTAAAAATTGCAACGCTCATCATTCCCGTGCGTACATGCAGTTGCATACCGCGCACAACCAAACAGCCGGACATAATTTCCAATTTTCACCCCCGTTCGGTTTCATATTTACCCAGCACGCACGCAACCGCCGCCCATAGTGTGATGCAGGCGCAAACCAAAAGCGCTAACCGTTCGCTTTCCGCACAGTTGTTTCCAAGAAATCGGTTCGTCGTGGTTTTCCACACGCGCGCTAGCCATTGTGTTGAGGTCTAGTTCGAAACGCGCAGCGTCAACATCTCTCGCTGGAATCGCGCTAAGGTTGTGTAATTAGTGTGCCGTCTAGTTTGTCGCATTTGTATCGTCTGCTAGTAGAAACGGCCAGCAGTATAATGATCTGACGAGAGCTTCAAACATGCGTTTGCGATTTGAACCACGACGCACCTACCGACTACAACCCAACAGTGCAGCAGCATCCCAACCTGAACCGCGTGCATCGCGTGGAGTGGAGTGATTTGAATGTGTGTTCCAGCGAATCGAAGCAAGCCATAAAATGCGTCTTTCCGCTCGCATCAAGTGTTTCAAGTATTTAGTGTATGCGTATGTGATTTTAATATCGGTGAGTGTGCTAGCGGCCCAAAAGATCAGTGGATCTCCAGGGGAAGATTGGTGGCAGCGATCGTGTGTTCGGTTGAAAATTTACATCAGTTCTACTCAGTTCTTTGTGCAGAAAACAACAGAGCGACCAAGGTGATCGACAAAAGAAATCTCAGTCGATACCGTATGCATAGTCATGGCTACCTGAGATGAGAATGTTCCAAAACGGGCAGCTTGCGATGTGTTTGTTGGTTGCGCGTTGTGTGAAGGGCGCATACCTTTTTTCCTTTGCATGTGATTAATTGTGCCACTGTTTAATGTATGTCCGATGGGGGAATGGTCGTCCAGGTTGTTGTGTAAACGTCAGCGCCGATGTCTTGCAGGAGAGAAACATCTCGATAAATGCATCGATTTGCGTGATCGTGGCGGCGTGCAAGACTGAAAAGTCTTGGCTTCCCACCCTTAATGGGATGGTCGACAGGGGTCTTAAACCTGTATTGACACACACACACATACACGTACTACGCTCAAATATGCACCCTCAAAACCGGAATCGGTCTTTCTCGCTCGCTGGTGGTGGTGTGCGGTGTTGAGGTTAGCAATTTACACAGAGGAGTAACTAACATAAAACAGACCAAAATGCTCTGGTAAAACGCAGGTAAGAAAACGTGTGTGAGCTCTGGGAGTGAAAGAGAGCGAGAGCGAGAGCGTTCGAGAGAAAAAAAGCCCCGTATTTTTGTATGATCGGGAAACTTCGTCATCAAAATTATCGGGAAAAAAATAGTTACACCAAGAGTTCACTAAAAACAATCGTAGCAACCCATTACAAACACGCTCAACGATTGCTGCGATGAGAGTGGTATTTAAAAATGTGATGCGTCGTACGTAGCAACCACCACCATCGCCTTCGATGTTGGGTGCGCTTTGTTGTGGTTGTACACGCCGTGCATCACGCTTTTGTGTCGTTGTATGGGTGCGATAGTTTTCTTACCTGGCACTGGGCATCCCGCATACCTGTGGCAGCAACGCGAACCAGCGCACCAGATTAGGCTAACCACGCACGCATCCATCAGCGGGGCAAGACCAGAGTGAAATGTCACCGAAGATACACGGAGGACTTTCTCTCGCACTATCCGGGCTCATTGGAAACCATTTCAACAAAGACCTCTATTGACTTTTGTTAGCTAGCCATACTAATAAGCAGAAATGCCGCCTCTGGTCACACCATTATGTTGAGTAGTGCACACACACACACACAAACAAGCAAAAAAAATCCAACCGTTACGCTTCGACGAGCTGCAGTGTGACGGTCGTGCAGTGTTGCTGACCGGAAAACTCATCTAAATCCCGCTAGAATTGGAGCTAAAACAGATCATCATCATTTTTCGAGCGAAGGATAAGTTTCACTATTGTGTTGTAAAATGTGATTATTCATCATCCTCGCACGACACGCCCGGAAAGGATGATGAAGCACCCAGCAGGGATCTATTTTAAACCTATCCATCTTTTCCTTCCTTCCCCTCGGTGGGGGGGGGGGGAGGGTGGTGTAGGAGGATTCAGGAACCCCTGTAAGGTATCCGGTGACCTTTCCCTTCCCCGGTGTGGGGAGTTGTAAACAAAACACCCAAAACAAATCGAAAGGTTCACAGCAGCGACGACCAATCAAGCGTCACCAGATGTTGTGAGACCACCACCCATCCCCGTATACTGCTACCCCATTCAATAATTCCAAAATTCAATTTCAGTTTACCCGTCATCGACGCCGCATGTAAATAAAACTTCAGGCGGGTGATTACGGACATAAATACTGATTTGGGAAGCGAATCTCGAACCAATTCCCCCGTTCGCTTTCCTGGAACTCCGGAAACGGCAAGACAGAAGTCACCCACCGCCGGGCACGTGGTTCCCGCAAAAAAAAAAAACATAACAAATTCCGAATCGTGGCCACGTTTGGGGTTCGGTTCGCTTCGTCCCCCTCTAATCGCGCGCGCGAAACATGCTGCACAATCATTGAAGCGCAAGTCGCGCCAAGTCGGCGGAGGTACAGGAGACTTGAACACATTGAAGAAGGCCCATTTAGGAGGTGCCCGCTTTTAAAGGGAGGTTTTGTGCAACAAGGCAAACGAACACCACACAAACCTACCCCAAAAATAAGAACCGATTCTGAAGAGCAAACACACACACACACACACACACACACACACACACACACCAAGGGCACCTCAAAACCGACGTGTCGGGCGTTGGAAACCACTCCCTCAGTGCTGGATGGTCCATTTGACAACGAAAAAGAGACACATACGTGAGCCACATTGTTGACAAGGGAAGGGAAGAAAACGTAGGAATACACACCCTCTCAGCTACCCTTGGAATATGTATATATCTGGCGATGTCAACAAGACAGAGGATGGCGGGCCACTTCATTATCGTCGCTATCGCACACGAATGGTACGTGGTCGCCGGCCCAGAGAAGACATCATTATCTGAATTTCTGCGGTTTTGCGCTCGGCGAGACAATCTCTCGTGGGTATTGCGCTACACTTCTAATTATGGCCGTCCATTCCCTCGATGGTCCCGGGGAGCGGAGAAGGATGATGTTCATTCACTACCGATGACCATGAAAAACAATAGCAGCATATCGTCGAAGTTGGCGGACATTAGAGCCGAGTAGAATTGGTCCCATTCCGACGCGTGATAAGTTTGTGTCGCACACACACACAAACACGCATATCTCACGCTTTGATATTGTGTCTTTTTTTTCCTGTACGAAGCCGTACAATCCTTCCCATGCCTGGCCGCTTGCCGTACAAGGATTATCATGACCCGAAGCTAATCTCCTTGTAGTCGATGTACCCTGTTCTCTGTGCTTGGTCTGCATTCATTTTTGTTTTCGGTGATTTTTCCGCCCAAATTGATTCCCCAAAAGCTTGGCGTCGTCCACTTGGGGCACTTGGACACTGTGTTGAAATGTGAGCTCGTTTAATTCAGTTGAGCGGTTTCCATACTTTTTTTGTTCTCGTGTATCAGCAGGGTCGTTGTAATAATTCTTAACATGTTTTAACAATAAAAAAAGTACGTATTCCATTACTCCACCGAGGATGGAGCAGAAGGCGAGCTCGTTGTATGTTGATGGAGGATTATGAGGATATAGCCTGCGTTGGCCGGAATTCGTTTCGCTTGGATTTGGTCCAAATTGTGATCACTCTCCAACGCTGGCGTACATTATCAATGCTCATTTTGGATTGTCCACAGTTTTGTCAGTCGTGAAGGGGAGAGGGGGCCAAGCAGACCAGTGGTTTACAAGCGACCACCCGAAGGCAATTACTTTAATCCTGCAGAAGAAAGCATTTAGTTGGATTACTGGGTACTACAAGAGGACTACTTGGCCCTTTCTGCCTTCCCTTTCCCCCTAGCTTTCCGGCTTCTTGGTGGCGAAGGAAAGCGAGAGTATGTAAAGTCATCCTGTGGTTAGAAATTTATGAATTGTTCCTCGGCTAAATGGTGGTGCACACGATTGACCCCCCCGACCGAACCATCCCAATGTCGCAAGACGCCTCAGGAGCTTCCTTTATTCGCCTCACATGTGTTTGGCGGGACAGGGACCAAACGGTACGGTTGATTATGTTCTTGGAATGGCCGATAGACACAGCGGGGAGAAGTTCCCTGCTTCCCAGAACGACAGTATGACAGCTTCGCTAGACACAAGCAAAATATTTTAAATTTCTTTGGATTTGAATTTTAGAGACACCACGTGTGAACCAAATGCGTACCGAACATCCGATGGCGGAACACGCAATAACCTCCCGATGCATGCACAGCAGGGGGACAGGAAGCCGTATTTTTTGCGCAGTTGGTGAATCAATCTAAACCCGTACCCGGGGAGAGAGCGAAAGATGTAATGTGCTTGAAACGGCGGTCCCTTCGAACGAAGAATCCCTTTCCGGGCGCGAACCGGGGAAAATGAGAAAAGCGGGATAAAATAATCGACATCCCGAACTGCGGGCAGAAGAGCGATTGCTGCGTAGAAGCATAGAATTCAATGGCCAGAATTGCGTTTTATTGCATACATTTAGGGGTTTGTTTCGTTGGAGAAGGACAGTTGCCTCGTACCTTCGTGAGTGCACTGTGTTCTTTTTAAACTTCCCATATGGCGCGAGATGACATAGGAAACGGGATTAAATCTCGAGCAGTCAAACAAGTTCTAACAGGCCGCAGTTTAATTTGCACCTATTAACATTCCTTTTCCAGATCCTCGCTTTTATCGAGCCATATCAAACGGTTCCGATCCAAATGGCAACACGTAATCGTATTGTTTGGAAAGCTAGTTAACGGGTGGACGATAATGAACGCTAAACAACGCTCACTTCCTACTGGATCAAACGTGTCGTGGGGTTTTGCCCTGGAATATCTGCACCCGTCTCTGTCTCTGTCTGGTTGTAATGAAATTGTTAGATCGCCGCGTTTGATCGCACTACTTCAAAGCCCGATTCTCCCGTTCCTTCCGCTATTTATGGTTCGATCGGAACGTTTTTCATATGCCGTTTCACCGCTCACCACGTGTGTATTTGTATCATCAAGAATAGTGCAAAGAAGCGCTGTTGACGATGTTGTTGTTTTCCGCTTGGAACCCGTGCCACGCCAATAGCTAGTCTCCAAAACATCCCCAGCCCATCCCCAGCTGGCTTTGTGTGTTTTGGTTCCGTGCGTGTTCCGTGTTTGCCGCGTCAAACACACTGTCGAACAAGCAAATTAAACGGCAATAATGTTGCAGTTTTCACAAAACACCCAAGCACAAACAAACCGAACGGGGTTTTTCTGCACCTTGTCCCGTCTACTGTCTGCGCGCTTCAGCAGATCGGTCGAATCGTCTGGAGATAGGAGATCGGTCGGAAGAATTCGATCGAATGACTCCAACGGGAATAGACTCCAACTGCTGCCTGCCCTCTTTCGGGGCAAAGTATAAATAAACAAAACCATCTTTGGGAAGCGTGGCGGCGATACAGACACAGGAGCGGAGTAGCCCTCGGAGTAACCGATGATCATCATTCAACCGGTGAGGTTCTCTTCTGTTCAGCACAGCACGTCTCGCAGCCCTTTCGTGCCAAACGCCAAAAAAGGAGAACTACTTCTACTACTACGAGCTGTGATATGTACCTTTCCACGTCGGGCATATATCCAGTCGAAGTTCGTTCGACTCGAGTCAAGGGTTTTTCCTCCACGCGGCGTTGGCCAGCTGACGATGGCAGGGTGTCTATGTTTAGAACGGTGAGTGAACCATGGGATAGGAAACGCAGTACTGCGACTCCGGCTCACCTACGTACACACGTCTCTCAACACCTTCATAGCGGAGGCTTCGGTGCACCGCAGATGCAAAAAAAAAAAATGGGGACAGCCGACCGCCGAGTGCTAATGGGTGTGGCAATCAGTGCAGACTTTGAGCTGCATTCACAGCGACCGACCAGCGAAGAATTTTCCGAAGGGTCGTTAATTAACAGTATACTGTCCTGACCGCTCAAAAATCACACGAGGGATGTGTGACGCTAATATGGTTTCGGTTAGGAAACCACTCCCCATAGGAGGGTGAGCCGCTAAATCTCACGGCACACCAATGCGTGCGTTCTACATTAATGCTTTTATGGGTGATGATCTCGCGCATCTGTAACTGATCACTACTACTTCAATCCACCTCTGATTCGGCTCATGTTGTTGAGACGCTTTTATGTGCTTGAAACGGTTTACGGATACGGATTTTTTAACTGCACACCGCAACTGGCAATAAAACGGTAATCGGCTAATGTATATGGGGACTTTCTGGATGTATTTTAGCTTAAACGATTCATTTTCCCATGCCTTTGGGGGGTGCTACTGAACATTGATTTTGGATCATGTTGGTTGTGGCGTTTGTGAGGAATATGGAGCGAGTTCTACACGGCTGTAAAAGAATGTGCCATTGAATTTGGCTCTCTCAATATGAGATGGCGTGCACATCATTGGTGAGAAGACCTCTCTCTGTTGTCTGTTTGAAAAGATGATTTGTAGTCACACTTCATTTGCTTAAAATCATCTCGCCTAGCATCATCTCTGTTTTTACCGATTGCGCCGATTCGGTGTCATCCCTCCTCGATGCTTGGATGTGGAGAGACTGGCCGGTTTTGCAAGTGGCACGGATCGGAACGAATCTCTCTAGCTCCGTCGGCTTGGGTTGGGTGGTGGGTATTTTTGGTTTTTTCAACTCAATTCGAACGTACGAACGTTGCAAATAGGAGATAGGAGTTTCTGTCGCTACTAAATGCGCCACCCCTTGAAACCGTGGAGTGTGTGCCACCCCTATTGAGCACGTCGCCGCTGCTCCAATAAATTTTCCAACATAATTATGTCACATTCGCTCATGTTTCTTTTGGCACCAGGGAAGCGTCTTTTAATAATGGTTTCGTATGGTGGAAAATGTGAAAAAAAACGTCACCTTAAAACCCACCCTCGATTGCCACTTTGAAGCGGTTAAACGAACGGAACGAGCTGCGTAAGAAGCGCTTCAGCAGCCGGTCACGACTCGAGTTCTCTGTGGTGAGCGGTTAAGCAGTCTGTGACTGTGGCGTTCGACAGAATCGTCGAAACCATGACCAATCTGCACCTTCCGGCCGTTATCGATCTTGCAAAGCAAAACTTCATTTTATTATGCGGAATTTTGAAGTACCCCCATGCCGCTAATAAGTGCCGGTTCGTGCCACAACACTGGGGAGGTTCAACGGGCGTGAAATGTAGGGAGGAAGGAACTCTTTAATGCTGGCATTATTATTGCAATGTTTGTAAATTCTATCACACAGCACATCATTCAGTGGGGCTGTTTCGACCGGGCCTGAGATTTGGAATCGCTTTCGCTTATTGTTATGGAAAACATAACCTAGTGCGATGAAAATGCGGTTTTTTGTTTGCGGCCATATAACGATGGGTTGTAAAACTTCCAACCGTCTTGTCGGTCATCTTCGATATGGAGTGCCATCACCCACCGATTGGAGGCTAGGGACTCCACCAACAGGAGGGGGGAACCATTCGGGGAATATGCATAATGCATGGCGGCGGTTCGTTTTGGGGTGACGAAGAACGGACAACAAACTTCATAATCGGCCGCCGCTAGTTTCGAATAATCCGTTCCGTTAGTTTTGTTTACCACGGTGCCTGCTCCACTGACTGCCCCACAAGAGCCCGGAAAAGAGTGACTAAACAGTAAACTTTGTACCATTATTCGCGTGAAACCACTATGAATGTGGCCAACCACGCCGCCAGCGCAACGATGATACGTGATGTGACTCGAGAATGATGCTCGCGCTGAAGCGCTACCGAACGACAACGACCATGCTGATGATCGTGTGACATCCATTTTGGCAGCTTTTATTTCATACTACTTTCGGTGTGAAAATGGGTAAAGAGCCGTGAACGAGCATGAGTGGCATGAGAAGAATTCTCAAAAGTTATTGCAGCTACCACCATTCGCTGGGCACCCTTCAAAATTTGATTCGGAAAATGGGATTTGCTAGCGAGCAGCACCACTACTGCTGGCGTGTCGTTGTCGAGATTTGTAAACAAATCTCTTAAGATGGACTTGTTCTAGATCGTGTTCTAGCGGGTCGTTGGGTGGGGGGTGTTGGGATTAATGGATTTGTATTGTCATGCCCGTCAATAATCTGGCGAACGGCCCCGGGGTTGATGTTTGAACGGCTGGAGGCTGGTCAATATTTATTGTTTGCCATTCTGTGGAGCTCTCTCCGAGGGCAACCCGATTTCGGGGAAGCGAAAGATGTAGAAAATTCCATACCATTTTGGTTTGCTTTTTAATTATTAATCTATGCGGTATATGAGTCAGAATCGGGCTCAGGTTGCCTCATTGTGGTCTATTATGTTATCAGCGCCATCTATATGTGAGAAGAGATGTTAGACTCGAACGATCTACTACTATCCTCTGAGTACCACGGTCACAAGGTCAGAAACGCCCATTTGAGCACGCAGCAAAGCGCTTAAATAAAATTGTATTACAAAACCAATAAACTACTCACTTTAACGATCGGTTTAATGAGCACAGTCCTCGGACAACGACGATAATGGAAGGGAACGTGATCGTATCTCCCAAAAACAGATGCAAAAATAATGAGTCCCGCTGACGAAATCTCAGCTCAATGGATTGAAGATTCGGGAATGGGGTTGAGGAAGACATAGCTTTTTGAGGAATGTTGGTGCTGTAAAGCGCCATGGATGAAAACCACTCTTTGATCGCTTTAAGATTGTCTCTTGAGGAAGTTAGTCGCCACTCAGACACCCCCCGACGAATACACCGGTGAAGCGATCGGCTGATAAGCAGTAAGCTAGCGCTGAGCTTGAAATCGTCAACCTGTCTACGATCAATCACTCAGACCCATCTTCGAGTGTGTCAATCAACGGTAAAGTTCTGCTTTTTTGAAATATTTTGCAGCTCGTAGTACACTGTTAACCCATTGCTCATCACCCAGAGTACGCAGCGTCGTTGATAGCCTGTACCTCATCTTCCTGCTGTTGTAGAGCAGAAGCAACATTTTAAGGGTAAGCCGTCAGTGGACTGCTGCTGCACGAGGAAAGCGTGTGTGTTTTCATAGGAGCAACAGTTTCTAAGACAGTGATTGTTTATCTTAATTCTCTACTCTACTCCACTGGTCGCGTGCATGGGCCTGTGATGTAGCTGGCGAAGTGTATAAACTTTTCACGCATTTGTTTATGCTAACACGCACCCAGATCCATCTCTCACGACGCTGCCCAGCACAAATTTATGAACTTCGCCCCTTTTTTTTTCGTATCTAGCTCTCCGGCTGTTTATAGTGTGACGGTAATTGCTGTTGGCCTGTTTGAAAACGCCGAACCGAGCCGAGCTTCAATTTTCCGCTGCAGCTGCACTCGCAGTTGATCATCGTCAAACGAGCACACGGTCTAGGCCCCATCGCACTAGAAAACTCTTTGTGGCCTCCTTGTGTATTAACGTGCATCCCGTGTACCGTCTTTTTCGCTTTAGATATGTGGCGGCGCACAGCTATTAATCGGAGCATTCCTACTATGGACCCACAAGCAGTACGCACCGATCGTGAAGAATCAGTTCTGGGAACCGTTTGCCGTACTGATCGGACTCGGCATCATATCGCAGGCACTGTGCTACCTCGGGTGGACATCAGCGAGCCGGAAGCATCGGTGTTATCTAGGATTGGTAATACATCCCACCGTTAGAGAGAGAGAGAGAGAGAGCGACCTTGCAAAGGCTTAACGATCTCATCGCACAAACGTTTGTCTCTCGTTGCAGTTCTGTGCACTGTTAGTGCTGTTTATTGTGATCTTATTCTTAGTTAGTGGGTGGGCAGTGGCCACCAAGGCGCATCTCATCGTTCCGGCCGAACTGGCCATCGAGACGAGCTTTACCGATTTTCTGGCCCGAGACGACACCAACGATCAGACGCACATCTGGAACCGATTGCAGCGAGATGTAAGTTGGCTTCGCCGCGAGGCTAATGATGGTTAGCACGGTGTATCTTAACACAACATCTTCCCTCACAGTTCCGTTGCTGCGGCTACAATGGCATCCATGACTACAAAAAGAACAAACAGGGTTTCCCGTGGTCCTGCTACGATCCGATCGATACGAACGTCTTCAGCACCGGCTGCATGCACGTGTTCGTGAAGAGCATCGAGATGAACATGATTCGTGTCGCGGTGGTTGCGGTTGCCTCCGCCCTAATACAGGTATGTGGGGGGAGGGCGTTCCGTATTCCGCCCTGTGTTTCTGCGGGGTGATGAAAGAATGCTGTCCTCTTAAATCTTAACATAAATTCTTTTCCGCGCAACGCATCGGCGAACCCGCGGGGGCCCGGGGCGATAAATCTTGCAGCATAAATGGAGTAACTAATTAAGAAAATTAGTCATTCCTGCACACAGTATCTCTCTCGTCCAGAGCGATGCTTGAGTTGACCCACGCGCGATCGCAAAAAGATGGGACAGCGAAGATTTCAAAATAATGAATAGATTATTTATATTCAACAAAACCGTACCAAACGGTGCCGTTAGTAGCGGGCGGGTGGGGGTTGCAGCATAAACCGTACCTTGTGTGTTGGCGCGATCCTGTGGTCAAAAATAAAATGCGTCCACTCTCTCGGTTCGCCTGTGTGTGTGTGTCTCTGTTTACATCTCGGGACACGTCGGTGGCGACGTCATGCGCCCGTTGTCTGTCAACGAGCCACAAACCTTACGCTGAATGAACGCCAACGGGATGGAAAATGGAAGGCCACCCTGAGACTGGTACATACGTACGGCCGTACCCCGTAGTTGAATGTGTCGGGAAAATGGATGGCAAATGCCACTCATTCCTTCATCCCATCGGTCTCTGCAGTTGATGGGGGATAGGCAGCAGCGGCAGCAGCAGCAGCAGCCAGTTTGACTGGTCGATCTGATTTAATGGTCACACGACTAGCTGACACACACACGGTGGTGAGACGTTTGCGTACGTGTGGATTGCCGCAGTAGACAAGCGACAATATGACCATTGTTGTGTCGCGGTACCGATTTTGTTGTCTTATTCTTCTTTTTAATTGTGACCAGCACCCCAGCCGCCAGCTGCCGGCGGAGATGATATAACGCCATGGTTAGTGGATGATACTGGTGGTGGCGTTGTGGTTGTACCTGTTGCTGTTTATTTTTCAAAAGCGTCTTGGTCCCGCACACGTCAGAGACTTGCAATGTAGGTCATGGTCTTACGGCCGGTTTTTCAACGTTCGTTCTAGGATCGTACAATGGAACCTTGCCAACGTCGTTTTTATGCTGCTCCTTCAATGAATTTCTCAACCGCTCGCTTGCCACACACTACCGTCACATTTTTATACTGAGATAAACATGGCGCAGATAGAATACCTTTGTCTCCGTAGTGAGTTACGATTCATCGGTTCCAGCCGGGAGGCCCTTCACGCATCCCACAATGGTCTTTAGCTTCACGCTCACATTACGGAAGTCTCAAGAAGAACGGGCAACATCAGCAGATGTGTACAGTTTCTTCTTTTTCGGCTCTTCCTTCGGCACTGCCGCTACTCTTTCGCGCGCCACCCATTAAGAGGTTGCCCACGATTCTTTGTTGCGTGTGGTCGGAAAATGTAAAAATATATATCCCGAACATACACACGCACCGACAGGCTTCCTTCCTGCTGCAATGTTTCATACCCAGTTAATAAACACACCGAAAAAGACAAACAATTTCCGCGTTTGTAGCGTGTGAAAACAATAATAAACAAACCGGGGTACCGGGGTACCGATGATGCCGATTTTGCTTGCTCTCCATTATTATCACTCGGTCCTTGAATAGCTTGGGGCACAATGTGTTTCGATTTGTAATTTTATAGTGCGGAAGAGAAGACCACGTGTACGGCGGGGCGCGATAACGAACCTCTAAAGCAATTCAAATCAATCGCTTTTGTATCATTTGTTTGAAATATTTCACAGCGTGGTGAAATGTTTCAGCTGGCACTCACTTCTCATTCGTTCTTCTCACCTCCAGAGTCTCGGCATATTCTGTGTCATTCAGCTCACGATGTTACTCAAACGACCGACCCTAATGCTGCCAAACGGGGACAACCATTCGGTGCGGGTGAAGCGAACCCGCGAGCTGACTCCTCTCTCGCCGGCCACCATCGGCAATCCTACGCCACACAGCAGTACAAAACCGCCAATCCCGCTGAAACCCGTCGTGCCACGTGTGGATCAACCCGTCATGAAGGCTTCCCATTGAATCTGCCACCGCCGCCACCCAAAGCCCTGCAGCCAGCATAACCGGCAATCGTGCCCATAATCGTTATTTTATCACACACTACACCGGTGTGTGTGTGTGGTAGTTTCGCCCTTTTTAACGACACGCAGCAGACATAAGTACGCAAAGTTATTGCATTTCGTATGTTTTTTTTAATCATTCGTCCATAGGCTTTAGGGGGTAAATGTACTTAAATTCCGCGCTTTTAGACCTTACGACCGTAAAGATGCATTTCATCGTGGGAAATCATCGGTACGGCTAAGCGTATAAGCACAAGCAACGATCGAATATATAATTATGAACTACCGGTAGAGATTGTAAAAATAGAGCTAAACATGAATCAATTCTTCGAGCGTAATTGTTTGAGGCGCCCTCCCTCAGTCGTTTTTCGAACCATCCGAAACATTGCATCGTGAGCAGAACGAGCTATGGCAAATGCGTCAGTTGTTCATTGATAACTACACTCCAGAGCACCTCCAGAAGGGGTTGCTTGACTCACGGTGTAGTATTGTTTGAGTAGCGTTATCAGGTTATACAATAACAGGGGCGAACCCATGAATCACCTGCTGATCATGTTGTTCATAGTGCAGATAAGACATTGCTTTGCATATGGCATCACTTGTTTCATACCATTACCAATTGGTATGAAACAAGTGATGCCATATGCAATTACCAGAAACGCATACGTCAAACAAAAATTGGCTATTTTTTAAGATCTTTCATTTGATGGCCTATTGTCCTAGCGAGTTTATATCGTCGTTTGTATTAAGACACATTAAGGACCAAGGATCAGCGTTTTTGTCCTCATAGCGAAGAAGATCCTGGGCAAGATGAGCAATGACAACGAAAATCTCTAGTCAATGTTATCTATGGGGCACAACGCTCGTGAAAAACACATTGGCGGTAAAATAAGAACGTATCGATAGCAGTGACTACCCTTCGCAGCGTTCAATAGAATTTGTTGAGCAAATCTCAATCGGATTACTGTGTTCCAATCATTCTGTGTAGAGTACCACAGAAAGGAGGAAATGTCTTGTTTTTAATTGAAATAATATATATTTTGAAAGAAATCCACTTGCAAAAATGGCCAAAAATTAAACCAGTTCAAAGTCGCACTGAATGTGGCTGCGTACGTGCCAATCAAAACAACTTGATTGCTCGAAGCGTCACTAGGCACTCTGTCATTTGACTCTGACAGCAGTTTCGAGCAGCTGTTCCTCTTTCGCAAGCAAGCAGCCAAATCGGATTGCAGTTCTCGTTTATTCTTGCCCTCGACTCTGGTGTGAAAGGACGTGTATTTCTCAGCGTGCGTGTGCCCCTATAAAGCGGCATAAATAATCTCTCTTCGCAGGACGTGTGAAGTGTGGAGCGGGTTCAGCGTTATCATTTATGATATAAAGTGCTGCAACGAACGAATAAAAAGTGTGCGATAATCAAACGCACCGGTGTGCAGAGTCAGTAACCGTTTGAACACAACATCGGCCCAGAGTCCTGCTCCGTCCGTTACAACTCCGCCAAGACGACCCTAGGTGCTGCTGCTACCTTTTCTGTGAGTGTTCATGTGATCGGTTTGTGTGTGCTGTAATTTGAGCACCTTCCGCCACCCCGCGTACCGATTTTGCTCGTTACCCGTACCCTCTTCCCCTTCCTTGGGGCGTTATCCTTCGAGTCGGTTTAGTCCAGTGACCAGAGATTTTGTGGTTTCTAGCTCTCTAGGGGGAAAACGAAACACCAACAACACCAACAAGGCGAAACACAACAACATTCCGGTGCAAAATGGCTCTCAACTGTGGACATTCGACGATAAAGTATCTGCTTTTCATCTTTAACCTGCTGTGCTCGGTAAGTGAAGCTCCTCTACCCTAGTTGGCACAAAAAGCCGTATTTCCTTTTCTTCTCAAGCACTTGAAAAAACACGACTCCCCAATGAGATCATCGAAAAGACGACGGCAGTTGGTCTTGTACCGATTTTGCGAGGGGAGACCGATAAAAGGGAAAGTGTGTCTGCGTAGATCTGTTTTGCCTCTCGAAACGTGCAACCGTGTGTTGTGTTGTCGCGTTGTTGCAGTATCGCGATGCATACGTGATCGTGAGACTTACGGGTAAAACCGAGGGTGTGTTAAAAACTTCACCACCGGCTAAATCAACCGGCACTCGTAGGTGTGTGTGTGTGTGTCTGGTGGCGTTCCAACAGGCCCGAACACCCAATTTTACGGCGCTGTTTGTGTGTCCCTCTTTACTCAAGCGGGTTTGGTAGCCGCCCAACCTAAAGAGACGGACAAAAGTGTGTGAGGTTATATTTAGCCAAACCAACAGGTCATGTTTCACTTCGAATCGCGCGCGCGTTTCCTTCTTTTCCGCTGTTCGGGATAATCACAGCGACATATGAATCACGGTGCTACCAGCGCACACACACAAACACAAACGAACTCACAATACCATATTGAGAGATTTTTAAGAAGCAAAAGAACGCGTCTTTGTTTGCAAGAAAACCGTGGTGTGATGATGATTTTCAGCAGTCCTGCATCATCATCGAATAAACCGATGCGTAAATACAATTCCCCATCCTTTTCTGCTGATGGTATGGCGTGTATATATGGATGCCTGTGTGTGTGTGTGTGTTTGTGTTGGGCCGTTTAGCTTACCTTTTATGTATGTCTCATCTTTGGCAGACAAATAGGAAGAAAATGAACGAAAGGAAATTGCGTATTCTTGACTGTTTGAGGAAGAAGACATTACACAGCCGACTCTCTTGGTATTGCTGTAAGTTTACCTCGATGCAAAGGCTACTTTGTTTAAGCTGAGCGTAAATTAAAACTAGCTAGAAGACATTTGGACTGGTTTCTGAAGGCCACTGCTGGAATGATATTACTAAAGAATTCTTTCGAATCTTGTTTATAGCACCGGACAAACGATTCCACCGAAAATGATCATTAAAGGGAAGCGAAAACAATCCATTTCCTGCCGGGCGAAAGAGAGCAAAAGTTCTATCAAACTTTGTTTCGCGCCGGATGTTTCGAGACAGAAGAAAACGAGCCATATACGAGGAAGGCTGAAAACTGAAATTGGGATGGAATCGATTAGAAATTAACGGCCGGATTCGGTTGGATTCGTCGAATTCTCCTTCGGGTCATGGCCCCATGAAAAGAACGACTTTATGAGGAAGATGTTAGTGTCGCATACCGTGGACTCGATTTCCAACACTACTCTGAAATATGGATCAAGAGCGCGCATTATTGATGATGAGAAACGGTATGGATCAACTCGTGTAATATCCTTTTTAGCACATTTTTTGCAAATTCCCCATTTCGAATGTTTCATTGCCTTTTCTCAACGCGTTTGGGACATCCTCAACTTTGCGAACTGTTGATAGAAATGTAGGTGAGCATTGTTTCACCTTCAAAATTCCATCACGCACGCACGCACCACTAATCCATTGCCATCACCACCGTGTGCCGAAAAAGGATTCGCGAAGGACAACTAGCCAAAGGAAAATAAACTAAACGGCCGGCCGGGCTCGCTCGCTCGCTAGCTCTCACGTATTCCCCAGCCAGATGGTAGCGCGAGACATTCGCCAAGTGCTATTTCTGTGTATTGGTGGGTTAGTGTTGTTTACTTGCGCGCACGATAAGAGAAGCAAGTGAAAAAAATTGGGTGTGCGAGTTTTGGGAGTTTCTGTCCCCCGGTCCTGTAGGAGCTTTTGATTAACATGTTCCTTTGTGTCTCATTGTAAGAAGCTTGAACATGTACTGTGCAAAGCACCCACATGCAAAGCGCGAGTTGAATGTGGAATTGGGAAACAACTGCGGGCGCCCATCATCGGAAGCGGGCGTTGTCACTGTTTGCGTCTTCGAAGGACCGAAAAAAGCCCCCTTTTTTGTGAGCCAATGTGTGGTGAAAGAGAAGCAAACATAGCGCCCTAGCCGTTGAGTGGAAGAATAAAGCGAACCGCGCGCGCGGCTCACCAACATACATCGCCCCCGGTAAAGGTGTGCGTGAGTTGAGTGGGTTGGTTCCACCGAGAAGATCATGCTGGAATGTGACGACGCGCGTTGTGCACTGACAAACACGCTTACGTAAACATACTCTGGCACACACACGTACAAAACCATTTTTGTGGGGTTGGTTCTACCAAACTCCCTTATGGAGGAGCGTTACTTCTGAAGCCAACAGAAACTGTTGGCGACTGGAAAGTGTGTTGTGCTAGTTTCTTCAGTTGGAAATCGAAATTTTAACTCCTGCTCTTTCCATCGTGGTATCATGCGTATGGTACACGCGATCCAGACCTCTTGTGACATTACTGCGTTGATTGTGCGTTGAGTTGTATTGATTTCCTTTTTCCGAAATATTTGCTACAAGGACAGTTAGTCATATTGAAAAATGGAGGATAACATACAATCATAACGATTGTACTGTTCCTGTATACATCCGTTTCCATCGCGAAAATATGCGTTAGCTTTAACGCTATTATTGTTCAAGGCTTGGCTATTCTCTCACGCACGCCGATGACCTCATCCCCGCGGGAGGACGTTGCATTAGTTGTTTATTTTACATTGGCGCTCTGCAATAGGTCATGCCAAGAAAAAGTTCCATATACACAATGCTCTCGTTCCACTTGGGAGTGTTTTTTTTGCTTCTGCTCCGGAGTGTGCTAAACGAAGCAACAGGTCCCCCACCCCCACTCTATTAGTCTTTTCAACCGTTCGTGTGCGTACGGTTTCAAGTGGATTTGCACTTGCTCCTCTTTTCTCTAGCGAATTTGTCACAATATTCTATTGAAGCAGCAGTACCACATCGCATCGTATGTGAGTCTAAATATACAGAGCCATTGTCTTATCAAAAGATAAACTTTGTTGCGATAGCGCGCCCTCTTCTACACGGCTGCGGGTAGCGGTTAAAAGGTGCAGTAGAGCAGGCCCCACATACTACCTACCATGTTTCGAAGGTACACGTTCCGTACCTATCGTAAACCCTAGACAAACTATAAGTGGAACTTGCCGCGTACTTGCTTATCGCGATGGTTGTAAAATTGTGATTTGCCAATTTCAAGTGCATCCTATTCACTTTCCACCCTCTACCGGACGACGATGATTGAAGGTACGTTTAAGCGTCCTACGCGGGGTTAAATTAGGTAAGGCCCGCCGCTACTGTGACTACTTGACACGAGGCACATGCTTAGGATGGGCTTAGGAATAACGGATAAAACACGTGACTTTTTTAAAAAATTTCAACAGCGTGTGTGTCCGCCGTCCACAAGTCAGCAGAGGTTAGCTGCTTTTGAAAATCTCAGCCACACATTGTTTCATTGTGACTAACAAAACCGAAACCGTAGAACCCAATCAAAAAAATCTACATAGTCGGTCAGTCCCGGGTTCTCCAATTTCATCAGTTCATTTCGCTTCATTCGGACGAAGAATGTATAAACAAAAACGCTTGCTCGACATTTCGACCCGTTTCAAGCTGGGTGGGAAATCAGTCAAAAAGCCGAAGAGATTTTATGATGGACATTCAGTACTGCAGGCCGTTTCCTCTGTACTAACGATTTGTAAACAAATACACAGATGAGGGGCCGTCCATGCGTGTGACTGAAATTTTAATTTTGATCGCTTGAAGCCCTCCTCCCCGACGTTTGTTTATTTATTGAATTGGATTCAATTCAGAAGAAGTATTTAAAAGAGTTTGTATGATATCCGGACGATCATTGGTAAAGCTATTATAGGGCCTTGAATAGTAGTAGAGCCTAAGTAATCCATGACTCAACGTTACGACTAAATAATGACAAAGTGCACTTGTGCTTTATGGACACAAACGCCCATTAAAAACAGCAGTATGACATATTGATGTACATTTTGTTTTTTTAACGGGTAACACTTTGCCTTTACTATACCCGAAACACTTCACACCATCATACTGCGGATATCTTATCACGCTTTAGACCGAAACAGTCCACGCCTTCGAGGTGATCGATAAGATGAGTCAACCCTTGCGTAACGAGCCACCACAACATCTCTTCAGTTCGATCGAACAGTGAAAAAACAGCTAACTCCAATTGATTTGCACCGAACGAACCCCCCACCGCGCCTACGTGTGCTCTCTCTGTGAAGTGATTAATTTGATACAGAGGAATTTTGATTACAATTAAACTGCTTCACACTCTGCTGCCATGGTTGCCAATATTATTACGTCCAAGCAGTGGAATATAAATATTTAGAATTTCTGTTTTGCATAATTGCTGGCGGGCAGGATTATTTTCACATAAACCATATACCATCCATCCCGCACGTTACTTACGGATCGTATAAATAAACAGAGGAAAAGTACAACACAGAAGCACACACCTCACCACACTAAAAGTCGGTACGGATTCTACGCTATTTGACGGACGGGGGGCGGGTTTGGACGGTAGTATGTTGAGATAGAAGGTTGTAACCCAGGATGTGCATCAACTGTGTTAGCTGATAAGATAGCCTCTACCCATCCCAAAGCGCGCGCGAGAGAGAGAGAGAGAGCATCCCGTTCAAACCAATCGTGCATTCGAGATCGGTTATAATTTGTGCGAAAAAAAAGGGCCTGGAATCTAGGGCCGCGATTAATCAGTGTTGGGCATGTGTGTGGCATGTGCCCTGACTGACAGACAGACACACCACTGTGTCACGGTTCAGGAATGCTTCCAATTTATTAACACTTCCTACTTACATCTGGCGGTTGCGCTTTATCATTCATATGCCACGGTTATAGATTTAATTGGTTTTTCGGTTCTTCATTTCGTCCTTCGCTTCTGCTGAGTAGTAGCTAAATTAGACCCAAGGTCGTTGGAGGGAATCATCCATGAGGATATGACATATTGGGGGCCGCCTTTTGCAACCAAGTTCTCAATATGGCGGTACGGTGGTTTCCGTTTAGAAACTCGCGCGGTTCTCGCGGTTGCTTCAATGTCATTTGGAGAACCACACACGAAAGCAGCAGAATAAGGCGGCGCATGAATCACACAAGTGTTCACTTGTGCGGTGTGTGCTGCCGATCGTGGTGTGTGTCTCTGATTACACGATCACTCAAACCCCTCCCCCCAATGCGCTCGGTGCATGTGAACCTGAACGTGCGGCGGAGGGAGTTGATCATGATGGTGTGATGTTGTGCAGAGGGTGGATGTCGCGGGATGACTGTGCCTATTTGTTCTAGACGATTCACCCACCACCAATCCTGCTGGCTGTATGTGCACGGATGACACATCCATCCGCGCCATCACGGCAGAGAAGAACTAAATACACGGCGAAGAATACCAACACACTGGAACGCCGGACACCGTGAACCACGAAAACGCGCGAGACCGTCAGGGCAGCGTGTATTTGGCGCTACACTATCATCGATCCAGAATTTGCAAATGGCGGGCGCCTTTCGATGGTGTGGGGGCACTTTGAATGATAGTTCGCGAGCAACCGGTGAAACCCATACAAATGTAGAGGAGAACGCCGCGCGCACCATGTTTACGATCGCGATCGTTACGGGTGGCTGCACCTTGCGCGCTGTAAAACCTAAAGTCTCCACCATGGGTGAACCCCCCCGTTGATCATCACCATAGCTCACTCATAACCTCCTCGCCCTGAAATGGAAGTAGTAGTAGTAGTAGTGTGGTGTAGTGTATAGCAGAAGCACAGAAACCTTGGCGGCATCCATCGCCCTCTGCGTGAAAAGTGTATGGAACTAGAACGCCTTCAATTTCAAGGGGAAACTGCAATCAGCCAAAGAACACGCATCGTCTCAAGTTGTTTGAACGCGCACAGCGAAGTATTGTGTTTGATCATGAAAAACAAACATGAGCGAGAGAGAGAGAGCGATTTTCAAGATTTGAAAACAACATCTGGAACTACTAACCCATCCACACAGGAATTAGTCATCAAACCTGCATGAGTGTCCCTCGTCTTCTCGGGGATTGGCGTTTGTATCCAGTGGAAAATGGACATTACGCTATATTTTAGGTATGAAGCCTCTCCTTTTAAAGCACCTCCAATTTACACCTTACAACTAGCAGTTACCAAGTTAAGCTTACTTTTTTGTTGGTGAACCCAGCATTAGTTCATCATTGTTTTACTCTACGAGCCGATGGTGTGTCTCGCCCATCCTCAACTAGCCGTTTACGCTGGATGGCGTTTGAAAGCGAAAAACACCTCGCAGCTCACGGTTCTCACACACCGACCGTTGGTGTGCCTTCTTGTGTTTCGTTTTTCGGTCGGACCAGTGCCAAGCGTGAATAATCCGCCTTTTCTGGTTACGATTTAGCGAGCATAAACCACTCATTTGATTTGAGCTGCTTTTTTCCCACTATTCCCCCCTAAATAGTAGAATTAGATTCACGGACGGACTAGTCCTCTAGCCTCCGTCCCTAGCAAGCTAGCTTCGGTGGCGGGAGTATTGATATAATATTTATTAATTTTGTCCAATAATTTATCGGCCAGTGAAAGGGCACCCATAGAACACGAGCACGTGCGTATGCTGATCACCTCAACAGCGCTGTTGTTGGTTGTGTCGAGTAAATGGCGATCGTGACGGGGCAAGAATGCGCTTACCCTACGACCTAGATTTTAGGGTTTTTGTGAGTTGGATGGAGAAGGCCCCACGGCATAGAATAGAATTAAGCGTGGGAATCAAATCTGTTGATTGGAAGCTACGGCGAATTCCCTCGTCTAATAGATGATGATGATGATGATGATGCGTAAGGTCCCGTGGCCTTTTCGCACTTCAGTTTTCACCTTCAATAACCTAATTTTTTGTGTGTGATTCATTTGAGGCTTTTGTGGTCGCTTGGTCACGTGGCACTGGAGGGAAGGTCAAAGAGGAGGAGGAGGTGATGGGTTCCGGTGGATTTCATTTCCACCGTCCCACTGTTCTCCCTGCTTATCCAAAACGAAAATGGAGGGAAAAGCAAGGAGATGAAACGAGGTCAGTTTATTTAGTCCTGGCACACACCGCGTGCTAACCTCGCGCTTCCTCCCGAAATTGTTCTGTTGGGCCTAGCGATCATCGTGGCAGAGAGGGAGAGAGAGAGGGGGTAGTGTTCGATATCGATTAATAGGGAACTGCTTATTGTTGTCTCCCCCCCCGTTATGTTGAAATGAGTGACAGCATTACTAGCAGCAGCTCCCTTTTCTTGCACGATTAAATGAGGCGACGATATACATCCTGCGCGCCCTGCATACTTAATGATAGCTGTTTGGTGGACAGTGGTAATTGTTCAGCTCGGTCCCTGCTGACAATGGAAGTCATCGCGTGTCGGTATGTGATCCAGCGTCATACCGGACAATTATTACCAGTGTGCCATGGCCAAGGTCAGTGGGTAACACATGACGGACTCCTTCTACGGACCTTCACGATATGTCGAAGCGGAATGTCCAGTCTACCTCCTCGTCCTGCACATGCATGCAGCGAAACAAACCTTTCTTTTATCTCGCTACCAACAATCAAAACCAGTGTGTGGTTACTCTGGTACGTTGTTTACGCGCTCGACGTGCAATATGTGTCGGTCACACCGGTAGCGTAAGAAATCCGGAGAATGGACAGTCCTGACGACCGCAGAAAAGCACGTATATCGCGCTTCCAGGAAATACAAAATGACCACTCGCGTGAGAAGAGGAGGAGGGAGGACCTTGCGGATTAATGGGCGATTGTTGGGCTGGCCGACCTACTCTGCTGCCCGGACAACGACGATGACATCATGCCCTCGCGGTTCTTTCGCTTGCGCTGCTTGGTGTTGGTGTTATCGGTATGCAAATGATGATGACGCGATGACAATTTGTCATGTGACCGACCTGACTTGTGAGTGCGGCCGGGCCCCCCTTGACTGATACGCGCGAAATGAAACGATAAATTGGTGTGTGCCAAAATGCTTCCCCAAAATTCTGTTACTGTGGACATATGACGGGTATATAAGCAAAAGATGCTGCGTGGGATAAGAACGCACCTCAAAAAACCGAATACCGGAAGTCATAAACAAAATTCAAAGAATCGAATTTTAACGCCGATTTGTGATGGCCGTTTGAGGCTTTAGCTTTGCTTGAAACGGCACAGTTTTTTTTTTAAATGATAAGATAAACCTCCAGGAAAAAAGGATTTCCATGCCGTTTTTACGTCGTGCCATGAAATCCAAACCGTAAAATCCCCAAACATCGGTGCGCGCAGACTCTCACGCGGGTTGTTGTGCTTGCGTCCGTGCGAATTCCGCCAAAGGAATGTGGTCCTCAAACAACATCATCTGCGTTCGAGAGAGAGAGAAGGATAAGAAAAACCATATCCATCCACATCAAACTTTCGGTAGTAATGTTGTTGTTGTGACAAAGAGCCGAGCTAAAGACGGGGGGATTCGGCACCGCCTTGCAAATATTACTACTCTTCGGGTGGTAGTGCTGGCGTTTGTTTCGGGACGAAACGGCGCAATTACTATTCCTCCTGGTCTCCCACCAACAACCCCGTACGGCCGGCTTATCGTTTGACGCGACGCCATGTCGGGGTGTTTTCCGTTTCCGCATCTTCTCAACCCACAGAATCGTGGCACCACACAATCCTGGTTCGGTTTTTTTTTGGGAATGAGGAGTCGAAGCGGACGGATGGCGACGGAGTTCTGTTTCTTCCTTTCGGGGTTAGTGCTTGGCTGTTGAAGGGGTTGTTGAAGCTCTACTGGCTTGGGTGTGTGACAGTCGTCTGCTTGACGAATTCCACAACATATCCGTTGATGGTGGATGGAAGATGTAATGTGTTTAATAAAAATTCGAAACGAGCGGATAATGGAAGGCTCCAATAGGAGCATATAACCGTTGCCAATGTCTGTTAGCCTGGACGACGACGGCTAGGTGTGAAGTAGCAGAGAGGGACAGAATGATCTAATCAGGAAGTCATTTCGCGATGCCAAATCGGAGAGAGGAGGACGCAAAAGTAATTGATCGATCGATCGATCAGGAATTCCGGAAGGAGCATATAGAGAGCGTTATCTTCGATAGGTCCGCAATTCAGTAGTTGAGACATTTCACGGTTTCAACGGGGACAAAACTTTATCTGTTGAACACCAAACTAGGTTGAACGGAAACTGAACATGAGATTTTCGACTCTCGGGTGTGTGTCTACCCACGCGCACAGGCAGGAAGCTTTCGATAACGATTTATGCTTGACTTCAGGGAAAACATGTTTGAAACAAATGGCACTAGCAGATAACGCATTTTTTCCGGGGGCCTGATTAGTGCAACCTTATCGTTAGGATGGGCGAACATGTTTCGGTGATTGATATACGCATTGTTAGCAAATTATGTTCATGCTTTAACATACATGATAAAAAGTCCAAGAATTAGAGATCTCTGTATCAGAGAGGAATATGGAACTAAGGACTATCGTTCTAATCATCTAGTCGATGCAACAGAGTCGTTGCCAACCGAACATACAAGAGGCAGGAGGGATGGCACGGTTGGTCGATTGGTCGACCTCCTGGTAGTCCAAGGGTTCGCCATTCTTCCAAGAGGCTTACTCGTCTAAAGAATCCCATCCCTTCTTGCCAAGAAGGGCATGACGATGCTCAAACATACTTCAGCATTCATTTCTGATTATATCCAGGTTTGGCCAAAGCTAGCACATTTGTCCTCGCTTGATGAATAATAAAACATTACCAAAGGCCAACCTGTTGTGGGAGAAAAATTGTCGTCAAAGCTTAACCTCATTAGTGAGTGACAACTTACAAGTTATCATCCGGCGTCAAGTGTTGTAGGTCTCATCGTCCATGGTATGGTGATGACCACCACGATGAATAATTTACCACAAAACCTTAAGCCACTACTTTTGAATAATTGCTGGCTTGTTACGAGCTTCCCCGTATGAACCCGTAGATATCTTCTGACCGTGAGTTCAAAAGATAAAGCTATGATCGAGTCCTTGGATGAGGTCTAATGAGTGCATTAGCTTCTGAAGCGTCATGCGTAGATCTCTAACTTCTAAAAATGGTTTAACAAATTTTACAACCTTCTAATGCGATTTGTGTTTTATTCCTTCCTCTTTCTTCCTTCGCAGCTGTGCGGCATTGCACTGATCGTGATCGGTGCCGTTTCGCTGGTAAAACTAGAGGAACTGCGTGAAATTAGCGATGAGTACAACATCGTCGCCCCGTCCATCCTGCTGATCGTGTTCGGTTCGATCGTGTTTGTCATCTCGTTCTTCGGCTGCTGCGGTGCTATTCGCGAATCGTACTGCATGACCTCGACCGTAAGTGTCCAAGGAAGGTGGTGTTCTGCACTCGAACGCTTCATGATTACTAATTCCTCCTTCAACACTCTCCTCCACCGCCAACAGTATAGCTTCTTCCTGATTCTGCTCGTGATCGCCCAGATTGTGATCGCTGTGCTGGTGTTTGTGTTCGTCGGTGATGTGACTACCGCCCTCAAGAAGGGCTTCGAGCGCGTGTTCGAAAACCGTGACAACCCGGTCAATACCGATCTGATCAACTCGATCCAGCAGAACGTAAGTTTCTTCCTTTTTATGTTTTCCTCCGACTAATGCGACTACCGTTTTCCCGTTGTGCAGCTGGAGTGCTGTGGCAAGCGTAGCTTCCTGGACTATGGCGTTAACTTCCCGCAATCGTGCTGCAGCACCGGTGGAAATGCTCCGCTCTGTGTTCCGTTCGCTAGCGGCTGTTTGAGCCGAATCTCCGAGTTCCTGGACAGTGCCGGTAACATTGTCGCCTGGGTGTCGCTCGGTGTTGCCGCCATCGAGCTGGTCGGTCTCATCTCGGCCTGCTGCCTGGCCAACGCCATCCGCAACCAGCAGAGAAGGTCTGGATATTAGATCACCACCACCCGATCAACTTCCCAACCACCACCACCACCCGACACCTTCCCCTCCATTCGCTTGTGTGTCAACTCTTCCTTCATCTCTGTATCCTTCATCTTCCACCACAAGAGAAACGTACCAAAGTTCCGTGGGAGAGAGGAGACGTGTAACCACCCAACATACCACCCCCTCCTCAAGTAATAGTACTAACCGGCTGTATGTGTCCTGAACCATTACCATTCTAACAAAACGAAACGCTACTAAAATACCTCCTATTACTTACATACACACCACCTGCATTTTCTTCCTGTGTGGGAGGGAAAAGGGAGCAAACAGAGAGAGAGAGCGAGAGAGAGAGAGAGAGAGAGAGAGACAGAGGAAGTGTTGGTGCATCTTGCCCCAGTGCTAAAAAATCCTCTTAAAAGGTGTCTCTCCTATAATATTCTATAATTTACGATTTTTTTTTTGTTTGTTTTCGTTTCGTTGTTCTTCTGTGTCGTCCCGTCCCAATACAGATACAGCTAAAAAGTGTCCGCTACTGTGCTACTACTACACTGCTACTACGACGCTTTTTAGTAGCTTTTGGTGGGGTGCGCCGAGTGTGCGTGTGCGTGTGTCGTCCGTTTTTATATTATATATTACTGGAGGCCGAAAGAAAGGGAGAGAGCGTATTCGTCGAGATGATAATATTGATAAGGATGCTTTCAAAAGTAGTACCACACACACACACACACATAAAACGTGTTTAAGCGATAAGAAGTGTTTGGGTTTTTGTAAGAAGCGCTTCGTGTCGTCGTCGTCGTGTTGTTTTGTATGCAACGTGTGCTATGATGAATGTTTATTGGACCGGAAGGAAGGAAGGAAGAAAGGAAGGATCCTAGATCAACGATTTTACACACACACACACGTAGAAGGTTATATGATAAATAAGCCGGAAAAGAAAAAGCACAACTCCTTCACATGCTTGTGTGTGTGTTTACACACATACATCCATCACCGCAAGTGCCAGCCTCGAGGAAATAACCAATGGTGGAGATCCGATCGTTCAACACTAAATCTCATCACCCAATAGAGAAGAGGAGAGGTTCATCATCACGTCACCATCGGCCTGCTTCGTTGTACAACAACAGCACACAAATGCACGTACACTTAGTCGTGTAATGTATGTGTGTGTGTGGTTAGTGCATCCACTTCCTTCTATATTTTGCTATGTTGTGTGGTTTGGCGCTATGAACAACGGCGCCGGGCTTTTTTCGCTATATTTATGCTATACATCATATGAGGTCCTCATTACGCCCTATAAATATTTAACTATCTGGTGGCTACAAAAATGGCAGACAGAAGTCCAGTTAGAAATCATGATCGTTTTTTCGTCCTTTTTTTTCATAAAATTCTTTCCGACCTTCGAATATTCCCGAGTGTGTGTGCGTGCGTGTTGCGTACGAACGTTGTAGATGTGAGTGGGTTTTGTTGGGTTGGAAAAGGAAAACACTCGACCGCCGAATAGCATATAAGGACAGCCACCCACATACCATCCTTTCATTGGGCTTTTTTGTTTCGTTTTTTTCTTTTTTTCTCTACGACATGAAAATACGATGCTCGAAGCAAAATTAAATTTAGTTTGTTCAACTTATAATAACTTCAAAAAAACAAAAGTAACAGTAGCGTTTGCTAAGGGAAACAATCTAAAGCAGCAGGACTCATGTATGATTGGATTTTTTTTTGGAAAATAGAATATTTTGTTATCTTGTAGCACACACACCTTCAGCTAATCACAGATCACAGGACAACCATTACACACAGGATATTGTGCTTTTGTGTGAAGTACTTGTGCGGTGGCGCAATGTTGAATTTGACCAACAAAAGGCAGTTAAAAATATATATATACATACATGAAGTATCTTATATCGTTAAATGGGCGTTTGTGTCTTGTGTGTGTATTGCAAAAAAATGGTGGTGGAGGGATTATTTATTGCTTTTATGGGGGACTTTGTGTCGTGTTTTGAGCAAGCTTTCGATTTAATTGTTCTTTGTTTCGGCTGGACCTATGGGTCGATTCTGAAAGAAATCCCTGTTTCGATTAATATCACATTTGTGTTGATTAGAAATGTAAACTTTTTATTGCAGTTTTCTTCCTCTTCAGCTTCGATATACTAAACTACAGCACTAAGACTTATTTTGAACACCCGAATTTATGCATCACGTAGGGTCTTCCGGCTTCGTCGATTGTATGTTTTGTAGCTCCAGTTTTAGAAACATTTTTAAGCTAGGATCGGAGATTTTTTGCAGCACAATTTCGCGTGCCTTTTCGCCGCCATCGTCGAGCATCTTGGTTAGATCTGCAGCGTACTGAATCCATACACAATTCTGGCATCCGGACATGCAGCATGTGGTGGGTTCGGGTGGAAGCTAAAATGAAAGAACCCATTCTTAATACTACCATCAGAAAGTGTCCTGCAGTCGATTGCAACTCTACCTCAGGTATGCTGGTGTCCTTGTTCACCGTTGCATCGGATCCAGTTGTGCTGGAGCAAAAGCGGTAGGCAGCTGCACTTCTTCCTGCCTGAGCGTTGCGGATTGCATTTAATATCACGCAATTCATCATGGGTGCACCTTGCACCCGAAAAGGCAAGGCGGGGTTCGTCTTGTCACTGTACACGCTGTTTACACTTTTTATTAAACGAAATTTTACTGCAAAGCGGTTCTGTAACTAACGGTAAAACAAGCCCTAACTCTCCAACCGCCGAAAAAGACGCATTATTTTGATAAAAACAAACAAAACAACCTTCCTAATCAGCTGATTCTTATTTACTGCTGTTGTGCTGTTTGCCAGATTTTGACATGCTGACATAATCAAGCGAGAGGCGGGAAAATCTATACCACCCGGTGTGTGAGATATGGTTATTAATACAATAAACTGCATTAGAATATGCAAAATAAAATTTTTTTTCTAAATCTTATAAATAACAGGAACATTTGCAGAAATTAAACTTTCAATTGGAAATAAAAAAAGCAATAGGCTGCGTACGTGAACCACAAGCACACACAGTCAAGGGGAAACATTTCTCCGAGAAATGTCACCGTCACCAGGCACCCTGTTTGACAGCTGAGTTTGACATTTCGCGTTGCTTTGCGACTTCTGGAGGAACGTCGTTTGGGGTTGAAGTTACGTAAAATTCGCCTTTTGCTCAAGAAAATCCGTAAGTTTTCATCCTAAATTATGGCAAATTTGTAGCTTTTCTGCTTTAAATGTTTAGCTAAAGATACCTTATACAGTTGCGGATAGGTAAAAGTGCGAAAAGGATCGATTTCACCGTGAGAATCGGAGTAGTTCGCGCTGATTGTGTGTTTTGTTTTGATTTTGCAGCTCCGGATAATGAGCCGACATAAAATCAACTTACACCCGTTAGAGCTTGTTTTGAAGCAGTTTAGCTACAAATTTGTCAATTAAAATATTTCCTCGCTCCGTTTCGTTCATTGCGCACTGGTTCCGTTTCAGGCAAACATGAGCTTAAAGGCCAATTACTACGACAAGCCGGAGGGGGATGACCTCTTCGGCAAGATGATCGCCACGAACAAGTACGCACTGGCCGGTGGTCTCGGATGGTCCACGGTCGAGGTGATGATGGTATCGAAACCGAAGGGCTACCTGCCCACCATTGCCCGATACGTGTATTTCACCGGCCCGTTCGTCGGTATGGCATCGGCCTTCACTGTCGGAGCGTACGCTGCCAACAAACTGCGCGGCCGGGATGATGGCTGGAACTATGTTGCCGGTGCGTTTGCGGCTGGCGGTGTGTATGGTGCCTGGAAGCGAAACGTTGTCGGTGGACTGGTAGCCGGTTTGATCTTTAGCGTGGCCGGTGCCCTCAAGAAGCAGTCGGTCGACGAAGGTTGGGATTTTTTCCCCGAGGTCAAGCAGCACGCCATCAGTGCGGTCAATCCGAACCGTTACGATTTCACGCTGACGCAGGAACGTGAACGAGGATGGACGAGCGGCAAGTGAGCGGTGGTCGTAGGAAGCGATGCAAAGCGTTGTAAACCCGGTTCCGGCTCTGTTGTAAAGCATGTTAGGCAATAAATACTGTGGATACTATCGCGCCGTGTACCCCTGGGATTCGCGCGTGCGGTACGTGTAAATGGAGTGTGAAAAATCTCACAACTGCTCTCGTTTCAGAATATAAAAGTTGCACGGAACGTTGGATGAGAAAAGTCAGAGGTTGCCTGAGCGAAACCCTTAGGACACTCAGAGAAGCATCATTTTAACGGAAGGATTTCGGAGCGATTTTGGACCCTCATGTGTGCGGAAAGATCGACTTGCGCTATTTGTGAGCAGCGAAATCAGATTTTCATGAACCCAATCGTGGCGGACATGTCAGATGTGCAAGCTAATGCAGGAAATGGAATTTCTCCTATGCGCCAGAAGCTTACCAGTAGATAGGCAGAGCGACACAAACCCTCGATTTCGAGGTGATTATCGCGATTCGGCAATCGTCCGGGTAGCAAATACTATTTGAGGCAGTTCTAATGTAAAGGCCCTAAACGTCACCTATCTGCGATTAACAGTCAGCACCAACCGGTTGGAAACTTTCTTCAACTCACTTTTCATTTGGCAAAGCTGGCAAAGCTGGCAAAGCATGGTACTCTTGGCCCCGTTTGTTTGAAAAGCTCAACAGGGGAGCATTTTGAAAGCTGTGCTCTTCTCGAACCAAATTGGTGATCCATCCTGTAACATCCGGAAGACCAGACATGTCAAACATACGGTTTGCTAACCAGAACGAGTTTGACATCACTGGCGTTAGCTAAGCCGCTCGATGGTAATTACTTTAAAGGACCATCCCGTTATTCTTATCCCGTTCTAGTTTGACGGACTCTACGGCATTCGGTGCGAAGACAGAGTGGACCCCCTGTGAGATGCATTTAATTGAGTTTTTACTTTAAATTTTCATTCAATTACACACAATGCAAAGCAGTTCCGTTTTCGAACCGAGAAGTCCTCGTCGGGACAGGGTCATCGTAATTCACGTGAGCAACATGAAAATTAACACCCAATTGCAATAACTCACTACCCTCGCTGCAACGAGCGACCTTTAGGCCAACTGGTCTTTGCCAAACATGTGGTACGGTACGGGCAATACACGGTTCACTTTTCATCCCTCGCACAGGTGGAAAATGGTCGACGGAGAAAGAAACTTTCACACTCTAAACTCAACATATCGCTGGGGCCCCCGTTTGACCCCTTCCGTTTGAAAATAATTGAACCCGAACGGACTGCACCCTTTCGCGGGGTTCGCAGCGATCGGAACCGGAAGTGCAACGAACCAGAACGATGGGGATCCTTCCGTACGTACACATCCCATTATGTGTTTTATGTTGAACTTCCTATAATTCTCTTTTTTTCAGTAAGCGTAATGCTTACGGTTCGTCCCCTATTCGTTAGATAGAAAATGGACAAATTCATTGCGAAGGTACGAAGCTGCCGCTGTGTCGATTAATTACTTCTAAATCCCGAAATGTTCTAAATGTTTAATGTTGCGGAGTGTTCGTGTAATTGAAGTAACACCATTAACATTAGCCCTAATTGGTGCTTAAATTGTCACCCGAAATGAATTGTTCAGCCAAAGGCGGAACAGGTGTCGTCTGCCTTCCGTTAATGATCCAAAAGCCAACAACACAACTCTTCTCACTCTGCGCTCTGCGTCGTGGTGGTCAATGCACTGAGTGCGTACAGTGGGGTACGGAATCTTGGCGCGAGTTTATCTCTCCGCACTGATCACCGTAACCGGAAGTCGGGCACATTTTTCTCTTTTGGTGGCCTCCATTTTTCTCCATGTCTCATTCGCGAAAACGGAAGGAAGAACGCGAACCATTTCGAATTGTTCCAGCGAGTTGGTGCTGCTGTTTGGGATTGAAGGAATAAGCAGGCTCGAGAATGTTACATCGAATCAAACCGTGTCTGCCAACGCTAGCCAGCGTGAAATGCGCAGGTCGTTATTTATTCACCTGGATCGCCCCGTATCTTCGAAGTTTGCCCCCCCATCTATGTGTCAATAAAATGTCGCTTTCCGATGTGAAAGAGAGGATGCTTCCTAATGCGAAGAAAGAGGGTCAATGCGCACAGACATGTACACAAGGGGACGGTTTTTAACTGGAGCGGCCGGCCGCCGCAGGGGTAACGCAGTCAGCAGGAAAAAGATGGATGGGTCTTGCTTATCGGTCGGTGCCGGAATGGAACGCTGGTTCCAATCGAACCCCTGCTAGATGATGCGTTTGATATCTCTTATCTTGTGGAAATTTGCTGCACTGACAGCGTGAAGGGGTATTTCTGTACTGGTGCGATACACCGAATCGAGGTGTAGTTTAGCAATGCGGCCTGTGGTCGTTATATCGGATTTCTTGAGCAACGTTCAGCTTTATCTGCGTTCGTTTATCGTTACTTTGTTAGATGATATTGGGAGGGTCTATTGATTGGAAACAGGCCAAGGTTCCAAAAGTTCAAGAAGGGATCTAAGCTTAGCTTCTTCTTCTCTCTCTTGGACTACCTTGAAAAGACTTGGGCCTTTCATTTCTGGTTTTCTGTGACTTGATTTTACCCTTAGCAAGATGGGATTTGAACCCCGGTCCTGTCGTGTGAAGTTCATAATTTATTTTTAAATCATGGCAGGCCACCAACCGTCTAAAAGACATCATACTTTCAGGGTTCCCGTCGTCTTTCCGTTCAAAGAACTTCTACGTCCTTGTGGCCTAGTCCTCCAACAGGCTCCAAACACCTCGACGTCCAACGGGGAACTCGCCATCCAAGGGGAAACTCTTCTTCCACGGAACTCCGTCCTCCTGCTAAAGATCCGATACGAACCTGGGTGGTGTGCCACAGCAAGGGTTCTTCTAAGGGCAGATCAAAGGACATGGGCAGCAGGCTGTACAAACAAGCAGGAGCGTCAAACATAGTAAAGACCCTGGACAGGACCGAGCTGGCTAATCAATCTAAAAGCTTCTTCTTGAAAGCTATCTGTCAGAATCTGCCAATATAAAAAGCGGCACGAAGTCTTCGCTAACTACTGATTGAAGGCGCAATAGCTGAATTCTACATCTGATCCAACATAAAATCACACCGAGACCTAGAACCTAAACTCAACTGAGATATCTTCGAAACAAAAGCACAACCGCTCGTGCGCCCAAAACAAATGCTTCCGATGCGTAGCTCACTGACAAAGAGTCCACATATCGAACATCTAGGCGATCGTGACAGTCTCGGGAAGATCATGATTCGATCGGACATGCAACCAAACACACACACACACACGACGCACGCCCAGTTTTGAAGGTTAGTAGTCCCCCATTGTGTACGCTACCGTACGAATGTCGTCGAACAAATCGGGCTTCAGCAGCATTTGGGGGGATGGAAACCAAGCCCATAAATCACACCCTGGGAGGGAGAAAGGGACCGATGGTTACTACCGGTTTCTTTCTTTTTGGGGGCTTTACATTCCCTTTTCCCGGTGGTTTCAATTCCGACGTTCTCTTCGGGAACTGGATCATGATGATAGATCACCACCCTCGGAGCGCTTTATTATGTGTGTTGCAGTGAGATGCCGACACACGTACACACAAGCTCCAAAGCTTATTGTGCCGTACTTCACGCACTATGGACACTCAATTTCGGCCCGACAGGTAAATGGACGCACGATTTGTTTGGACAGCTACTGTTGACGTGAAAATGGCTCCAATAAACGTACACACACACGGTGAATCGTGACCGATTGCCAGCATTTCCGGCAGTGGCCATCCATCGAGACATGGAGGTGTGCCTGCTTGTTTGTTGTCTGCTTAACGGAGTCGGAAAAGAGAAAGAGAAAAGTGAAGAAAATGTGGAAAATGTCATCACCCACACCCAGCGTTATGCGGATTCCGGGTTCGGGAGCAGGGAGGACAATAACAAAATGCGACACATAAAATGGATGACCGATTCCTGCTCTTGCGGTCAGAAGGAGAGAGAGAGAGAGAGAGTGCTGGTTCCTGATGGGAACTTTTCCGGCGTGTTTGCATTCAAGCGTGTTACAGCAGCAGCAACGGCGAATGGACACACCCGACGATCCATACCTGCCCCCCGCCCGGACAACAATCTCGGATACGTAAATCTATATTTTTTTAACATTTAGAAAACCCCGATTAAAATGCACAACCACCGTAATGCCGCGTTGCGGATCGTTGCATACCTTGCGAAACACCTAACGACCCACCGTTCGGATGGGGCTGGGTGGCGAGAGACCTACAGTTTCGGGAGTTTTCATGCTACGGATGGCTGGATGGGAAAAAAACACGGTGGAAGCAAAAACCCAACAGTCCACCAATTCGCGGCTTCTTCCCGCTTTGGTTCGTGTGCGATCAGGGTTTCGGGTATGGAATCAAATAAATGGATCATTTGAAGATTAGGTTCGCGAAATGAAGTGAGATTTGGAGTTTTTTTTTGTTGCGGTAATAAGTTTATCGCAATTAGTCGGCTTCCGCGGTGAGAATCTTGTGGTGAGAGTGCTGGAGGGCGTTGAATACATATTTCATGATATTGGCGCGGAACTTCGTGTTGGTGTAGATAAGAAGTCTCTGCCACGCCACAGTTGCAAATTCGTTCGGACCTGAACTCTTTGGATAATCTACTTGTACTAACTCTGATAGTCTGGTAGACGATCGGTTCTAAGTGTCCACAGTCTGTAAATAAGCCGACCCGGGGAGATTTTTCTTCTCCATTTATATCGGAGCGTTTGACGCTAATAACCCCTAATAACATTATTATATCTGGAGGGTCTTCATTACACCTTACACAAAGTTCTGCCGGAGATTGATTGTACCATATTAATCCTTCAATTTGGTTCGATTATCTACAGATAGCTCAGCAAATTAAGATCTCAAAAGGAACACAAATCCGATGGACAGAAAAGTACAAAACCTTCATACAAACCGGAACCTTCATCGTACGAAAAAAGAAAGGAAACGATTTAAAGATCGTTCCCAAAATAGTCGTTTAGTTCCCTGTTAAGGACCCGCTAGAAATGCACCAATCCGTGTTCATTATCCATCGTTCCGGGCGGCTCATTAAGCGAAGCGTTCAGATGGACGAAACGAGCGAAGGGATGAAGCTTGTTCCCAGGAGAAATACCAGCGACAGAGTTGGGATTGACGTGATTCTCGTCGCTCACGAGCGGTACCAATGTATCCTTTCCGTCTCACGTTCCCTAATTGGTCTTTATTGGGTTGAGTGATGGTGTGGGAATTGGACGGAAAATCCCTAGACTTGGGAAGGAGAAGAGGATAAGCAGCACCGATGGGAAGGGATACTTTTAATGTCACACAAGGGCACGATATTATAGGCAGACAAAATTATTATAATAATATTGTTTCACAATGTAACAATGCAACATGCAAATGCGGTTCTTACCATAACGACAAACCGGAAGCAAAGCACTCCACGCGACACGCTCGCTAAATGTGTTGGCCGACTCTCGAAGACTCGTCCGAATGGCAGGAAGTGGACCGTCTGTCTGTGTCTGTCGGTGGGATTATGTGGCAGATTGCGAACGGACGCTCGTACAAGAGCGTTGGTATGAAATGGACAAAACCAAACCATTCTCACCTCGCCTAAGTGCCACCGGGGAGCCGAGCTGCACGCAGCTGCAAACGACAACACCGGGATCTTACAGCGGCCATCTTTCTTTCTTTCTTTCCTTCTTTCTAATCTTCATCAGTATTCGAATGCACGTAGAATCGGAAACGTTGGCAGCTACGGGAGGCACCATACATAGAAAAAAAGCGACGATCCTACCTGGAACCTGGGATGCGTGATCAATGCGGGACGATCTTACGGGAAGAAGAAGAAAAAAAAATCAAAAACACACACACAAAGGGATATACCTTTCGGGAAGGCTCACCTGGGCATCTTGGGTCACGGAGAGCTCAGGAACGGAACAAATGGCGTTGGCAAGGACGCTGCGAGCAGAGCACGAAGAAGATTCACTGCTGACGCTGATGAAGTAGAGCAAAAGGGAACCATCCAACTACCAACCTGCTGTTGCTGCTGCTGCTGCTACGATCACAAGATCATGTGTAGGAGGACGCTTGTAAACATCCGTCATCGTGTCGGCCATGTGGCCATATCTTCAGGAGTCTGCCGCCGCCACAAGTTTGAAGTGTTTTTACTTCCTTTCCTGCTACAACAAGTGTACCGGGGAACTGGGTTTATAGGTCCTTCTCTCTCAAGGGACTAGAAGGAAGAAAGAAAAAAATCGTTGTATTCAATTGGCCACGCGAGCCACATTCTACGGATGTTCTTCGTTTGCAGGCTTTCTTTCCCATACCTCGGGTGTCCAATTACAGTCCCAAATTTTCTTCCCTCGCAAGCGCCCATTACCTTGACTCTTGTCTGGCTCCGCGTCCGTCCAAACTACCCTCGTGGAAACTTGATCACATCGTACTTGGCATGTAAAAATGTAATTCGGCATGTCCTGTTTCGCCCGGGGGAATAGCCACAGCAAACGGGCGGCAGAGGCACAGAAGGCCCTGTTTCTCTTCCTCGCCACCGTGGCCGATCTCTAATGGCTATATGGAAACGTCGTATTACACAATACTGGGGATGGGTGGTCGAACCTGAGTTCTTCGAATCAAAAATGCGTCCCTATCGATACCTGCATATGGCGCACCATGGCACGTTTGCCTTCGAATCATACTGGCTCAGTCGTTTTTTTTTTTTGGTTACACTCACACCCTTACTTCAGCTCCAGTTGGGTGAGTGGCTCGACTAACTTGGCACCTACTACTACTCTCTTAGGTACTGCTCTTGGGGCTAGTCAAATCTCAAAATCGTTAATCCTTCTCGTGCGCGATAAGATACTTTTACTTTAGCATGGCTGGCAGTAGCCATCCCAACATTCTCGCTCGGTAGATTCACATCTAAACTGTAAAATTAAAGTAAAGTAAAAAAAAATTGGCCATCAGGTATGATTCAGAGAACACTCTTCATAGCTTGTGAATTTTAGAAGCTCTCATGAAGCTACAAGAATTGTGTCTTATTAAAACTCCAAACGTTGTCAGGAAGTTCTAGCAGCACTTACAACGCGTGCCATCAAGCTAGTTTAATAGCTAGAAACTATCGATTTACCATAAGAAGAGCAGATGTTTCTCCTGTTTGATAGCTTTTGTAACATACTTTGCGCGAGACAGATGGTTTGTGAAAGTGTAAACCCGCCACACAGATGCGATCGGGGGGAGACAGTTGTGTGCCGTTGCAATTCTAAAACGAAAGCCAAGCGTTAGTTGCACAACTCTAACCTCACTTTTACGCTGCGTGTTTGGTGCACATTTGTAGGGCCACTCCCCTCCTCGGGGGACGGGGTTCTGATCTCATCGATAAGGCAATGAGAAATTTCGGTTGTGTTTGACATGCTCGAAGAATCGGTTTTATCGGTCCACGGTTATGACTAGTGTCAGCAGATCAAACGATACTACCGACCCCCCTGGTCAATGGCCGGCCACACCTTGACGATAAAAAATAGGTTAGATAGGATGGCCTTCCAAAGCGCTACCAGAATTCATGAGCAAGTCCTCCAAATAGACATCTTAACATCTGTTTCCGTACAGCAAATCAAGCCCCGACAAATGATGAGTTAAATCTCACGCTGTGCCACATGCTTCACGAGTCGAGCCGTCTCCACCCCACCGCAACACCAGTGTGACAAATTTATTGGACTTTTAATTGCACTTTAATGGGTTTGCAAACATGGTTAAAGGGCGGGTGGTAGTAGGGCAACGAATACACCCGGAGCAGCTGGAATAGCAGCAGCATTCGGCGCCGTCGTTCCTAGAGTGACCATTTGCAGGGGCGACCGAAACAAGGGGTTGCCGAAAAGCGTCCCATCAACGGGGGCCGGTCTTCACTCACTCACTCACTCACTGCTTCAAATGTGAAGCAATAACGAGACGAGTAAGTGTCCGGTCTCACTCTCCCGCCCCCTAGAGTGTTCCTCCCTGGTGGCCGGTGGGGTGGAAAAGGTTGTTAATCGGTTGATAGGTTTATTGCAGATGGAAGATTTTCACAGGGTCTCCTCATCCAATTTATGAACCAAACAACAAAGAAAAAACCCGGCATGCGCCCTCGCCGGCCGAAATTCGACACCATCACGGTTTCGGCGCTTGGTTTGTTTCGGTGCCGGCGTTCCGTTTGGTTGTGGTTTATAGTTTTTGGAAGTCTTTTCCAATTTCCGCTCGACTGAATGGTGGTGGTGGTGGTGGTGGGTGATTTATTGCTTCCGTTTCGTGCGGATCTATTGACATCAGATAATATACTCTCGCTCTCTTACTTTTGCTATGGAAAATTCTCTAATCCAAACCGGGGAACTATTGGATAAATATTGTTCTTTGTCCTCCTCTCGATTCAAGTAGGGTTGAAAATCTTGATTTGTTTGTTCGGGAACTGATGGCGCAGGCTCACCCCTCGCTTGGCGTAGGCCTCTTCGTTACAAAAGGGGCACGAAGGAATCAAGAATTTATTTGTATGCAATTTCCATCTTATTTACTTGTCCTTCGGTCAACCCTACAGTGATTGAGCATAGTCCTATTCTATCACCAGAAATGAATATATTCTACGCAATAAAAAAAAGGCAGTCCAAAGTTTTTTTTTCCGCCCCGGAAGATTAATGTGCGACACAGGGATTAGCATTGTTCAAACATTGAAACACTTGCAACAGACAAACACACCCATCCATCGGGGAGGCTTTTTCTCGGGCTGGGAAATTTATCGCTTGCACTACACGCACACACACACACTACATATACGACCCTAGGCGAACGGGCAGAGCAGCATCAGCGTTAATCTTCCGTTGCGAGAAGCATTTAAAAAGCAATGATATCTCTAATGTGTTTCTCATTACTCAGCCACAGCCAACCGCTTACGGGCTGTCTTGACTCGCGATTTAAGGGACGTGAAGCACGCTGCAAGCCCGTTCAAGGAGCAACAGAAATTAAATCCACCGAAAAAAAAAAACAGGGGTACCGTGACCCCTTTTGTGTTGCGGGCCCGGTTAACACAACAACGAGAAATTAATTAAATCTTCAAGATGAATCGTGGTCGAGTACACCCGGTCCCAGGCAACCCGCACGACACCACGCGTCTAAGTTCACGTTCCCGATGCACACACGTCATATGGTTGTGGTCCCCTGTTTTTGGAGCTTGGAATATCCCTCTTCTGCCACAGCGCTCTCAAGACCGCAGATGCTAGCAGATGGGGTGGTGAGAAGAAACGCACCCGTAAATCAGTGCCGCGGTTTAAACGCGGTACCGAAAATTGGTGGTCGTTCCGTGCGCGGTTTCCAGCAGTACTCGCGCTCCAACAAATGGGTTGTTAGTGGAGTTCTCATCAATCCTTTCCCCGTGCCGCTTCTTCTACTGCTCTGCTGCTCTTTCGTTCGAGATTTCCATTTCACTTTCCCTGTGCCTGTGCTGTGGTTCGTTCGCCCAAGATCGCTGAAAGCGATGATCTATCATGTCTTGGGGAGAGAACCAACAGTAGTTCCCTTTCGAGATGGTGTTGCAACAGCACTTTCTTTTTTGTTCAGGGAAAGCGTTTAGTTTAACTTCACATGCACGCGTTTGACAAGATCGATTTTGTTCAATCAATTCTAACGCTTCCTCCAGCCTAGAATAATCACCTCCAATCCATCTCCTTCGGTTCCAGCCCGCATTTGAAATTGACCCACTCGAACGCGATACCAACTGTTGCCGTGATTTTAAAACCAGCGGATTTTGATTTCTCCAACCAAAAGCGTGTAACTTTAAACCCTTCACCATCATCTGATCGTCGTTGTCAGTCCGGAGCGATCTTGCGTCCACCAGTACTTTGATTGAAGCTGCTGATTAATTAACAATTACCTAATGACGCTTTCTGGTGATATTTCTGTAGCAGTGTGCTGCGTGCAATGGGGAGGACACGACAAACGGCGACACACGCACAAAGAGTCCGTTTCATCGCATCGCCGGCGCACACAAATCATCGTCGTACGCGCCCGACACGTTCTGCCCATAGCAGCGCGTCCCAACCGACCGGCCGTTGAAATTGCAATTGCATGCAACGATCATGGGGTCTTTACCACCCCCAGACAGAGAGAGAGAGAGCGTGGCTTTTGATTTACGTTAATGATCTCTATGCGTAAATCAACTCGGGGGTGCTTGGGTGACATCTTGTACTCGAGAGCAGTTAAACGAAACACCATGGAGGGCGGCTGGTGGTGGTCGCAATGGCGAGAGGCGACTTCTTCGGAGGTTGTGGTACCAAAAAATCTTACCATAAATTAAAGATTTACGATCAGCAGCGGCAGCAGCAGTCGCAGCGACCAACAACCGCACCGCATAATGACATCATTGTTTGGAACATGGAGCGATCGTGTTTAAAACATGCCCCTTCACCTGGTTCTCGGCACTGAAATAATTTCATTTTAAACTTCAGTTTTGTGTATGATGAGAGAAAAAAGAAATGGAAAGAATGCGAACGGAAACGCTTAAGTACGAGAAGCTGTAAAATGATTTTTCTTTTCCCTGCTCGCAACGCGAAACATAAGATTGATTTTGAACTGCTCCGTTCGATCGCGATCGCGTTCGAGAACGTGCCCCTGGGAGCGTACCAATTCGTTGCGGTGGCATGAATAATTTCTTAATTATTTACTCACACATACGGTTGGGGGGATGAAATAAATTCTTCTTTCTGCTCGCCCAACAGCACGTTCGACGGGTCTTTGGCACGATCTTCGGCCACAACACAGTCGTAAATGCGAAACCCGGATCTGATGCCTCTCGGTGCTAGTTAGCTGCAGGATGCATCATTTTGCGCAACACACATTGCGCTCGGTAACGGTAACATCATATGCTGCAGCTGATGGTGACAGATTTGCCGGGGTTTTTTCTTTAAGCCTAAGTATGTCGCACCAACGCGCACCATGTTTCGTTCGCACATTCTCAGACGCCTGCCTGGAGGTTGCTTATTTTGCGTTCCAAATCGGGTGTTTGTTTTCTTGCGACGAGCGACGTCGTTTGCATGCCGTGCTGTATACCGAGGACGTATCTGTGTTCTTTCCTTTTCGTCGGTTCTCCATGCTGCGGGTTGTTCGGCAGGCGAGTGCATAGCATCCATAGCAAAGGACGGCCGACAGAGACGAGGTTGGATGGTTCGTTAGTTATGAAAATGATGATGCACGCAATTGCAAATCATGCACGGCTTGTTAGCCTTCGCCAAACCATATCCTTGAGCTAATGAGCGCAAGAAGAAAGTGAAGACGCGAGTGCGTATGCGACCGCCGTACCGTTGACCTCCAGCTGTAGCGGCAGTAGACACAATTTCCTTTCCCGGGTGCTACTTTGTGTACGCGCATTCGCTATGAATGAAAGCTAATTAGCGGCATATGAATAGGCTAATAAAATTAAACTCCTTTTTTCCTACTTATTGAACATCTGAGCTTATTACGAAAAAACCTTCTAAATTTTTAATTCTAACGTATCGCATTTTCTTTGCGTTAGCATCAGATACATCTCTATGATCTTACCAGCGCGAAAGAACATCCTCTACGTTCTGACGATCTCTGACCCTCATAAATGCATAAATGCGGTGTTAGGGGTTTACCCCGCCAAGGTTCGGGAATGCATTCCCGGACCGGCAAAAGAAATGCAACCCTCATAAACGGGGAACAAAGATTTACAGCACCGTCGACCGTTTTTAACCCCACTCGTTTCTCACGGGTTTCGGAGGTTTCGCAACCTTTTTCCCGTCCGCCATGTTTGCGCTTTCGCAAGGAGAAGCTAAGGAATTTCCGAAAGGTTACCCATCAACACTTTCTTCTTCGGGCTGTGATTCGGTACCTGAGCTTGGAAGGAAATTTTTTTAAAATCCCCGGTTCCGTAATCTACGTTACCGAATCGAAACTGCTCTAGGAGATCATCATCTGCTCCGTTGAAAAGCATCCCGAAGAGTCTTAACATTGCATTTGGTCAGAACACACGCTGCTCGACATACTCTAGTGCACGTCGTCTCGCGGAATAATATTTGTGCATTTGTGCCCAAAACACGGACAGATCTTGCGTAAACAAACAGCACATATCTCTTGTTTGTTTGTAGGTTTGTTTGCTTGCTTGCGTTTCCCGTCGATTCGGCGCACAGCGTTGGCTGGAGTGTTTCCAAAGTCTTTCGCTAAAAACGGATTCGCCCCTTTTCTTTTGGGCCACGATGGCAAGCATATACGAGAGATCAGATCTGAAGCGGACGGACCGTTCGCTAGTGAGGCTTAAGCGATTGCGGTTGTGAGCTCGCATGCGTTCTTTTGCCGTGTAGCAGAACTTGTAGCGCTACAACGAGACTAGAGAAATGCGATAAACCTATGGCAGAAGGTACTGCAAAGAGGCCATGGCAAAACGATGGAATTGAGTTTAAATATTTACTATTTTTGTTTGGTATCTATTTGCCCGCTTTTTTATGGTTGTCCCGTTAGCTAAGGTTCACTTATTTGGACAAACCACCCAAGCGAGAAGTTAGCTGGTTCGGTTCGCTCTGCAGCTTAGCTATTCTGTTGCACCGAGCCAGGGTTTTGCTGCTGAAGATAAGGAAAGAGGAGAAAAACGCCCTTCTGTGGACAGCTGGCCTATGAAAAACAGGAGGATTCTAAATTATTTTGTAAAAAAAAACAGGTCGGTCGCCTTCTTGCGGCAAAACGATTCCAACGATTAGTAATCGATTTATCACTATTAAGGCACAGGCAACCAATGAAATGAAAAACGCATTGGAAACCCGATAACACAACTGAACCAATCGCTTCCATCGATCCATTCATCAATCAACGTAAATTGAAATTGAAACTTCAAAAAGCAAAATTTTAATCTATTTCGCTCACTTTCCTTTGCTGCCACCAAAACGGTGTGACACGAACGGGTAAGGCTTGGAGTGAATCTGAATCACGCGCACAAGCGTTCATCATCTTGTGGCACTCGCGACTCGCCTCTTGTCCATTCTTACGCTACAGACTGACCCCAATAACCCCTCCCAATTACAATTGAATCTCTTGCACGCGGGTACACACACCACTTGCGGTTGGCGATGAGAGAAGATGTAATCTAGGAATTTTACACATCTTGGTCCTACTCTCCAAATAATTCTAACCAGCTTCTCAACGCATTGGAGGGTCTGAAATTACTTCAAAAATATCTCTACTTTCAATATTCCAACCAACGCATAAATGCCGCACTGCACACAAAGGCCCGCAATATACACCACCGGAAAGCTGCACACGACAGCAAACTCGTTTCGTATCTCGTCCCCACGGTGGGGAATCCAGTCACCGTCGCCATCTTCTGCCCTTGAGTGTGTGTCAGCTCCAAGACAACCCCGCAAAGGGAATGCGCTGTCTCAGAGGAATGTTGCATTTTTGCCGCCGATCGTTTCCCGACCGGCGATCTTGGAGGTAATCTTCGTTCCCTTACTACGAGACATTCATTAAGCTCGCCGGATGAGGTAAGCCTCTTCCTTCGGGTGGGATGGTGTGATGGGCAGGTAACAAACACGGTCGAATCAATCGCCAGTTGCCATTTAAATCAGTGACCGCGACACTGTGGCACCAACACTAACCTCAGTCGCCCAGAACCGGTAAGATCACCGCTGGGGGTATTATTGCTGCAGGCGCGTGTTCGTGTAGTGGTGATGGCGCGTACACCACTGGTCGCCATTACTCATCTCCCTCCCTTGGCCAGTGCGGAAGGGTGTTTCCCGCTAAATGGGAGGTCTCTTACCTATAAAGAAAAAGCTTCCTAAGTCGTTCATGAATGACGATGACTCACCGTCACCATCGAACGGTCTCCTTACTCTGACCGAAAAGGTCTGCCGAAAACGGGGAGACGCTTTGGAATCTTTGGAACAACAGTTTAACCGCCCTTTTCTTTGATGATCGTCGGCAAGGGTTCATCAAGCAATCGAAACGTTGCACCTCATTCCCAATTTTCGTCTCAGAGAAGGTGTTGATCGAGCCTAATGAAGATACCGAAATGATTAGCCGTTCCAGAATGTTTTTCCACGCGGAATCGAATCTCCCACCGTTGCGGACGTTGATGAAATGTCTAATGGTTTCACTTTTTAAACAATTTCAATCCAATTCGTGGCGATCTGATGCCCACCGGCCGGCCCAGTAGCCGCCGTGGAAAGGTGAAACGAAGGAGAAAGGTGTGAGAAATGCAAACGAAAACAGAAAAACCCCGAACTCCACACAGCGGAAGTGGATCGATTGATGCATGAAAGTAAACAAAAAGTGAGTGATCAATCAACCAATTCGAATCAGTTAACTCGACCGAGTCTTGGTTCGAGCGATCGCCACAACCAACCACCAATCAATGCAACCGAATCGCTTTCGTAGGTGCTTTCGGAGCGTCACACATCTCGTGAGTGTACGCGTGCTCCACTTTTACTCCATCAGCTCAAGGAATCACACACAACATCGCACACGAAACATTTCAATTACCCTACGTCCCACGGTGCAGCAGAGACGCAGCACCCCGAAAAGCTGCCCCCGTGTGCCTTACTGTTTCTTCCTCGATCGTAACACGGTGAGATCAATTGGCAGGCATGCGAGCGGGCGAAAGTGTATCGGATTGTTTGGAGTCGCAGTGGAGCCCAGGTTTGAGGAATAAAAAACAATAGGATGCACCCGACACAAAATATTCATCCCACTAGCACGAGATCTTTCCGGCGTGTTCTCTAGCAATCCACATTCAAAACTTACATCTAACATCACTGATTTGTTCGCTTCACTTCCTCTGCTGGCTTGCGTGACATCAAGTTGAGCGTAAACAAAACATGATCCCATAATCGTATGACTCGGATGAAATCGAGATCCTCCAGTCCTCCAGCGTCAGGGTCTAGTTGACCAGCAGGAGGGGCTATATGAAGTAGTGGTGGGGATTTCCAACAAACAAATAATTACGCCTCGATAGGTCCCTTCGATGTCTGTGGTTTGTAGTACGGGCGCGAGACATCATCATCATCGCTGGGCGCTGGGAGCAGAAAGTCGATACCGTGTGGCCTCTGCTCGAGGCTGCGGGCTGGGGCCTTTGGTACAATGTGTATGATTTTATTCTTCCCGGAACAGGCAACAAACAGTTACCGATGAAGCGTGATGGTTGTGAAGTTCACTCGGTTCTTGTCATATGAGATCTCTGTCCGTCGTGTACACAGTTGACATTCAGCGGCCCATCATAGGGCGTAGAGTAGCCATTCCTCTTATTTTACCTTCACATTTCCGAATGGGACCATTTTTTAACGTTTTGCTGGAAGTTGTTGCACTGCATACTATGGCTCCGATTTCTTCTTGTAAAGTTAGGAGAAGAACTGTATGTATGATATAGGGGCTAGTATACAAGATGCATACAAAAAACAAGGACTTATGTCCTGCATTGCCAGATCTGTGGTCCCCCTGGATGTTCTAAAAGGGTAGGCTGTTTGGTGTCGTTCTCATGACGTATTCAACACATTGCATTTCAAGCTAACAGTACTTCATACCTGACAGAACTTTTTCAATTTTGACCACAGGATCATGGTAGTAATGACAAACGTTTCTAGGGGATAATCTGGGCAAATTTCGTACTTTTTTAGTAATTTATCTATTCAATATTACCTTACATGAAGCCTAAAATTTAAGCGAGGGATCTACCGTGTTTACCAAGTTTACTAACACGTCCGATCGAGGGTTCTAATCAGGGCTAATCGAACGAGTCAGTCCGAAATTCAGTTAGTCTTCACTTTAACACCCATTGTCAGATATTCGGCGATAGCCAGTTGTTTTGAAGAACACATCTGGTTAATGTTTCCACCGTGCAAGCATTGGAACTGATGGAAGCAAATGTATTTCAATAGCTAACAGCCGAATAACTACCGCTCTACCAAGACCCACAAGAAACGGCCAGCTAAACGTACATCACCGACAACCATCCTGGTACGTGGTGCGTTGTGGAAACCTTCTTGAAGTGCGCGATCTTGTTCTCAAGATATACCCTATTGCTGCTTCATGAGTCAAGCGTTTCGCTGAACAAGTCAAATTAACAAAACAAAAACCCGGGGCGAGCTGGGCAGCAGGCACTTTCGCCCCGGGATGTTTATGCCCTTGCTTGCTCCGCTGTGTTGATCTTTCTTTCATTCTAAGCTGCGTAGGCAGTAGAAAACTTTATGCCGTGTGTGCTTTACTGACTCACAGTCAACACAGTGGCTACATGGTACGTGTTTGCTAGAGGGGTAAATGTTTTCGACTCGCAAAATACTCATGGGCAAACTTCTCTGCAATTTTTTATTCGCGTTATGTACGTCAGGACACTAGATTGTGAAGTAAACCCTTTTATAAACGTGACCTTAAGTTTAAGATCGGTTCGGGTATAAGAATTAGTTCGAAGATCACTTCACGAATTTCTGCAGTCTTTTCGATTCAATCGATATTCCTGCATGACAGGGTTGTAATTCGCTGCACCTACTGGTCCTTCAATATGGTGGTAATGAGAGGTCTACACCCGAGAATAATTATAACACCTTAGAACACCACACAAAAACGTAGCACACTCTTGTTCACGGAGTCTCGGCATGGGCTTGGAAACTCTTCGTGTAGCAATATTTTGATTGCATCTAATGATTTTACGATAAGAGACACAAGTTACAGTAGAAGATGACTAATACACAATATTTGGTTACCTCTTTTATGATGTCAACGACTATTTAAAATCCCTGGAAATAATTTGTGTCATTGCAAACAGATTGATTTGCAGCAAATGTGATTTTGAAAGCAAATAAATCATCGATGACTCTGATAGGTTACAATGATAGTTGTTCCATATTTCTATATTTAGAAGTAATTCAATGGGACATTTAACGATCAAATTTTAAAATGATGCATTATCAACATGGAAAAGAGATCTCACAGTACAACAGGAGATTGAATGATGGTAAAGTAAAACGACTAGCTGCACCGCGCTGTTATGTGGCTCCACTTTTTTTCCAACTCATGAACCACGCGCGAACGTACGTGGTGTGTGTGCGTGTGTCTTGGAGAATGAGGTCATAGACTATGGTGGTTGTGATGCAGTGACCTGGAAAGCTACGAGCATAATAGCCGGACATAGCAATAGCGGCGAACCGAAGAATCGAGGCATCGGAAGAGAGGTACTAGACAGACAGCGCAGCCATTGCCCGTCGTATTGGTCGTGGCGAAATGCTTTGTGAACTATGCGCAAATAAGCGTTTAATGGCTATGCTGTGCTGTTGGTGTTGGTGATATCTTACGTGGATCGAATGTATGGGAGATTGGGGTTGTATAGACCTTTCGGGTGGGAATATCCCGTCGCATGATGCTCTAGTTTCTATAGAACCAACAAGGAATATTTTGGAGCACAGGAATGCCACCGTATCTTGTAATGCAAGTCATTCCAACTTACAGTGAGTCAAGCTATCTGCCAATATAGAACGATCAGTTGATGTCTTGTTGAAATGATCGCCTATGTCTAGAATGAATTGCTACCACCAATTCCCCAATGAATAGTTTAGCTAATCCTCTTCCTCTAACTAAGAAGAGCACTCTTAGCCAGGTTTAACCTTTCCATGACCTCATCCAAACACGGAATTAGCCGTTGAAATTTGAACGTGGTCTAGGGAAGAATGAAATTTGTTGTGAGGGTGTTGATCGTTTTTTTTTTCGTCCGTAGATAGAGGGTTCTCGACACGAGATGGGATCTGGATGGCTTTAAGTAATTAGTCTTTCACAAGATCTTATAAATATTTGCTCATCCACTCTGTGAACGAGCGCTATATATTTATCTTTTGAGAGTATTATTTGTTCTTGTCAGAACTATAGTACGAAACAAGGGAAGGGCTTGTAAATTGTGTATGCATAAATAACACGTACCTTTTTCTCCTGAAGCATCCGGCGTGATACGTCCTCAGCCCAACGTGTGACGACAGCGACAATGATGGAGAATCGTGATGACACCGTGATGACGAATGATTCCCGATCGTAGCAGGGGTCGTGGTGGCGCCGTAGTAAGAACTTTAAACTGTACACACTCTTGTCACAAAATGACTTACACTGTTTTCATTCTTAACCGCAAACCACTCGGTTCAACTCGATCTTCTTGATCTCACACAAATACACACACACACACCTAACACACTGCCAGCATAATGTGAATCATTGTTTTTAAATGCAGCCAATATTGCCACCAGTCACGAATTAACGGTGTGTCTTCGTTTCCTCTTCGCACTATCCGCTTTATCTACAAGCTGGGCTTGGACTATACAGAGAGCGCATCTGAGACGCTGCTTCGTGGGTCTGTATAAGCAATGAAAATTCAAAAAGCACACTGCACCAAACGTTTTAAGCCTTAAGACGCGCGAGAACGAAAAAGAGGAGGCTTCACCACGCTTTACCCGTTAGGTTGATGTTGCTGATCGTGCAGCAACAAGGAGCGTCCGTTGTGGAAAGTGGGAAAATCTTGAAAAACATTAAAACGTTCGCCGTATATCACTGTGCCAGAATTTCTCTCTTCCATAAGACCTTTCAGCTAGCACCGTTGAAAGACAGGTTCCAGCAGAGGGGTTGTAAGAAGCTGGGACGACAGCACAACCTCAAGCAACTATCGCAGCGCACCGTTGTCATCATCGATCGTTCTTCGCTTTATCCTGGCTGCCTTTGAATGCGCACACTTCAGAAAACGTCACCACAAGCAGCGTCTCGTCTAGTTTCAATTTCAAAGTTACGGGAACACGCACGGATTCATGACCGTTTTGAAGAAGTGGATCAATTTCAGTTTCTTTCAGCCGTCCATCATGGGTTTCGCTTTTTCCTTCTCCCGATCGTTTGAAAGTAGGGTTCAGTTGGATTAGGGCAATCAGCGTTGCATTGTAGAATATTGGCGAATGCTGAAGAGGGAATAATAATGCTTCTATGTAGGGAACCTACGAAAGAAAAAAGTTTGTTGAAGAAGTTCCGTAGAACCCATCTGGATAAAGCATGAAAGCGACAAAAAATCCTACCTCTGAAAGTCTTGGTATAGTTAGTACTACACTTCGTACCGTCATCTCTTTCGAAATGTCCCGGAACCGTCAGGAGCAAACTAATGAACATAATTTTCTCAATTCTAGTAAGGGAAGCATTACTATTATTTTTGAAATAAAAATATTTCTCTTATATTCCATGTTATCCGACCCTGTACATTCGTTCTATTGGAGACACACTACACACACGACAGGTGCCTTTGTCTCTGGAGGAAGCTATAGTAGACTGCCGGTGGTTGCAATCATCACTTTCTAACACCTTCTGTTTCCTTCAAATGCTCGTTACATACGACCTAACAACGGGCAAGAAGCAAAGACGCTGTTTTTCACTATTTTATGGATGAGATTTGTTTGTTTGTTTTGTTTGTTTCAGAAATGGTTAATAACTAAACTGTTGTTCCCGGCAATAGCTGCAATGTGATCGTTAAAAAGAAAGTAAGAGATTCTAAAAACTTATAGCTTCCTAATTTCCACGCGAAACGCACTCAAAAACGGACGCTCGCTAAATATATATACTGAACGGTAAAAATTATCATTTTCGATGACTAAAGAACTGTGTTGGAATGTTGAGCCTATAGACATACGGAGGGAAAAGTACGTTTGAGAAAATGTTGTTGTTGTTCAAGCAATGCAATAGTTCAACCGACGTCTGTAACCTGTCGCTTCCTCCTACAGCTATGTCTTTTCTATGCGTTTAAAATGCGGCACTATACAACGCCCCTACTGCAGTGCTTTTGTGTTTTGTTCGTTGTTTCCTACCGAATGTACTTAATCTACTGTTCTGTATCTTGTGTTTCCCTCCCTCGCAACTAGAACGGTTCTCGTGGAGAAGACTTCGGAGGAAAAGTGTTAAAATCTTCAACTATACACATAAAACGTATGACGTAAAGCACAGCGCCGCCCGTCCTTGTGCCAACACGCGACCCAGCACCAAACCTCCACAACAATCCATGTGCTCTTTCGTTCCTATTTATACAACCTACAACCAACTTCCATACACATTTTGTTCGTACCGTTCTATCACTTCCTTAAGAGCTGCCGCCGATTATACCGATTCATCTAGCTAATAAATACACAAAAATATATATGTCTTCTCTGATCACTGACCGGGGCGGCGGCGGACAGCTTACTGAAAGCCAAATCGTCTCACCGCACGGCCACGAACGGTGGATGGTGAATGTTAAGGCAGCTGATTTACGATTTTTGTTCCGTTTTTTTTTTTCCTATGTTACATCCCTAACGTGCTCTATGCGCTACATTCGATCGATGTCTTTTGCTGAACGGTAAAAATAAGCTTCACAACAAGCTTCGATCTCTCTAGAAGTACACTTTCTGGTCGGAGGAGATGCAACTTGCATGCGTGAGAGGATTGTTTTTTTGTGATTCGCATTGTTTAATTCGTTCGTTTATGCTCACATTCGTTATCTCTTCAGCTCTATCTAATCTTAGCGACTATTTTCATCTTAATGGGACTAAAAACCGGTCTCTACCTAAATGCAGATTTATTATCGATTATTCTCTACATTAGCTAGACGAAAAAGTACATTGTTCTGCAGCAGCTACAGCACAACGCATGCTAGGCCTATAGTTTCCGCGCTTCAATTCCATCAATTACAATCCTTCTTTCAATAGCACATTAGGAAAAAGTTTTGATTTTTTTTTTCTATAAAAGTCTTATGTTCCGCATTCCGAGTTAGTCCTACATTTTCGCCGCATTCCGGGTTAACTAATGATGCTTTCTCGTTTTGTTCTACGCTTACGCTTAAAAAAAAATGGATAACGAAATAGAAATAAAGCTTAAAAACAAAATGATTTGGATAACGAAAACTGGAATGAACGATGGCGAAAAGGAAAAACCCCGAATCAGTTTTCCTGTTCCCTCACCGTTTAACAATTCCTTTTCTTTTGTTTGTTTCTTTTGGGAGTCCTAAACCATAATTCTAGCTGTAGAATTTCATTCTTTGCGGATTGTCCTATACCGTTCCCTAACGCGAGTCTAATACTACAGAAATTAAAAAAAAACATACACACACCTCTTCCTATGCTTTGCGGACGATGGGGTTTTCGGCAACCACAACACACTACCGGGCCTCGCGCCTATCGTCCCAAAAGGGCAGATCGCACACATGAGTCATCGTGAGCTCTTGTGCTTGCCGCGTAAACCGCGGTTCGAAAACAGGGAGAATCCTTCCAAAAAGGGGGAAAAAGGACAGCCGGGCGTCGGGAAACACCCTAGAAGGGCCCTCCTTTCTCCAAACTACAGAAAACACATCCTGAACACGTTAGCTGCTTTGTTCGCGTTGGTTTGGATGGATGTTTGCACTATTAATCACCCACGCATACGGCACGGAATGGATAGTTGTACGTGTGCCAAGAGTTGGAAGCTTTTTGCTTGACTCCATTCCACGAACTAATGCTGACTCATGGAGCACGACATTTGACTCGTTTGGAGCAATCTGAAGCTTTGTGCATAAGAGTGTGTGAAGTCAGAGGCATCGGGATACATGAAATAAACATAAATGGCAGTAGGATGGATGCGCAGCAGTAGAGTCTGTATTCGCACCCTTCTTTCTAAATCAATTGAGAAATTGCTTTTAAACGTTTCCAGCCTAAATAAATAACTTTAGTTAGTTCTAAAGCTCGTTTTGTTTCTAGATGGAAGGACGACTCGTGCGATTAGTAAAATACGTTAGAGACTCGTAGGAACATGATTAATGGATTCGGGTTTAAAATTGTGCATATATCCTTTCCCAAAACGGACATACCACCATCGCTTCCAGAAAAAGGTGCAAAACAGGAGCATGCTCCGTGGAGTGGTGCTGATGAAGTTGCACTAGTGTGTCCCCTCCCCTTACTAGCTGCTGCGCGTTAGAATACTTATTTCTGTCCTAAAGAAGATTGTCCTCTTCCGGTTTTTTTCCGAGCGTTGAGATACGGTGGTTCAGTACTACTGAACGGAAGATCATCACAAAAGACAACACCACAACATTGTCTCTTTATCGCCTAGTTTGATTAGCAAAAGTAACATACGCTCATACACACATACATACACGCTCATTCACTCGATGCCTCACGCTACGAAGTTATTGTGTTATCACACACAAGCCCAAACCCGTGCGTTCGTCTCATATCCTCCAGCCTTCGTCGTCATCCACGTTCGAGTCGGTGTCGGAAGGTTCCTCCCCGTACATGTCGGCCAGTTTGCGGAACCGTGGTCCAAAGTTGGATAGATAGTTGAACTTCAGGTCACCTTCGTCGGTACACGAAGCAAGACTTGACAGTGATCCGGTACTGTTACCATCGCCCTCATACGCATAATGTCGCACGTCGTCGATCGGGTAGGCGTCCGCATCTTTGTCACAAGCATCCTTCTTGTCGGTAAGGAACGCCCCAATATCGGGCACCTCCGTTGCTGATTCCTTCTGTCGCAGATCGCTACCGTACGGTTTGTCGAGATAGATTGGGGGTCCCTGGAGCACGGTGAGATCATATTCTGCGTCCCGCTCACCACCGCCTTCCTCTTCGTAGTTGATGATCGTTTCGCGAATATCGTCTATATCCTTCTCGTGCCAACCGTCATGATGCTTTTTGTGAACGACGAACGCAAGCAACAGTATCAGCAGCAACACGATACAGGCGATGATCGCGATCAGGAAGTAAGAATCGATGCCAAACGATACGGCAACTGCCACGGACCGCTGGCAGCCTGGATCGGCATTCTTCGCAAGGCTCGGCAGACCAAGATCGTACGTACGTTCGTTGATGGTCAGGTTTCTTATGCAGCCGCTGAAACCTTTGTCCTGTGGCACGTACGTCCAGTTAAACAACGAACCGAGATAGTCCAGATTGACGGCTGCTCCTCCCAACTGAAGCGGGGCATTTACGTTGAGGAAGCGATTCGGCCCTTTTGGTGCATCCAGGCTCATGCACGTAGACAGCTTGCAGTTGTCTACGATCATCTCGATCGTCTGGGGCTGTAGCACGATCTCGACGGTGAAAGGTTTTCCCTGTGGAAACCGATGACGGTGTTCGATGCGTGTTGTGCCGCTACCATAGTCGAGCAGCAATACCGGAAGTCCCTTCACTAGTTCCAGCGCCAGGAAATCTTGCACTTGTAGACGAGGATTGTAGTTTAGCGGTCCAATGTACATGACCAAGCCATCTTCCTGGTGCGGCGATAGTTCTACGCTGATCCGTGTCATGTTGCAAGGACTGATCGGTGGATAGAGAGCATATCCACTGCCGTAGAACCCGATGCCCAGCATCTCGCAGTGCGGACCTTCGAAGCCGTCCGGGCAAGAGCACCGATCGTTCACAAGGAAGCCTCCATTCAGACAGGTCAGTGAAGGTGGAGGAGCCTCGCATACGCATTCCGCCTGCACGAACGCATTTACACCCACAAACGAGCTGGTGTTGGTGTAGACCGCGATCGGCACATTCGACTTGTAGAGTGTGTTCTTGCACGAAAGCTCACAGTTGCGACCCTCTTCGATGCACTCGTCGATGCCCACCATCAGCACGGACAGACCGACGTCCTCTTCCAGCTGGCGAAGTCGGTAGCCGAGCATTCCATTCAATCGCTCCGGTGCGTAATAAGGACTGCCATGGGCCGAAAACCGTACATCCAAGAATGTTCCGTTGACATTGTCGCGCTTCAAAACGGTAAACACGTCCACATTCTCGCGACTCACGTTCAGGGTGTTTGCAATGCTCATCTGCAGTCGATCTTTGGGCGTGGAGAGTTGGCCAGGTGTACGCGATACGAACTCCTCCGCCGTTACGTTATGGAAACGGATCGATCCGCTCTTGTCGACCGCTTCCTCGGGGATTTCCTTCACCGTGACTGTCACCTTGGCTGTGACGTTATGTGTGAAATGGCTCAACTGTTCAACAACGTGGAAGTTCAGCTCATATTCTCCGCCCCGAGTACCTTGTAGCATTGTGATCATACCCGTGTCCCGATTCAGATCGAAGAAGTCTACCGACTGATGGCGCGTAGCATCGTCCCACTGGAACGTTTTGTCCGGCAGATCCCAGTCGTCTGGATCGTCCACGTAAACACGGCCAACTTCTGTGTTGGGCGATTCGCCCTTGTAGTTGTATACGAAGATGCGACTTTCGCCGGGCCGCATTTCGTTGTCGTTTTCGTCACCAATCACCAACTGCAGTATACTGACGTCGCTCATTGGTTCCTCGCCAGAGTCGCTGATTCTGATCGGTACTCGATACTCCTTCTGCTCCTCTCGATCAAACTCGACCAACGCATACAGTTCGTCACCTTGCACTTGGAAACGTTCTTTGATTTCGTACGGTGCGTTTGGATCAATGCTGAAGTAGAATGGTGGACCGTTCTGGGCTTCGTCTACGTCTTCCGCAGTCAGCCTCACGATCAATCCTGGCGAACGGTTTTCTCCCCACACTACTGGCATGGCGTTCGAAAGATGCGGTGCGTTATCATTGATATCTTCGAGGAAAATGTTTACAGTGGCCGGTGTTTTTTTTCCTGCGCCATCCTCGTCCGTTGCGGTGATAATGAACTGCCAGCTCTTAAAACCTTGCGGTGGATCGCGATCCAGCGCCTTTCTGAGCCGCAGACATCCGTTGTCGTCGATCTCCAACAGGTCTTCTTGTTCCTTTACGAATGAGAATCGAATGTGTTGAGGCTCGTCTCGACTCTCGATGTCAGGGTCGAACGCTTGGATGGTCATGATACAACCAGGCGGAATCGTTTCTTCTTGAATCGTCACATTTCTGAGATCTATGAATCGTGGCGGATTGTCGTTTACGTTCTCGATCTTTATCGATACAGTCGCGTTGTCCTGGAAGATACCATCGTCCGCTTGCACGATCAGCATGTACTCACGGATCGTTTCGTAGTCCAGTCGACTGTTTACCGAGATACGACCAGTATTCTCATCAATCTTGAACGCATCGCCCACGTTACCATCAATAATGCTGTAGGTGATGAGTGAAGCCGTGTCTTGATCAATCGCAGTCACTTCGATCACTACCGTGTTGATATTGGCATCTTCCGGTACATTTTCTGCCACAAAGTGGTCCTTGACGAATTTCGGTTGATGATCGTTCTTGTCCGAGATCTTGATGATGAACAGCTGGGAGATACTGTTTGGCTTGCCATTTCTATACAATGCTGATGGGGAGTTGTCTTCTGCGATGATTTTCAAATGGTAGGAATCGGTAGCTTCTCGGTCGAACTCAGCCAGCGACGTGATGTTTCCCGTTCGACTGTCGATATGGAACAATTGCTGATTTTCGTCGTCGAACCGATACGATACAATATTGTTGGCCGAAGTTCCATCCAGATCGTACGCTCGTACCTGCATCACAGGAGTACCGGGCGGCTCATCTTCTGGAATTGTGCCCGACGTCACTTCCGTGAACACTGGGATGATGTCGTTCTCATCCAGAACCTTGATCTTCAGCACGGTTTCTGCCACCAGGTCGTGCGAATTTTTGACACTCACTGTGAGGGTGTACTCCGTCACGGTTTCGTAATCAAGCGTCTTTCCCAGCTTGATGGAGGCAGTATTATTGATCTGTTCCAACAAGAATGTATTCTTCGAATTCGTTTGCTCAGCACGACCCTGAATTAGTTCGAAGATCACTTCCGGTTTCTCGGGAATGTTTGATTCGGCTTCGAAATCTGCTAACGATTCGGTGTAGTTCTTGAATGTTTCATTCAGCACAATCGCCACAGCTTGCACCTTGGTAAAGTAAGGCGGTAGTTTATTGGATTCCACAACCCGTACTTTCACGTCTACCTCCGCATCCTGTACAGCCTCACCCTGCGAATCCACATTGTACGCCCTTACGCGAATCGAGTAGTGCTGCCCGGGACTGCGATCGACCGGCTTTGTAAGCGTGAGCAGTCCGTTGTTCTCGTTGATCTTGAAGTAGCTGCTGTCTGGGTTCTGCTGCACGATTGAGTACTTGATGATACTGTTATCTCCATCGTCCATATCCGTCGCCGAGATGGTAGCTACGCGCAGATTCGCTTTCATATCTTTCGTGACCGATTCCTCATACCGCACCTTATCGAACACCGGCGGGTTGTCGTTGATGTCCAGGATCGTTACCTTGAAGGTACACACATCATCCAGCCGAGGTCGTCCATTGTCGGTCGCACGTACCGTGATGTAGATCTCCTTCTCACGTATTGGCTCGTCGCGATCGAAGATGTGAGCCGTGGTGATTTCGCCCGTACTCTTGTCAATGCGGAAACGGGCTCGCTCGCCCGGTGTTGTCACGAAGCTGTACTCGATCGTTTGCCGAGGATCTGGATCGGTCGCAGTGACACGCATCACCGGCGTTCCCACCGACTGTTCTTCCTTCAGCATCGGCTTGTAACTGTCGCACTCCACGAAGCTGGGTTTGCGATTGTCACGCAGCAGTTCTGGACCAACGTTTGACTCTCTCGACGAGCCGCCACTTCCAATGTTGCTGTTAACGAGACCCCCCACACCTTCAGAATAATCATTCACACTGACCGCGTTACCGCTGTCATACTGAGTGCTGTATGCACTCCGTTTTCGTCGCTGTCCTCCGGTAAACAGTTCCCGCTGGTAGTCATACAACTGACTAACACCACCTGCTAATCGATGGCTCTGTGCAAGATTGACTGTCTGCTTTTGCAATGGCCGGCTGCTTTTGCTATTGCCTTCACTAGCTGCTACCACCGTTGGCACGTAACTGTACCAGCTCGCAGCCAACACGAACAGGGTAAATAGCGCCATTGGTTGACGCATCTTTCTGCCCCGTCTTAACATGGCAGGTGCGTATAGAATCGTAGTTCGTCGACGGCTCCTTTGGCGGAGCACGCCCAACTATCGTACCTCGTTTACGTGGTCGTGTGTCACGCGGTCACTATCGGGTCGACACCGGATCCGAACGTCACAATACTTTGCAGCTACAAAAACGGTCTCCAAGTTGTACTATCAATATACGTACGTTGTTACTTTAGTGGTAATAATTTGCACTTTTCAGCAATACTGCAATAGCATTCGTTTGAGATTCATAACCTGCCTTCTTGCCGTCACGCCACATCCATACGCCTAAACCGATGAATTCAAGCGATCTGTACGGTTTTTGCAGATCAAGTCGCCCAACAAGTCACTGGAGGTTATTCCAGTAATCAGACGAGACCGAACAATCTGCGGACGTACATCTGCGGATGAAAAAAGAACAGTGAGAAGATTATAATTTCCTCGTTTTCTTGCGGTATATAAAAACATAAGCATTGATAACAGTCGGTTAGCCGTATTATGAAACATTTATAATGAGCATTCGCAAAGGATGGTCGATGACTTGACCACCTTATCGGTCGTCGGAATGAAGCGGAAGATTTTATTATGTTTTTATTATGTTCCAGTGAGATTCTAATGTTAACTGAAGATGATGCACTAAAACAGAGTTGTTATTCAAACTGCACTTCCTTGTACAACGCAACTATATAGGTAATTGCAGCACCTTAAACATTAAAATACCTTCGCCTTTTGCGTTGCAGGCGACAACATCTGCATATTGATGTTACGAACAAATCATGACAATAATCTTTTTATGCCCATTAATCGGCATACATTTATGGCGCTTATTATTTTTTACAATTACTTGCAATAAAATGCACCACAGTCATAAGAACACATCGTTCAACGTTCTCTTCTGCCGGCTCTGCAGCGCGTACTTGGGATTTAACGATCACTTCAGTAGGAAAACAACGTCAGTGCCGCGCAGCTAATGAACAATACCAAAACATACGCGTCTTGCCATTGATTTGTTTTTATAATCTTAGAAACCGAAGGAGTAAACAACAAGCCTCGGTAAACTGCCACATCTGTATCTGACCGACGCATCGCACGGTCACTTGGTGCAACATCGTTAAATCGATTTAATAGCCTTTGTGTCGTAAACACGCATCCAATATTCTCCTGCAGTTTCGGTGCTATTCATCTGAAGGCAGCCAATTAAAAGTTGCATTGATCTGCCCGCTGCAATTGAAGCCTAAATGTGTGTGAGAAAAATTTAATGACCAGCGCAAGGATCAGTTCCTTAATTCAAAACAGCGATCTTGATTTTTTTTTATCGGAAGATAAAAAAAAAATCCATTTTCAAGGGGTCTTTTAAATGCTTTAAGAAGAAATGTACTTAAATGATAACTCTAGTCAATCCAAGATATACTTAAAAATCCAAGATATACTTTAACTATCTTTGGGCGGTTGTTTTTGTGCATCTGCTGAAAGACACCGTTCGAAGACAAATCCTTCAGAAGATGAGTAAATTATTATTTTTTTATAAATACTCCCAAGCATTTTTTTTTCCTTTTTTACGCTAATATTTTTTTTTCTTAGTTCTCGCATTTAAATTTGACTTATAACCGTTTTAAAAATCCAATTGGACAATCCTTAGCTCCAAAGAGCTTTTCAACGTAAACATACAGTGAAAAGGTTCGCAAGCGTTCAATCAAAATCCGGAGACTTCAACCATGGTAGACAGCGAACACCTTCTTGTAATAATAAAGAATTGACTATCGAATAAAAATTACTTCTCTGCATCTTCAATTTCATTGCTCGAAGGTAAAGCCGGCAGTGTTTATAAATTTGTGTTTTTGCCTAAAATAAGTCACATGAGCTCAAAGGCGCTTGTAACAAAATTAAAAACAACAGTGCGCGAAATATCAAACTGAACTCTCCAACAACAAATGCCACCGTGCTGCCAACCTTAAAATTGTCTTCAAATCTACTTTTAGCCCTACTTCCGGCCTGAAAAGACAAACATAAGTGGCGGAAAGCGGTAAGCACCATGGAAATTGGAGCAGCGCGCGAGCAGTACGATCGTCGGCGAGAAGATACCTTCCGGTGTGTGAAGATCATTCCAACTCGAAAGCAAGAAAAGGTTGGCCATTGCTTTGTGTTAGCATATTCGATAGCTGGGACTTGAGGAACATACAGACAGGGTCGTGTCAGGCATTGAAGAAAAGCTTAGTTTACCTTTGCCTTAGTGCACGGTGGACAAAATCTTCTTTAGCTCGCCTATCCGTCCGCTTGGTGTTTGCGTTCCGACGCCGGATTCGTTTTCGATCTCGAACCAAACACAAACTTCATCTGATAATGGGAACGAGACACACACACACACGATCGATCGTAGAGCAGTTTCTCACTTCCGGTCCGGTACCGCACCTTGCTTATGTTTCACTGTTTGTAACGATCAAGCTGCTGCTAGTTGACGATAACAATTCCATTCACTGCACTCGGAACGTCACGTACGCGACAGGAAGAGGCGACAACCATACGACTGGATGTGTTGCACTAAAACAGGTCACATAAATGGCCACCAAACCGGAAACGCCATCGCCTTACAAGCGGATGATATGTACGTTTAAGCGTGTAAATATTCTGTTCCACACCACAATCGGAACATTGCATTTCTGTAACTATTTCTGATGCAAATGTAGAGCACTTCTCGCTACAGACAGGCACTTTGGTGAATCACGCAAGGTTTCTCGCATTCCGTAGAACCAGCACCACCACTTCAAAACTGATCTACTTTCGATGGTCAAACACACTTCACTTTAGCTGCATCCTGAAAATTGAAAGGAAAAAAAAATACAAAACATAACTTTTGCTGCCTGTGTTGCACCATGCACGGTTGATTCACGGTTTCGATTGTTGCAACCAACCACACTACAGAGAGCATAAACAATACACTACCACTACTATCACTATCGCACTCACACAAACTCACACACTCACACACATATACATCACTATAAAGTTGCATCAAAACGACGCGACATCATCGTGTCGAGAGAATTCGAGGGAATTGACCTCGAATTCAGCTTCTTTTTTCCGGCACTACATGCGTTCAAGATTGAATTTAATCTTCTCAGACACTGCGCGCTGCGTCGTGCTGCTCGTCGTGTCTTCCGACCTGCAATCTCTTCCACGGCTTAGCTTGCTGCGATAGATTAGATGAACGCAACGAATCGTTCGTGTCGTTGCTAGAGATGAGTGGAATAATCACGCATTTGAGGATCGAACGTGAACAAAGCTGTCGGTGGATTGTGGATGAGTCATCGGTGATTGTAGCGAACGCTACGTTTTTTTTCTTCTTGCCACAGAGCGAACAGAGCGAACTCTAGGCCTTTAGATGTGTTAAACAATCATACACGCAGAAATGCATAATTGCTTCTATTGCCCGGTGATGGGTGAGATCGTCACCTTTTGCTGATAGTGAAGCACTCCAAATACAGCACCATACACACACACTACCACATAGCTTATACGATGCTATCTGCAATGGCAAATATACAGTGAGTCCAAAAAGTATTAGTCTACCTGTGCGTCTAATGGCATGTTTTGAGCATAGTAGGCATGCCAAAGTAAAACTAATGATTGGGATTCATAGTAGATGTATCGATAAACATGTTCCACTCACAATTGGCCATAGTTTCGAATGAAGTAACAATTATAAGGACAATAAATCTTAAAACTCTCTTTTATCTATGCGCAAAAAGTTTTCATCTAAGAGATTGTTTTTACACTGACGGTCATGAAACGTAAGTCTAGAACGCGCTTTCTTTGGCGATACTTATTTTCTGATTAGTTCAATCTTTTTGGACTCACTGTAGCCCCCCGACACGGGCATCGATCTACAATGCGCTATGCTCGTATGCAGCTGGAATAACACCTTTGCCACAGGTATATTAAAGCTTGACTCGGCTGGCATTCCGGGAGCATAGTCAACACGCACACACGCTCACATACACACATACGCACGTACGTAGGTACCTCTCCAAGAAGCACATTTATTCACGTTCTTTCTTCACGTCACACAAAGAAAGCTATGCTATTCGTGCTTTTTTTTAACTATCTTCCTGCCTTCGTATTCGAATATAGCACAAACACCACCATACACCATACACACTCTCCGCAACGCTGGCACGAACGAGTGGGTAAAGGAAAACAACGAAAAAGCTTTAAACACCGCACCTTCGCCGTGCACTTCACCTTTCCCACCTTTGCGGGTGACTCTCCACTAACCAAACCAATACACAACACAAGCGCCTTTAGAATGCTCACGCACACATCTGCGCACACCAACGCACCACCGGTTGCTTTGTATGCCCTCTTCGCTCCTTCCTTTCGCAATTATCTTTTCACCTGCCCGCACACCACTTCTTCCACACTCGCTGCTTCTCGTCTGGCGTGCACTCTATATTCCCTGGATGGGATCGATGATCATAGCCACACCGTACCACGGCGAACAGCAATAGAACGCGTTGATATGGGAGGCGCTTTGGCCTGAATCGCTTAAATAGCACCACATTCAATTCCAACTCCACCATCGATCGATCGTTTAGCGTGTTTCACTTTTGGTAGCGAGCGACAAATCGACGTTTCTGCTTCTTCTACCTGTAGATCGCAGATTGGAATCACAGTAAACTGGTCGTGCTGGAAGCACGCACACATTAGCTTTGGCAACGGTGGCACAGCACATCGAAGGCGGAACTCTTCACACAAAGATTCACCTATCCACTAGTAACAATATAGTTATTTTACCCTTGCAGAAAGCGGAAAATTCTAATTTCCAGATAATCAACAAACAATAGAAACCGCCACGTTAAAAAGAAAAAAAAACTAACGGAGCGTTGCGTAGACACGTCCGTTCAGCGCAACTACTGGGAGAGGAAAGCCTGCTGGAGTCGAAGTTCACTTTGGGCTTCCACTTCGATCAATGTGGTCACATTTCAACGGTTTTCGAAAACGATGGTTTGAAGTGGTTTCGAAAAATCTTGTATCCGTTATTTTTGCAGAGTTTGCGGTTTCTTGAACGAAAACGAACAAAAAATAGTTCTTTGCGTTAGAAAAAAAATAAAACGACAGGAATAAATTTTAGCGCTTAATGCCGTATAAAAAAAATCAATAAACAGCGGAAAGCATCCCGCCATTTTGTAGCGAATAACTAGGGTGGGTTATAATTTACAAAATAGAAACTTTATGCCAATTATGAATGGGCGCGGGTTGATTTATCAAAAATCAAGAGAGTGAAGACTTATCGGATAAGAATTAGGCGTTGCTACCACTTGCCCTTGCCAATCAAACTTTGGCGACCCTTTTGCGACGTGTAAATGCTGCTGCATCCTGGGCGTTGACGTTTCACTTTTTTTGTTTATTTCGAACTGTCATGTTTTGTTTTGGGTGCTGCGAGGTGTGTTTTGTTAGGTTATGTGCTCGATATTGGTTATGTGATTTCATGCCGATTGAAAGCCGACTATTTTCCTCCCGTAATTAATTCGTTTGCTCGTTAGATAAGCCAGAAAATGTTTCGCAAAAGTCTGTACACAGTCGGTGCATTTACCAAAGCATGTAAGTTAAGGAAGCATCGTCTGTAAATTGCGCCGTGCATGCGACAAATAAAACGTTTCACTGTATTTTCACCAGGCGCAGCTTCAGCACATTACAGAAGTCTGTACTCCGCATCGGCCCTCGGCATCGAGGGGTATGAGGCGTACCGGGAGAAAACACGCACGCAGCATTTACACAACGTTGATAACTTTAAGCGCAAAATGCGTGACTTTGTGTCCGGTTCGTCCACGAACATGATCTTCACCGAGGATTTGAAAAACATAATTCATCTGATCGACAACACGCCGGAAGACAAACAGCTGCTTAAGGACACGGTCATGCGGTACAACCAGCAGGGCAAAGAGCTGCGGTTCGGTAATTACGTGTTCGGTCCGGTCATTATGCGTGCCTGCCATCATCTGGGTGATGCGGATTTGGCGCTAGATCTGTTCAAAACTGCCGGCACGGATGGGTTTTTCGATCAGCTGACCAGCTACCAGATCCTGGGGGACATGCTGTACGAGAAGGGCCGGTATCAGGAGGTGCGCGAGCTGTTCGATTCGATCAAGAGCGTTCAGATCCAGGGCGGTCGGTTTCCGAAACACTGCATCACGCTTACGTTCGCCGCTTGTTACAAGGAAAATACGGCCGACTCGTTCCAGTACGCGATGGACCTGTGGAAGGAGCTGAACTCTGTGGGCCATGTGCCGATGCGCAAGGCAACGGCATTTGCGGCGGCCCTTGCGCTGGCGAACGGTCGGCCGGAGATTGCCGTCGAGATTTTGGGCACGATTGCGAAGGGTAACTACGTGACCGTGCGACAGCTGAAGACGTTGGCCCTGTGTGCGCTGAACCGGCTGGAAGACGTCGTACCGATATTCCGCTCCGTGCTGGAAGTGAAGGGACCGTTCGAGAAGCAGCAAACCTTCTGCCGGGAGGTCATTCAGAAGGTGCAGGAAACGGTGGCGGCCGCGAAAGCGGAAAGCACTTCCACCACACTGCAGGACCTGGAACGGATGCTGGAATTCCTCGAAACAAACGGACAGATCGTGAACGAAACGTTGGACAGCATGCTCTGCTCGGCGATAATGTCCACGGCACAGCGAACGGACGGCCACAGTAACTTGGCCGACAGTTACAACACACGCGGTGGACGCATGCAGCAGCAGCGGAACTTCCGTCCGACGAAAAAGTATTCACAGCTTAGGCCTGGCCTTTCGGACATGAACTAAGTGCTGGTAGCAAAGGTCCAGCAAGAGGCAGCGCAATAAAGAGAAAGCTGTTTCGGTAGACATACAAACAAGCATTGTTTATTAATCTAATCCCGCGCCAAGGAACGGAGCGGCCCCCACTACGATTTAGGTTGCAAATCGTCTAGGTAGCGCGTGTACCAATCCGGAAGAAACGCATCTCGGTGGGCATCCTCCTCCAGCACACGGTACCGCACGTGCTTACTTTCCCTCGAGTCAAATTCGAACTGATAGATCTTTTTGCTGTTATCCGTGTTACCCATCACGCGGGCCACCTCCGACAGGAAGTCGGCACAAAAGTTCATACAGACGGCTGGCGACCAGTACGGACGGGATTCGCGTTCAATGTCACTCAGCTTCATGATCTTAATTTCACGCACAATCCCTTCATCATCCCGCAAACCCACCACCAACCGTTGCACATTCACCAGGAAGCTTTGGCACCACCAGTTCTTCGTCTTGAACCGGTAGAAGTTGTTCACCTGCCGGTAGGTCGCTTCCTTGCGCTTGACCTTCACCTCCACAAACTCACACTGGCGCAAATCGTCCAGCAGAATTTCTTCCCGATCGAACGGTTTGTTCGAAACGATCCCATCCATTTCCGCACCGTACAGCAACCGGTGGCCGGCGAGCGTCGTATCGAACATGGAGCAAAATTCCTCGCCCAGCATTACCGGGGCCGATGTGTCCGGCACGGCGCCGGGTTCCTCCGTGAGTATGTGCTGCTCGAACTTGAACCCATAGTAGCAGAACCGTTTCTGCTGCTCCGTTTCGTTCCGTTCCGCCTCTAGCCGGTCCGCCGTTTTCCTTTCGCACAGGTAAATGGTGCCCCGGTAGCGTATGGCCTGCACAATCCACGGCGTTTTCCAGTCGTACGGTGTGCAGGCAATGAGCCGCAGCAACCCCCGAAAGCACACAAAATCGTACTGCAGCCGTCGGTGGCCGGTCTCGGTGGTGGTCCACAGGTGCGACTGGCGGATGAAGGTAAGCAGCATGTCGATCTTTTCGTCCTGCGCGCTGTCCGGTTTCGGGCGGCGGATCTTAAAGCCTTCGTTGAGATCGAGACGCAGATCCGTCCTCGGTCCCGGTGGAAGGGTAACGTACTTAAGCTGCACCGCCGTCGGATCGAACTTCCGGTCATAGTTGAGGCTAAAAAATCCAACCAAATAGGGTTTCGTTATCGTGGGGAATGGTTGCGATTGACGGGCCGGATGTTTCGGATCGGGATCGACGCTCGTTTCGGTGTACATAATGCTACTTATGGTAACAAATCACTTTTACATGACAAAACAGTCTTTAAAGGCGCAGGGCTTTTTTTATTAGATTCTTGTGGCTAACGAAACGATGCTTTGTTGTGACTGCGTTCGTGCTAATGATGGGAAAACCACTCAGTGACGTGAATTGAGTGAGAGTGAATGAGTTCAAACGAAGTGAGTGAGTTAAAACGTAGTGAATGAGTGGCTTCTCGACACGGAGAGTTAAATCATAAGTGAGCTGAAATTACTGTTAGCGATGACTTAAATCATCTCACTCACTGCTTTCATTTAACTCATTCACTCATTCTGACTCACTTTGCACATCACTAGTTCGTTCGTTCAACAGGCTGATGTTTCCACTGCGCAAGATCTGGAAAGTGGATTTTTTTTTTAAGTTTTGATTTCATTTTTAAATGTTAATCGAAATCGATTATATTAATTCTTATCAAATGTTTGTCCTGGCCGAAAGAGAAGGTCCTCGTTGCCGCTCACGATGTGATGCATGGCCTCAACAGACATTGGAGGATGGGTCATCTGGTGTTTTCCTCGGCGCCAAAAATCCTTCCGGTGATCATCCTCTAGAACGGGAGATCGGTTAGAGATCGGCGAGATTCGGAGACTAGGAGCAGACAGACACAAGCCACATGATCTCCCACCGGTTAGATGTACGCAAACGAACGCATTGCACCGGATTATCCGTTTTTTTGCCGTTGGGTTTTCTCTTTATTTCATGAAGATATATTACACATTTTAGCTAAATTCTTAACTGGCTTTCATCCTTCCATCAAGCCTACACGCTCTCCCCCTGCCCTCTTCCACGCATCATCAATTGCGTTCCCTTGTGTGAACCCACCCCAAAAAAGGTTATTCTGCCCAACAGTTCGTATCGTTTTATCCAAATTGTGTCGTTCAGTCCAAACGGATGCGTCGTCTTGCAACCGGGTGTGCGAGCAGACCGGAACCCGGACCGCTACCTTTGCACACTTGCGGCAAAAAGAAGGAACCAACGCACGAACGAAATACAGCTGAACGACCGAAACGGTAAAACGAAACTTATGCTGCGGCTAAGATTAGTTAAAAAAGAGAAATAAAAACACAAAACAATTTTAAAAGAAAAAAAAAACGCTCTCGGGGAACACACATCCAGTGCATGGAGCTTTATCATCCGGTGGCCATATCGGCACTAGTTGCCGCTTCCCTCTATCACAAAGATCGGATAAATAAAGAATAGAAGGAATCGCTATTTCTATCAACAAAATTGGCGCCCCAGACCGCCGAAGAAAGGACGGGAAATTGGAATTTTAACATATTGCTCTCCTCTGTGTATTGATGCGTGAATCGGAATTTTAGTAATAGGTTCATTAAAACACGAAACGCGGAGGTGTTTAAAGGTTAAAGCTGGGCTGCTGCAGTGGCGATATTCGAAGAAAGGGGAAACTATGACGCAAAACGAAACAAGCTTCTATGACGGCGCGCGCGGTTGGACTAATTCGAAAGTTGTTTAAAAATATCTTAACACGTCCACACACACGCACACGCACACCCTCCGACACAACAGAGCCATACAGTGCATGAATGATGTGTGCCTGTGTCTTCTTACTGTAGCGCTTCCATTGCAACACGGATTCGATCGCTGCTGCTGCTGCTGCTGCTGCTGCTGCCACTGCCAGGATCACCGGTAACCGTCGATGTGGCCGCCGATGCGCTCGCTCCATCGTTGTTGGATGGTTGGCCCGTCGAGGTGGCCGCATCATCATCCCCGTTGGCCGTGGCCGACCCCGACGACGTTGAGCCTTCCTCACCGGCAACAACCGATGGGCGTCGCTTTTTGCGCTGATGGTCATAGTTCACTAACCGCTGCCCGACAAGATACTTGTCGTTTTTGATCGCCACGTACAGCTTCTTAAACTGGCGCACCTGCAGCACCAGAATACCGATCACGAACGCGATCAGCAGGAAGAAGGGATAGATCTGGCGCGCGAAGAAGGTGCGCGTTAGCGGGTTGGTAAAGAACAGCGGCAGTATTGAGTGGGCGATCACGTACGGGACGGCCAACGCTAACCCGAAGCACGTTATGACCGGTATGCCGAGCTCGCGTACGATAAAGTTTAGGTTTATGTCACGCAATCCGTCCCGGTAGGCTTGTTCGATCGCTCGCTTGAGCGCCCAGTCCGGGCCCATCAGTGTGAGGGCGCAGGCAATTTTGGTGTACAGCACGCCGAGCGCCCAATCCTGCCACAGGAACAGCACGGGCGTTTGATCCGGCGGCACGCGCAACGGTATCACCACGACCAGCTCGAGCAGCAGCCCGAACATGAGCGGTATCACGCCGAGCATGTGCACGAACACGATCATGGCCATCGCGTACGAGGTTGCGATCGATATCCAGTGCTTGATGCGCGCGATCACAGCAGCCCGTCCCTGGGGCAACAGGTTCACTGCGAGCGCGATGCCGCGCGAAATGAGCCAGCACAGATACATCCCGATCGCGGCGGTGTACAGTTCGTGGGGACGTGCCGGCGTTTCCGTGCCCGTGCTGCTAACCGCATTAGGCGATGGCGCAATATTTGACGTCCCGATGGAGCTGAGTGCCATACTGTACCGTCCAATCCAGACCGGAATCGTCAGCACGGCTAGTGACCCGATCGCAAGGCTTATGCACATCAGCACCAACAGTCCTATCAAGCGTATCGCAAAGAACTGCGGTCGTTCGTAGGGCTGAAAGCCGACCGGCACGTCCCGCTGCATGATGGCTTGATGGGCGGCCGCTAACCCGGCACCTGCATCCGGTTGCTGCTGTCTCGGTGGTGCCGCATCGTCCTCGTTCGGTTGTGGATCCGCTCCAAGCAGGTAGCTCTTGATGCCCAGCATACGGGCCACCACGTTGCACCAGATGCGCACCAACCCTTTCAGCCAGATGCGGGTGTGCGATTGTTCGAAGAAGCTGGGCAGAACAAACTAGAAAACGGAGGATAGCATGTTAGCGGTGGCTCACAACGCTACGGTACGGAAAACTGGTTTCGATTTTGACAAAGAATTTTGGATTGTTTCTCCATAACAGGGGTTAGTTAACCGCGGCCGCGTGATATAAAAAGCGAACCAAGGAGGCCCAAAAGTGCAAGGCAACAACCATTTGTCATGACGAGTCGTCGTTGCCTGATGGATGATAGATCTTCGAACAGTTTTTTCGACAAAAAAAAGCGACCTTACCTGAAGCAGCAGCAACTGCAGACTCAGCTCGTTCACTTCCGCATCACCCAACATCGTGTAGGGTAGGAATGTTGGCCAGAACGTTTTGAGAATTTGTATCGGTGCCCAAAGCATCAGCAGCACGGCCGAACCGAAGATCGTGGCGGACGATATCAGCCGTCGCATGTGACGCAAAATCGAGAGGTGAATCATTTCCTGAAGAGCAAGAGCAAAAGAAATGGGATCGGATTAGCGCCTTCCAGGCGGAAAGAGAAACCCACTACCACCAACCTGGATCGGGCTAAAATCGGGATCGTTCAGATTGCGCAAGAACCACAGTACACCTGGCCGCAGCACTTCGCGCAGCAGCACGATGAACGAGGCAAAGTAGTACACGTACACCATGCCGAACATCCAGTGGAAGAACAGGGACATTCCCGGCGCCAGCTTAAAGCTCGCCTTGCGATCCTTCAGCGTGGCGTCAAACATCGGCAGCGAACAGATATCCAGCCACCAGCCACAGACCAGCGGCAGCACACCGATTTCCACCACGGACAGCAGCGATACCTTCACCACGATGTAGCACAGCCCGAGAATACGCCGTTGCCTTCTCCAGCGCAGAAACCGCGCAATCGCATGCAGCTTTACGAGCGTTATCCCAATCACACAGTAACCGAGGATGGTCGTTAGCAATCCGTGAAAGTACGTCAACTGCTTCCCGGGCGCGTTGATGCCAAGGAACGAAATGAGCGAATTTCCGATCGAGTAGGGACAGAACGCAAACAGCACGATGAACGCGGTGTTTAGGGAAACGACCCAGAAAACATGCTCAAGGAACACCATCGACCCGTCCAGGCCGAGCAAGCGTTCCCACGTTAGCTCTTCCGCGGCCCGTTCCCATTCCATCGGGTTCCAGTTGGCTTCGTCCGCGGCAGCTTCCGCTTCCGGCTCGTTGATGACGGCTTCGGGCGGTTCGTCCGCTAGCGGCGGTGCTGGTGGCGGTGGTTCCGCCGGATCTATTGGCACATTGTCTGCGGGCGGTTCGCCAAAGTTTACCCGCTGGTGCGCCGGACGCCGCAACGGTTCCACCTCCGGTGGGACGATATTTGGTACCGCGGGAGCTTGTGGTTGTGGCTGACCGTGCAGCAGCGGCTCGTCGGCTGCGTTGCGATTGTTGAGCAGATTGTTGTCGAGAAAATTGTTATTGTTGTTGTTGTTATGCTCTTCCTCGTTGTTGTTATCATCATTGTTGTTGTTGTTGTTGTTGTTGTTGTTGTTGGCCGCATCATCATCATTCACTTCGGCCTCGGGCTGACGCACGTTTGCTGGCCCATTGCCATTGGCGGCAGGTTCCGGTGCTTGCGGATCATCCCGCTCGAGCCAATCGGGGCCACCGCCATGGATGATTTGTTCCCGCAGCCACACCAGCCCGATGAAGGTGAACAGTGTGCAGGTCACCACAAAGCAGCCCCTAAACACGTCGATGGTAATATTTTCCGTCGAGAACATATCGATCGGCAGCGTGAGGACCATTTCGATCGAACCGCTAAACAGGAACCGATACGTGCGGTACGCCGTGAGCGGTACGATGCCGAGCCAGGCAACGGCGACGAGCGTGTAGTGTATCCAATACTTGACGGCCGTCCCGACCGAACTGAGCAGCCCCTTGGCGACGTACTTCAGTGGCAGGACGCGTGGCATGTCGGGCGAGTAGATCGGCGTGAAGGAAAATCGGTGCCCGCACAGCTCGCAGTACTCTTTGCGTGAGTAGCGCATCCACTGCATCAGGCAGTCCTGGTGAATCCACTTGATGCTGCCGGTGCAGATGCACGGATGGAACAGGGGTCGATCGGATTGCGCCTCGCAGCGGCACACCCGACAAATGTCACCTTCCATTGTGGACACTCTTGCTTGCGCTTCAAACTGTTCACAACAGCTATTCCGCGAGGGTAAGATGGCTTCCGTCCAGATTCCAGCCGCACTCCCCGGGATCTGGCGAAACGGGTGCTACTGTCGGGGTAAGTTACCAACCAACTTACTGCGCCACCGGATGGCGTCGTACGGTTGATGCTCGGTTGCTGAAGCACGAACCTGCTACAACTTCTCGCAGCGGTGCCAGCATCGTTCTGACACGGAATGCAAACGTTCGCTCCGCTCTCGGTGACCCGCTGCTACACGGTTCAGCACAGGTGGTTCGGAGCGGCCTACTGCGTGCTGCAACCGTGTAGCCTTTCTACGCCCTCTGCGAGCGTTTCTTCACCTTCTCCTGCACAACACTTGCTCTGCACGGCACGCCAAAGGTGCAGCAATCTCGGACCTAGGAAGCACCAACACCTTTTGTCTACGCAGTTTTTTTTTCTCACTAGCCTTGCCTCCTTGGAGCTGCTGGTGCTGCTACTGCACAAAAACACGACCAGTACGACCTTGTGAAATCCGCGTTTGGTAGAAAGCTAAACCAATGCGTGCTGCGTTCGTTCGCAACCTGTGCGCTGCGAGAGAATGGAGGGAAACACACAAGGAAATTTGCAAAAAAGGCAGCGCCGAAGGACAAACACGAAAATTATGTGTTTCGAAATGTTGCTGCAAAAGTTACGTTTTCTGTGCTGTCACCTGGGTGCAAGATGGAGTTTGACACACGACCAATGACGTATGTCGTGCGGGCTGCAGACCTGTCAAACTGTCAAACCTGTCGGCTGTCAAACAACTTTGGAAACAAACTTTGTGCGGCGTGTTTTGACCGGACCGCGTGTGTGATTTAGTTCAAAAATGGGTAAAAAGAATAAACTTTCAGCGGTACACACAGAAAATGTGGGTCCTGCAGAGGACGCAGGTAGAGTAAAGCATTTGATTATGTTCTGTTAAGGTGCAGCCAGAGTTTATCTTCGATTTGCTCCACAGAGTCGCAAGATGTGCCATCGCCGGCCAAGAAGAAAAGCGAAAAGCATTCACCTGCCGAAATCGATACACCGACGGAAACGAATGGAACCGACTTGAACGGAACTAAAAAGGACAAGAAAAAGAAAACTAAAGGACTGCAAGAGTCCGACACAAATAGTCACGCTGATGGTGTGACGGTGGAACCAACAGGAGCAGGAGCGAAAAAGTCTACAAAGAAAAAGAAAAACGACCATGAGGATACGGCTGAAGAAGGCGCGAAACACATCTCAAGCAACAACGGTGCTGAGGATGTGAATGGAAGCGTGGAAGGGAAGAAATCCAAAAAGAAAAAGAAAAATCAACAGCCGGAAGATGCAGCGGAAGAGGACGAACAGCTCATTTCGTTTAAAAAACCTAGCAAAAAACGTTCCGCCGTTCCACCGGAAACCGTGGACGAGGAAGACGAAGTACCGCCGAAAGTTTCCAAAGCCGACAGCAACGCCATAGTGGCTGGGACAACGATCGATCAGATCGCTGGCATCAAGTTGAAAACTAAAAAGGGAAAACGGACAAAGAGACGTGAAAAACTCGCGGCGCAGGACGAGGAGAAGCGAAAAAAGTCTAAGATAAAGGACCGGGAAGAGATGTGCAAATATCTGGAGTGTTGGAGCACCAACCGGGACAAGTGGAAGTTCCACAAGCAGACACAGATTCACATCCAGCAGCACGTGTTTGACGAGGTTGAAATTAATGCCGACTTGTGGCCGATCGCGCTGGAGTATCTGGGTGGATCGAAGGGCAGCAGTAAGGAGCTGTTGGTGAAGCGGGCCAAAAGCATTATAAAGGACGGTGATGCGAAGGCAGCTGCTGCCGATGGCGACGAAACGTTGCAGGCCAGTAGCAAGTACGAGCGTGCGAGGGAATTGTTGCAGTTTTTGGGATGAGCAATGAGGAACACATGAAATATACCATGCATGTGTATAGAGTGATCGAACTATCGCGTATATTCTTGCGTCCGCTTTATTCCAGACTATGGAAAGATAAGGTTTCACACTAACGCACTTTACACACTTTATCGTAACAGAAGAAAACATACATGACCAGCCCTTGTTTCCTGGTTCGGGAAAAAGGGACACACGTGATCCATCTAATGGATGATGAAAATGAGCACAAATTATCGACAGCCTCCTTACAGGGGGACCACCCTACTAGCTATTCCGAATCATCATTTCGTCTTTCCCACCACGTTCTGTACCCACGTTCGCAGCTTGTCCGTGTCCTGCAAACCGACCAAACGCTGCTCCACTTTGCCATTGCGAATCGCTAGCAGCACCGGGACGGACGCTACCTCATAGTCCAGCGCCAGGTCGGTGTGTTCGTCGATGTCAACCTGCAGGGAGATTTCGCGTCGTAAAACGGGCCTATTACATAATGGCAACAGCACCCATGCCGATGCCATGCCGTGGAGACTTACCTTTGCCAGCTTTATTTTGCCCTCATTTTCCCCAATAATTGTTTCGATGCGGGGCGTTAACATGCGGCACGGTGCACACCACCTGCAGGGACAGAGAGCGAGAGTGGTTTAGCGAGGGGAGCACAACACCCGAGGCTTACTTTCACATTCGGTATTACGTTGCAAAGAAGTCCACTATCACCGGGTCCTTGCTGTTGCGGACCTTTTCGTTGAACTCTTCCGGGCTCTGTACTTTGAAGATTTCGAACCGCGGTACACCGGTGCTGATACCCCGGACGAAGGTACCGAGTGGTGCGCGCAGGTTGAGAAATCTCTGTACCGCTGCCATTGCTCTAGGATTGTTCGGGTGGTAATAAAAATAAGGAAGCTGCAATTTATAAACACGACGGCCCGATGTTTGTCGGAGAACGGCAAATGTCAGACGTTTGGCAGCTGATGTAAACACCACCGGTGACATCAGACGTTTGGTGCAGACGTTTGCGGTGATCGCGTGACGATTAGGCCGTGCTGTAGTGAAGTGGAAAATATGGAACGAACATGTGATAGCAGAAGTAAATCATCGGCTTGGAAAATATGTTTTTCCGTGGGAAAATAAGATAAGAAATCAGATACACCGAGCTTGTTTATCAAATTTTTTTTTAAAAATGTTTGAATAAAAAAAAATTCAAAACCCCCTCTTTGTGCACAACACATTAGCAAAACGAAGGGAAAAAAGATGTAAAACAAGCTGCAGCCGCTTTCTTGAAGCGGAGCCAACAGATGCAACTGGTCCCCAATGGATCAGTATTTCAAATCCAAACGGACACATTTAATGGCCACGCGTTGGCGGAGTTAAATCCGTACGGTCGTTTGTTTTGTTTACCAGCGTGTATCAGCCCGTCAAAAACCCGGCACATTTCGCGTATGTTTTGTGGTCCGGCTTTTGCGTCACTAGCGACACGATTCTGCGCATCCCGATACCCCACTCCACTGCGAAAACAGTCCCGGCCGATGATCAATGGGACGGCTGGCCAGTGAGCGGTGGCACAATTGTTGGTTTTGCAAATTAATCGCCTTGTTGGCCACCATCGGCAGATCACATGATGGGAGATGCATTTTATTGTAAGTCCATTAAAAACGGACCGATTGGGCCGCTGCTTCCCAAGCTCCCGAGGAGCAGGTTCTTCATGTCAAGAGGCTGACCTCGCGTACCGATATTCTCGACGGGAGTAGTCGAACAGCAGGCCGGCTTAGCTAGTTGTCGGTGGATTTTAAAAATATATCTTTCGACATCGATGATTCTCCTATTTAGCCTGATCTCACTCTCCCCGTGCCATTCTCACCGACAACTGGCTGGCACGCCAAAAGGTTTCAAGTGGTACTGTAGGCCGAGTATTCCCTAGTCAGGGAACCGTACCGCCATTAGAAGGGATTTGTTTGGGAGATCTTTATTTGTGTTTTAACCTTGCTAGTGTAAATAATTCGTTCCCATAAGAGATACGATAACTAGCACAAGGGAAGCCAATTCTTATTTGGGGTGAAAAAAAACAACATTATTCCACTAATGGTTAGTCGCTCTCCTGGCCTGCAGTTCGCAGCAGCGCTCTCCGTGATATCTGAATTTTCCTTTCGCAAGAGATCCGACGGAGAGAATGAGATAATTTGAGCAGGGAAAACCAGATCCCCATCATGGCACGGGTGCAGACTGGTAGGGGATACAGGGTCGACAGGGTCGGGAAAATCACCAACACCAACGGGACGATCGTACACGATCATGCGTTTTTCACTCCGGCGTTGACGGATCTCGGGCGGCGCGTGTACTACGAAGGGCGGGACGGAAGTGGCGTGAAAATGTGCCGGGTTTGTTCTAGTTTCCCGAAAGTAAAATTTCATTTCGGTATCTACGCGGCTGGTGGCGCATCGTGTCGCGAGTTTGTCGCGGTCTCGCCGTGCTGTACAGACGACGACGAAATCGACGGAAGGTTCAAGCGAACCTCTCGAGTCCGGGAAGGGTTTTTTGGTACGTTTGTGACTGTGATTGTGGTTTGAAAGGGGGGGGGGGGTGGGGGGAGTGGCTTTTCCCTTATAATTTTTTGTACGGTCAATGCACTTCGGGAAGTGGAACGGCGTTATTGGTGCAAGTGATCGCGTGACAGTGCGTAACAGTGAGTGCGAATTATTGCCCGCGTGCATATGTTTCCGCAAGTGTAGAAGACCCAATCGATCTCTCGATGGGCACAAAAGATCAGCACAGAATTCCAATCCGATCATTCATTAGGATCGTGTCCTTGTCAAAATACTACCTGTCAAACACCGTGCTCAGATGAATTTGTCCCGCTTATCTTCCGCTCCTTCCTTTTTGCTCCTCAACCTGCTCCGCTAGGTGGCAATGTACGGTGCGCAATTTTCAACATCATGGCGTCAGTTTTCACCCGCATTTCCCACCATACGCGTGTCCATGCGTTTACCACCACACGATATTGTTCGCCGCCACCAGTGGTAATTCTAATTTTAAAACCGCACAATCTCTTTACCGCTCAGAATGCGAGTCTTGTCCCGTTGTTGGTGCTTTGTTGTCATAAGGTTCGTGCGTTCTTCCGTCCGATCCTCGGATGGATGCGATAATTTCACGCATTCGAAGCGATTTCTACCTCCCGAAAAGAGTTGCACCACCTCGCCGCCGCTTCAGCTCATCTCTGGCCATTTTCTTGTTGCTGCTTTTTTTTCTGCGACTCTTGTGTAGGTCGAGGACAGGTAGCCATAAAGTAGGTTGCACACGCATTGTCTGTCAAAATGAGATGATCGAGCAATAGCCCCATATCACACTGTCCCCGTGTGTTGGTAAGATCGGGTTTAGGCAGACTAAATGTCTTGCAGAGTTAGTAAACAAAAGCGTTTCGTGCTCTAGTTCTAGTTGCTCCTAGGGGGGAAAAATGTGACCAAGAATGCGTTTTGCTGCATCAAGCTGAAGTGTGCTGCATTATGAAGTGGTGATACAGTGAATGAGAAGCAGATGCGTAAAGTGCATTAAAGTGTCAACGGTGTGTGTTAGCGTGTGTGTGCGCATGGCACTCGAAACGAAATAGTGTAGCGCCGTCCCAAATGTCTGGAATGTTTCGATGCAAGTAGAAGAAAAAGAAGCGAAATTTGTGTGAAGCGTGAAGCTCTAGTGCGTCCGGGAGTGCGTATTTGGGTTGCAGTGAGAATGTTTTTATATTTCCAACGTCCCAAAAGTGCCTGTCGAGATGTGCCTCGGTGTGTTTAGTGATCGTTTCGTTTGGGGCGTGTGGATGGAAGTGTTTTCCTTTGCGGTTTTCTCTGTGCATTGCATTCGATTGGGGGGTTATTGTGCGTGAGTGAGTGAAATTGTGTGTGCGTGTGTGTGTTTTTGTGAGTGGGTTTGAAGTGTGAAGCACGTGTGTCAGCGTGCACTTTGTGCCCTCGCGTGAGCTCGAGAAGTATTAACCTGACATGTGAGTAGCACAACCTGTCGCAATAGAACGCAATTTTGTGTCAAGAATTATGGTACACTGACCTAGCGAGATGTTGGTGGTATTTATTTTTAAGATACAATTTTTCCTTAAAGATTAAAACCCAAATGGTGGTGGTGAGGTGTTCACAAATGAGCAGTGGATCATGATCTCTCGAGGATATAGCACACATAACATAGCTTGAACCCACTTAAAATTTATTTTTATATTAATGTTTTTTTTTAATTTAACATCCTTGCGGAGGAATTTTTCAAATGTGCCATTCTTAATTTTCAACATAACAGCAACACTCCAAATTTTGAAATCCCCCAAACTACCATAAGCACAGTTCCTGGCACTGATAGGCATCGCTTCTCGTAGGCACCCAAGATGAATATCTAGTCTACCCAAGGTGCCAATGAAGACGGGTGAAGCTCGTCGCGGCGTGTAATATCTTTATCCATCTCAAGTCCGGATACTGTCCGTCAAATAGCTTGCCCCCGATTGGCTGTGGTCTCCTTTTGACGGCATCCAATCCGACGTACTAATTGTCATAAATAAACGGCTAAACATACACGGCCATGTCGCTGCGTACCGCGGGTGACGATAGACGGAACCGTTTACCAGACTCGGGGCAGCAACGATACAACGCCGGGCTCCGTCAATCGTCAGGTAGGCGGTCGGACATTACGAATTCAACTGATGCGACACATACAGGGGGACGATGAAAAATCTTTAAGATCTCACGTGTTACGCATAGGTAACGTTGGATCGACCCTCGGTCCCGGTAACGGACACTTCTCTCCGGTGTGGAGGTCTGTTTTGCTGAAGAAAGCGTATTCTTGGTCCGTTTGCTGACCCTTTTTTACGCCCGTTCAACACGTGTACGATCGAGAGGGCTGACAGTACTGATAACACTACCCCGGTCGGTCTTGGCAACATTCAAACCGAATTAGCATTCTGACCAGCGCAAACGACGTTAGCGCACGTTTCGCCGTTTGCGAAGGAATTTCTTTCTCCGCCGTCGTACGCTAGGAGATGTGACCATTGTTAGAAAATAGGTACAGGCAACCCGTTGGGCTGGGGCTGGGTAAACAATAAACTCATTGACACTGCATTGGGCGGTTTGGGCGGTTAGAGTTTTGAAAACATGAAATACCGAGAAGTGCGTTGCTGGCCGCAAACGCTTGTGCGGTTAATAAAGTTGCCATTTTTCTAACGGCTCGAAAACGCGGCATATGTTTATGATTGTTCGGACAGGAGGGTATTGTTCGTAATATCTATTCCTGCACGTGACAAACATGAGCTAGAAAAACTACTTCCTGTAGCAATCGTTTCGTGGAAAAATGTCAGCCGGAGGCATTGGTGTTGCTTGTGTAGCCTGGCCAATCGCTAATTAACGTATTGTGTAGAACTTCTGGTTGGTACTAGAAAAGAAGGCTTCTGGGTCGAAGTTTTATGGAGTTGCGGAGGAGGGCCTCTGTAATCACGAGATAGCTATGCTACTTCCAAGAAGAGATCAAAGTCTAGGCCTCTACCAGGAAGAGCCTTCGTCTACGTAACATTAATCTTCAAGGATCGATCGATCTAGCTCGTATAGGTGATCGTCTTCGTGACGTTGAAATCAACTTATATTCTAGGGTAAGGATTATCAACTAATACTCGCGACGATCACGATCGATCCACCAAAGGATATGCGAATCCGTGATTTGATAGTCTTGTAATTTGATAGTCATGATGGCCAGGATGTCCCACACCAGCATGGTCTAGGATCTCTTGTATCCTTATGCTTATCCTAACCTACTTCAAATACACTACCTTCCCGCAGCGCCATCTAGGGGCGTCTAGCAGTAAAACGAGTCTCAAATGCCACCTCATGATTAAGTATAGGGCTTCTGGAAGTTTATTTTCACACCACACGTAGCTAATTAATAACAATGCTGCCTCCATCAACGATCGCCATATGCCACCCTCAAAGGTACCGTTCCGTTCACCCGAGGCGCAAGAAATTGCACTCCGGCTAAAAGGTTCGATTATTGATACATGAGCCTTGCTGGCAGACCTAATCGATGCGTCGATCAAAACCCCCAAACCTATGTGAGTTCCCCACACCCCCCTGGTTTGTGCGGGTGTGTACAACACGTTAGAAAGTGACGTGCTTTTCGGTTGTGCCGGTCGGACGAAAAGGAGTTAGGCGATAGTCACAATTTCTTTAATGACGCCCGCGCAACCGCGCGCGTTGAAGGAAGTTATGTAAAACAACGCCTACAGGGGACGTGTGGGCAAAAGGCGGGGAGTGTTTTTTTATAACAGTGTGTGTGTGTGTGTGCGTGTTTTTATGGTGTCACAAGAAAATGCCCTATCTCCGGGATCCGGGCGAAGAAAAAGGGTGCCTGGTTTATTATTATTATGCTACACGATCATCGAATAAGGAAGTGATTTACGGTGGTTAATGGCGCAGAGGATGGACGGTTTTTTGGGGCTCACCTGAGAGAGCCGCGTGCGCACGTTGCGGTGGCAGATCTTGCCCTGTTGGATAACGATTTCTGGATTAATTAGTGGAGGAACGCCAGAACCGAAGAGGAACAGCAATGTCGGACGGCTGGTGAAAGGCATAAATCACGCCCGGGTTGTGTAGGATCGCGGCGTCGGGACCGTTTTTTTTTATTCTGTTGTTATCTTCCAGGTTCAGGTTTCCTTTTATACAGCGCATCGAATTAAGATCCACGCTAACGAGGTGTTAGATTTACGCATTAAAAGTTCATCGAACATTCGATAAGATATTACACGACTTTTTGTCGTTTATCTTCGGAGGTTTTGCCCTACCAAATGCTGGAACCAGAACGCGAACCGTTACTTGGGAACACTGGTTGGTTGGTGAAAAGAAAAACAAGTTGGAGAACAAAATGGGATACAATTTGAATGAGAAATGAAGATGTTTACGAGATGAATGTTGCTACCATCGGGTGCGGGAAAATTCTTCCGAGGTGTAAGATTTCCGATTCGATTCGTTCGAAACGGAACCGAACAGCACAGCTAGCATTTCTTGGTGACACCTTTAAAATGGGGTTTATTTTCGTAAATTCCTAACCTCAAAAACCTGTCCAGGAACGTGGTTTCCCTCCGACAAAGCGCTCAAGCTCGGCTAGCTGGGCTAAGCTTGTCTATCGCCAAGCGTGCTCATCCGTGGCCAGCAATTTTCTCACTTCAGTTGCGTTTACCCTCATAATGAGATAAAAGAGTAAGCCGAGAATGATTAAATTTGAATTGGAATCCTCGAATGGCATCAGTCGTCCGCCCTTTCTAACGACTGAATCTGGCCCCGCTGGGTATTGGAAGCCTAGCACGGCTAGAACATATGCTGCCCACAATTCTAATCCTCGCCACCGGACCGGCGGCCGTAAGCCGCTTTACTTTGTTGCTCCAAATTATAGGCTTCGAGAACCTGCGTGCGTCCAGCATTCGGAAGCGTAATCGGTTGCTCCATTTTTTCCACCGACTGTACCGAATCGTCGAATCCTATTGCTCTCGTTTTTCAAGGGCTGGGCTGGCTGTATGAAAGTAAAACGAGAAGAAACGAGCACCACGATCAACACTCGCGTGAAAGACGTGAACAAAATAAAATCCTCCAGCATATGTCGAACCAGATCGAGATCGAGTGGATTGGAATGAAATCGAAATTGGAAAAAAAAAGTGTACGGGGAACAGGGTATCTCGTGTTTTGCTACGGCTCATTCTTCGCCTCAGGTATCATTCGACTTCGACGAAGATGCCCCGTCCAAAATAGCATCTCCTTAGGGCGCAATAATAATGTTAATTGCTCGCCGCGGAGATTCCAAGCGGGCCCGGCCGCCGGCCATTTGCGCTCTGCTCTGCACCGTAGGTAATCCGCCGATAATTGGGTTGTTTGTTCTGTTCGTTCTAGAGGCACGGCCACGGAACAGGTTTCGGTTGGGCAGTCTGGAACTGCCGGTGTTTTCGATTGTGCTTTGGCACGAGCGCTGCACTTTCTGCGGAATCATCTTTTGGAAGTTTTTTTTTATGCTGCTTCAGTGTTGTTTAGAAGTCTAATTCCTTGGCCCTGATTCTCGGACGCAGTAGTTAATAATTTATTTATTGGTTGAATCTTACAAATTAGGTGTGCGTGGCTGTTGTCTAGCCGTTTCGTTGATGAGCAGCTAGGATGTAGAAGTTTTATAATCCGGATTTGGAAGCGTTGGGGTCCTAGTGAAGCTTAAAATTCTAAGGAGCGTTGCTTGGATAAGGCATCAAGATTTACATCAGCTTCAGGAACTTCTGGAGCTTCATTCAATCATTAAATACAGCAGAAAACTTTGCAGCTATTCTTTCCCTTTTAGACCTACCTTCCTTTAGCTAGCTACCTCCTAGGATCAATAATGTGTTATCTTTCGCTAGAAGTCCCATTAAAACACCCCAAGACCACACTGAATCGTATTAAAAAATTATCACGATCTTCAGAATTTGCAACTTTGCACAGCCCAAATCACTTCCCGAAAAATAGCTACCATCGTAAACATGTTGCTGGTGCAGATCGCCAACTACTCGAGAAGAAACGGTCAGAGATGACTGCCGATACTACTGCTTTCCCACCAAGCCCTTGTTTGGTTCTGAGTCTAATCGGTTCACCGGATTCGATCTGGCTTTACAAAACCCGCTCCCAGCAGCATGTTGTTGCTGTGCATTAATTTACGATGTGAGCAATTAATAAATTTATCGTACTAATGAACGACGCACACACAGGCGCACTTTGAAACCCGTCTGGCACGAAGACGAATCGAGACGATCGATTTGGGCGGTCTGCGCGAGGATTCTCGCAGCGTGATCGCGATCGCGATCTTTGATGGGAAGGGAAATTTCTCTTTGTTGCGATGCGCCTCGTGTGAGATGTTTCCGGAACTATAAATATAATTTGGCGTTGCGGTGGTTGGACTTGCGGGATATCTACCGGCGATCCAGAAGATGACCGTTAATCGCTGCTGCTAAATAACTGTTCTGAGAGCGTGCGTACGAAATTAGCCAAGATCTTAACAGCGAGATCCTGCCAACGGTACCACCAACGAGCCATGCGCTTGAGAACCTCCCAAGAACTTTTTCGGCAACTAGCTGCTGCTAGCTGGGGGACACAGAGCCTAATATGAGTGGAGATTGATGTTTCCTGCGCTCGAATCGAACGCAGCGTGAGCACTGCGTTTCTTCGCCGTGCAATCGTTACGATCTTGCTAACGATCGTTTATGGCCGAATAGTGAATTGCCGATGGCCACACTGATCGATTCTAGTATTTTCGTTTTACTATCACCGCCCTTGGGAAACGAAACTATAGCAAACAACAACAAAAAATGCACCCAATCATCTGCTGCAAGTGAAAAGTGAAAGACGGAAAAACGAATCGAAAGTGTGTAAACCTGCTCCCCGGCTGACTCCGTAGGGCCACACAGGGACCTGCACACGATCGTTCGTTTGTTTGTTTGTTTCCACATGCGTTACAGGGCACAATTATGGAACGCAGGGACACAGGGACCCTGCCCAAAGGGACACCAGGCGGACGGACGGGTAAATGTAGAGCGCCACGCAGACCGCTCGGTACGGATGCAATGAAAAAAAAAAAGCGCTGGAAACGCAATAGGCAGAAAGCATACCGATCTAATAAGTTAGTTTCACCAGTCGCCGGGGTGACTTCGCGTGCCGGGGAAGTGATTTGATTGATGGAGGCTCGGGTATCGGTTGGGCGGTTGGGAGGGCTGTTAACGTGGGGGGACGTGCGTGGAGGCTTGTAACCCGGAAATGGTTCGTCGCACATGCATGGACTATTTTTAGTGAAATTATCAATACGACCAAGAGAGACGAATGGAGCAGAAAGATCGACGAAAAAAAAAACACACGTGTGCGTGTTGAGGTGCAAATGTCCGACGGACTGGGTCGTTGAAAGAAAGCAGTTTATTTAGGGAATGTTTAATTTTAAAGATGACTTGATCCGGGCGATCCTCTCGTGGAGTGTGTCATTATACAGATTTATGTGCATGTTGGCTATTAAAAATAGGCTTTGTTGAAATGAACAGCTTAAATTCGGAACCCCTCCATAACCGGCCATCTTGGTTGAGAATTTTCCGTTGATGCATTTTGAATTTAGGATCTACATCTTGACAGCCCCAGTAACCAATCGGGCTTGTTTATTATTGTTTACTTTTTGTAATCCTCGTGTCACATAGACATTCTCGCAACTATGCTCGGAATGTCAAGGCAGCCGTCAGCACATTCCGACTATTTATAATCCTATATTCCGATCAAGGTATATGGATATAACAGGTAGAGTTGTTTAGAGCAAATTGACATTTCTCGACCTGACATAACAGTTCCAGGGTAATCGAGGGGAAGGGTATTGAGAAGAGTGACGGCAGCGTCGGAGGAGGCGCCGGTGGTAGTATCGCTTGCGATTTTTTGTCGAAAAATGCAACCAAATATCGTCAATCTTCTGTGGGACAACTCTTAATATGCGAAGAAGACCCATAAAGTAGCGAAATTGCTCAAAGGACTGAGAATCGAGGCTGTTTGTTCATGTTTGCAGCCCCATACCATATGTTTTTGTAAACAAACTCTGACATAACTCGACTAAAATGTCGCCCTGTCAAATCGATAAAAATTCACCTTCTAAATACATACACCTTGATTCCGATTGGCAAATTCAATGTGAAAGCTGCAGCTTACAATGATCGCATCGAAGAAAAATGCTCCACCGACGAGTTGTCGTCGAACGATTTTTAGCAGACCGTTTAGGAAAGAATTTACGTTCGGCCGTTGCATCGGTCTGTCTAGTAATGCTAACCAGATGGGCGATCCCGACTTCCTAGAATGTCCCGTACCAACTGGGTATGGGAAATTTTGAGCAAGCAGGCGACGGTATTTTGGGGCAATTTATGGCACTCGCGCTGTACCGTACGATTGGCGAAATTAAATTGCATCCTTCTTTACTGCCCCCCGCAAACCTGCCATGTGGTTGGGAGTGAATTTGCATCGTGCAAAATGGTTTAGCGTGCGCTCTATTCTTGTGGCGATTGCTCAATCGCACCATACACAACAATGCACCAAAATATTGCACAACGACTGTGGAGAGTGCTCGTACCGAGGATGAATGGATGCACACGCGAGAGCCCCATTTGCTTCCCTTCGCATGAAAGTTACCTGTGGCCGATGTTGCGGCGCGGTTGACCATTAGCAAATGTGCCGCTTGTGTAAGGGGCCGCCTGCCTAGAGAGAAGGTAAATTTCGGTAAATGCGATGCTTGTTTTCACACCTTCACCCACAACGCGAAACCTAACGCACGCACGTTCGGTCGGTCAACGACATCGGCTGGTAAAGGTGCCGCAGGAACTTGAAGGCACTTCTGGTCGGCATTTTGGGTCGGGCCCACCCTGACCACACCTTGGTTTTGTTTCGGACACTCGTTCCTGGCCTTCTTGGCGTTGCAGGAGGCGACAATAGGACGACGCATCCGACCCGACTTTCCCTTTGCAAGGGTTGAAATTACCGGAAAGCACACTAATTGAATGCGTTCGGCCCGACAGTTCGCAGTAAACAATGATCAATTATCGGTAATTGCACAACGGGCGAGTGTCAATAGTGGCCTGTCTATTCCGAGATTGATGAATTGCAGCCGTAGGAGGATGAATAGGTGGTTTGGAAAATGGGTTCAACTGCGTTGGACGTAAATATTGGAGTATATTTGTAATCTTTCCTAAAAGATAACACAATAACCAATCAGCTCTTGATCATCTTCACAGAGTCTTGGAATTCCGCCATAGTGAGTGCCGGGTTGCGTCCCCTATAAATCATCAAGGAAATCAAGTTTATTTCGCTGAGAATTCAACCCAGCTCTCTAACCTGAATACTAGAATCTGCCCATTGACCAAGGTGTATGTATATCTACATACCTTGCCATTGACTGTCAATATCTTTCAATGCTGTCAGTGCTGTCAATTTCTTACTGATGCAGCGTGAAGACTTGCTGAAGCTAAAAGCCACTTAAGTGCAGCGTTTGCATTCCAGCCTAATCGTGTAATCTCTATTTACACGTCAGAAATAAAATTCATAACTGAGCTGAAATTAAGCTGTATCATTATCCACCATATAGTTACAAGGCTTTCACCTCCCGTACTATACACTACTGATCATAACCAACACTCGATACAACCGTGCACTGCTGCGTACGGTGCCTTCCAGATTCCATCGGTAGCGTCTGTGATATCTCATACCTTTCTTCACTTCACTAACAGTACGATCGATCGGGTGGGGGTGTGGAGCGACAGTGCCGTGTACAGTGCGATGCACCGAATGCACCTGCTGCCGATGTCGGCCGGACTTTATCGACAAGTTTAGATTGCATGTAATTTACACCTCGCACAACACACGCACAGACAGACATCTGGGTGTCCATGCTGGTGGTGCGTTCATGTTTAGCTGATTATTTTACACACCTCTCCCGGCTCCGGGTAATGAAAGTAACCGACGAACGCTTAGCCGAACGAACTAAAAATGGTTCTCCCTCCCCTTGAATGGATCCCGCTTCTGGAGCGATGGTCACGTAAAGGACGCGGGAGGGTCCGAGCGTCGCGGAGTCAATTATGACGGCGTTTAATTAATGGGCATTACGCAAGGGTTTGGAGAGCCATTTTTGTACCATTCCCTGGCCAGAAGTTGGCCCGCTGTACGTGCGAATGTCACCACCAATGAGGGTGAAATCCTGACGACAGGTCGTGGATACAGGTCGGTTTCGCCGGAGCGGTTGCGTAATTTAATTATTTAGATGATGCTGCTTTAAACGGCGGTCGAAGAAGGACATAATTAGCGGTGCCCCGTTTCTCGCTCACTAATTTTATGTGACGTGTATGGAGATGGCACATACGCTGTTCAGTGTTACCGGGCTGGAAGAAATGTCGCGTTGGACCAGGTTAATGAACGTTTTACTGCTGGTAGGAAGAGAGAGCTGGTCGGTAAACAGTTTCGCCGGATATTTTGGAGGTACCAGCGAGTTCTTGAAGAAGACTTGGACTTAGCTCCCAATAGAACAAAGACCTTCCCATAATCAAATTATGCAATGTAACTCCACTGTAACTGTAGCTCTTGAAGCTATCCTCGATCAATCTTCCATTCAAACGCTCACTTTCCACTGTGATGTTAATTGCAGCTCTTCTAAACATTCCATCGCGCGCTAAACACGCAACCCGATCGCACCTCCGAAGCCGCGACATGATCACACAGACTTCATGCTCACGCGTCATTAATCTTGCACATTTGCTCCAGACGGCTTTTCGGCTTCTGTACGATTCGGCGCGTTCGGCGATGTACGCGATGCAGACGACAGCATCCCCAACAGGCGGGGAGCAGACACATCTTCCCACATTGAGCAAGAAGATGGGGCCCGAACACGATCAAACATGGCGGCCTCCAACATCGTTCCGCTGTGTGTCTGCGCGTGTGTGTGTTTGTGCTCCCGAACCGTTTAATCGATGCACTTCGATGATTTCTGCAGTGTGGGGGCTATTCGGTTGAATGGTGCAGTTAATTGGATTTGATGTCAAAAGCAATTTACAATCCATCATAAATTGAGCGTAATCGAAAGGGTGCTCAATAAATTAGATTTTCTTTTCTTTAGCCCCGCCGTCTCTTGAGACCTCCCTAGCGTCGGGGGTCTGGTGCATCGATAATTTCTTTCATCTGCGAATGAATTTTAGTCGTTTTTTTTCTGTCGTTTTGGGCGGGAAGAAAAAACATAATTTAACAATCGTCCAGCGCTGTTTTTGCTTAAGCAAACTGATACTCAGGCGAGTAATTAGGAAGCTTAGGTAGCTTTAACTGGGTTGTCAGATCTCTTGCGATCGTTATCGTGGCGGGATGATGAAGCGTCTTCCAAGTTGCTACTATACTGTACAATGTTGTGCTTTAACGGCGGGCGGGTCTGGTGTTTGGTTTGTCTGCTTGCTCCAGAATTGTGTAGGTTTTTTTTTGGCTTTGCATATAAAAACGGGATGACAGGATACAAACGTAAGTCATTATCTTTTGAGCAGATTTTGAACGCGAAACAAGATCAAGTTTCAGTTTTTGAGGTTTTTTGTTCTTGGGGTTAGATTCATTGGGCGACTGTTGACGTGTTTTTAATGAGCTCACCTTCGCTGTATGACATGTGGAGCTTGATGGGCTTGAGAGATATCAGACATCACGTGAGAGATGTCGTGATCTTTGTTAGAATTTCTAGATCATTTATCAAAACGTTGTTGCTTATTTCTGGTTTAAATTAATTCTCTGAAGGATGTTTAAGAACTAGAAATCGTAAAAGGGGTTAGGACTCCACGACTATCATTACAACAATTGGGCTTGGCTTATAGCGTATTGGTAGCGCTGTCGGTTGCTAACACGAAGGAACCTGTATCAAATACTATCTGAATCGGTCCTCACTAAACTCCAGCATTGAGTCTCCAGATATCGGCTTGCAAATATTACCGATCAGTTTCATTCCTTCATTATCTGCCAAATTTCAGGAGGATCACTTTCACATTTGTTGCTTCCCCTTAGAAAATCATTGTGGTCGAATGGATTCAATCGAAACCCTATCGGTTCAGTCCAGTGTCGATAAAAGAAAAGCAAAATTTACTTGCACAACTGTGGTACTACTACTGAGTCACCTCGGCTGTCCGGTCCAGTCCAATCGTTAAGCCACCGAACGGCTTCACGATCGCGCCCGGCAATAAGCTGGATGGTAGAAATAGTTGCCCTTTTCCCAGTGCACTTGCCCCTGAACTTCGGCGTGCACAAGCGGTACGTTTGTAATCTGATTTTCATTTCTTGTCCAGCTTGCCCTGGGTGAGTGCAGCGGTAGCCGTTGGGTCAACTCCATTACTGGTCAGCTTCCTCTTCGTCGGCAAAAAGGAAAAAAATACATAGCGGAAGAGCGCATTAGACGAGCGCGTCTACGAGAGATAACAACAATTATTATTGCACTTGCATTGCAGGGTGCGCACCGTTCGGGCTTTTTGCTGCCTTCTCTTCTGGCTCTTTCGATTAGAAAGAAAGCAAAAAGGAAGGAGGAAAAAACTGCATATGGCTTACCGAATTCCAACTCGATCAGTTCCTGGTGAGTATCGATCACTATCGGTGTTCGGTAGGGTCAGGTTCACTCGTTCTCCGTACATGCGGGGTGCGGGCAGACGACCTTAGGCGATTGCACATGGCAGCGCTGGAACTGCTAATGGAACTGCTAATTGGATATTTTATGAAACTTACCAGTTTTACTAGCTGGGCATGTCATAAAAAGTGTATTACTGCAGGTAAGAGTGGCAATCCTGTTCCCGAAACCCGGAAGCGATATCCGGTACCGAGAACCGGATATGTCTTTTGTTTCCCTTTTTTTTTGGCGACAGGAAGGTTGAGTATCCCCGACGTCTGCTTGATGGCGTAAGGAATTTGGTAGACAAAGATGTTTTTATGGCAAAACATTGTTGAAAGGACGGTTGCGAGTATCGAAACCCGTCGATGGATTGCAATTGTATATTTTGATTGCTGTTTTGCTCAACGACCCCCAGTTGGCGTCATTGGTGTTCGTCTCCAATGCTGTCTCCGCTACTGCGATGGGATGAACGGAGCGATGAAGAACGATGGAGTCGGATGATCATAGGTTTGGGGGTAGTTATTTTTTGTTGGCAGTTTATGGTAATGTGTGATGGTCGAGGTGGTGATTTGTCGAGCAGTGGTAGCGCCCTTACCCGTTTACAAGCCAGCCAAAAGGGACCGAACCCCAGGTGAGGTGAGTTCTCCGGGCGAATGTGTTTATTGTTACATGTGCTCATCGTAAAGAGACCAGCTACGGAAGACCACCTTCACGGTCTCGGGATCTCCGTACGGGTAGGGCGTCGTTGTGTGAAGATCAAACAATGTCAATAAATATAAGTTTTCTAAATTATAAACACAACCAAATTGCCCGTGCAAAATGGTACGAAGCGACGTCCCGACGAGAGCCCGGGAGTACATAAGTATAGGCAAATTGTTTAGCAAAGCGTCCCTGGAATGTGCGTCCGTGGAGATGGGATTTGAAAAGGGGAAATTGAACGAAAAGCGTTTGACGCCCCGTTCGGACGACGCCAAAGCCAGCCGCAACCTGGCAACCCTGGGGACCCTAGCCCAGAGTCCGGAGGAAAGTTTTGTCATAACGACTTTCTGTTTTTGGCCGTTTGCCAAAAGGGATAGACACAAGACCCGGGCGCGCCCGTTTCGGTCGTTTTAGCTCGGCGTATCAAATCCACCACACACACACGGGGAAGGGTGTTTTTTGTATTTTATTTCGCTAGTCACACCAGAAGCCAGCCAGGTCATATACGCGCGGGCCGGCTACCTTTCACTATCGGAGTTTGTCCGAGCAATCCGGAGGAAAGAAGCACTCCACTTGAAGATTATGAAATCGCAAAGAATTCGTAATCAGATTCCCGCAGGAATCCTTCCGACGAGTGGTGCGCGTGAAACCGGGGAAACCTGACGGACGTGACGTTCCGCTTGACCGCACCGATGGAGCTGCTGGATGCTCGGAAGTTCTGCTTGTGCCGAGAGTGACAGAAAAGGATAGCCGAACGGTTGGTTCCGCGACGGGCGTTACAAAAACGGTCGCGCCCGGTTGAATCCCGTCCCCACGTGCATATGCTGCCTACCGATTTCCGATAATGCCGATTATTGGACAGCGGGCAGTCGGGCTATTGATTTATGGGCCTTCACGGGGTTTCATTTCCTTCTTTCGCGTCCGAGCCCGTCCGCGGTGGGTTCAACTTTCGATTTCACTCACCGCAACTGTCAAAAGCGTACGGACGCGTATTTGGACAGGCGCGTTTTGGGGGCTCGCGGGACAGGGCGGTTTCTCTTCGATCCCGTGTTATGATGGGTTGGTCTGTTTTTTTTTTGTTTGTGTATCGGGAACTAAAACTGTTTTGAGTTGACGGGATTGGAGGTAAAAAATTGTAAACATGTTATTTGATGAAGCGGACAGCTGCCGTTTTTTGTCATTTGTCGATCATAAGCGAGGAAGCTTAGGGAGAGTTAGAGGCTGGAGGTTAGCCCTTTTAAGGTGGAGGCCTGTCACTTGATAACGTAATCGATCACGCTCGATGATCAACTTGACCGGAGTTTGCTCTCACCAGACGAAGGTGTGCCATGTCGTGTAAGGTATTGGTAAGCGTGTAAGACGCGACGATTACATTTCAATTAGTATGTCCGATGGTGTCTGGAAGAGGATGTAAGGGCGACGAGATTTTCTCACAGATGGCGCTCTTTCATATACTGAGATATTCATTTTTGAGAGCCTATAACTTATTGGAGAAACCTGTCTGAAAGGACAAAGATTCTACTTCTCTATTTTCTCCTCGATCTGAGGTTACGTGGACTCAGACTCCAGGATTTTGACATTCAATTATCAGCATCTTTATGCAATGGCCATTTCCGTACTAATTATACGTTCCACTGGAATTGGTAATAACTGTTCCATCATGTGAAGCTCCTTGTGGCCTCACAATTTCGCAATAATCTAAAAACACTCATGATGATCATTTTTTCCCCGCCCGTGAGGATCCTTCCGAACGCTTACAGCGCCTGATGGTCTCCTGTCTAGCCCCGTGCAACCTTAGGGTTAAAGGGCTCTACGTACAGAGTGGACGAATGTACAAGACAGACACACTCGCAGAATAAACATAATAACCGCCGGCAACTCTCTCTTTCGATGAATCACGCCATCAACGCGATAACGCGACCGTCGGTCCCGTATGACGCGTCAGCGATCGTGAAACAAAAACCCGCCAGATATCGAATTTCTTGCGTTCCGAGTCGCACAGACTCGAGCCGGTAGGTTGGGTCATGCGTTTCGGTGTGTCTCCGCGCATATATGCGCACACACTCACACCTCTCCCTTCCAGGTTCCCGGGCATAAGGGAACTCGACGTCAATATATCGGTTATGTATGGTACAGCCCGGGGCGGTGAAATGCCGCATAAAAAGTTACAAAATACTCCGACATCTCGCACATCTCTGCGAGCCGGCGCGAGAGTTCCCGCCGGTGACTTCATGATGATCATCATGATCGCGGGACCACGGCGTGCGGACGGAAGGGGGCGGAAATTAATCGGAGTACAATAAATAAACTCCGCTAACACGCGGGACGACGACTTTGATGAGGACGAGGACGAGTGCACGTGGACAGGCTGAAGGTTAGCTGCATTGGATGGTGTCGCGTCGCGTTCTCCTGATCGCCTCCCGATCGCCTTTTCGATTTCTTTCGAAGCCGCGAATTTTCGGTGTAGGACGATCGGCGGAGGAAATGGAAATTATCTGCCAATGTGCAACAGGCTTTGGTGCGTGTGCGTTGGCTTTTGCGGGCTTATGTTTTTAGTTCCCGGGAAATCGGGAACAACTCATTCGGAGGGTGGTGTTGGCTTTGGCTTTTGTTTCGTGATTCGTCGCTGTCGTGGGTTTTTTTTGCTGATGCTGTTCTGTGGAGTTCCTCGGGTCGGAGATCATGAAGGTTAGGGTGCGAGGCCATTGTAACTGGTTCGGGGCTTTTTACGTGTGTGTACCAGTTTTGGAGGTGGAAGAGAAAATTTATCATCCAGCCAGCTACGCAACGCAGCGGCGTGAGTAAATTAAAATATTACAATTTTTATGAAGGCCTGCGATCAGAGACACGTCTTGCGAGCGTTACGCAACGTTTAATCCTTTGTTTTGGCTTAAAGCCCTTCCATATAGAAATTGCAGACCCACTGAGCGTAGCTTGTTCCACGCATTTGGTAAACTAAAACACCAGACAATGATCAACCTCGAGAGCACATCCTCAAGAAGAATGTCTTTTTTGTCATGTCCAATACTTCTGGTTTTTCTTTACCCAACTACCGTAAGCGCACTCTTGTTTGGTAATTTGAAAAAAGAAAAGGGAAATTTCGCGCTAAATTTTCGCAAAGCCAGTTGTGCAAATTCAGTTGCGCATTGGGGCGCAGCTGTGCTATTAATCCCCCCATTAAACCAACCGTTCTGTAGCCTCTATAAAAACCCTTTTTGTCCTTCGGAGGTTGCTCCCGTTAGTTATTTTCCAAAACCAAGCAAGATGAACCTATCGCTCCCGTTCTGGATGCTGATCGCCTTGATCGCCGGACTGTTTGTCACGGTAGCCGTTGGCGAAACGACGTGTTCGTCCTCGCAGCGCGTCCGGTGCAACATCCACTGTCGCAGCTACAACAAGCTTGCCACGTGCAGCAACAGTGAGTGTGTGTGCGTCGATAAGCCTACTAAAAGCCCTGCCTAAAGTGTGGGTTAGTGAGTTAGCAGTCCGATGAAAATAAAGTAAGAGCGTTCTAACATTCTATTCAGAAGGTATTGTGAAGGCTATAAGATAAAAGAATGAAAGAAATGTCGGGGATGACAGATACATGGGCCCGTCTCTAAGTCGTCACCTGAAGAGGTCATCAACACTGTGTCCGTCTCTGGGGAGGTGTTATTCCCCACCCGAAACTATTCGCTACCGTCATCTCGATCCTCGACTCAAGGGAAGAATCGACTCTTCGCCCACATCGTCCACTTAATGATCTCTCTCTCTAGAGATCGGTCGTTACGGGGGCAATTTTGTCATTTATTCAATTTCAACAGCAAAGTTTCGGTGTTGGGTCCGCAGTTTGAAATAATTTTGGAACCAGACTCTAACCGGCAATTTTACCGTTAAGGCAAGTCCACTCCGACGGATTGCTCCGCCGAAGCCGTACACGCTAATCGACTTGCGAACGGATGATTTCGCAGCTCTCGGCGATGATTGTTAAATGTGTCTTTTATTTTTGAGGGTGAAATTCACGTGTCCTAGAAGAGGCGCGAACAGGTATGGGCATCAGGGTTGACATAGGGCGCGTTGGGGTAACTTATGGCAATGTGTGTCAATGGTAAATGGCGGACATTGGAAATGGCTGTCCGGATGGGATTTGACGGACAGCTTGGAGGCTGCCGTTGGCGTGCGAAAGTCCATCAAACGGGATACAGCGTAGTGTGGGACGTTTGGAATGTTTTTCGCTGGAAAGTGATCCACCGATAAATCTAGCCAGGGAAACATCGTTTCTAGAAGTCTGCACATATGTACCTACCGCCTCGAACTGCAAACACTTGTTCAAACAGACGGTACACGAGCTAGATGATCTGGAGGGCTATGAAGCCTTTTTTCGGGGATTTTTCGTGTGAGTGTATCTTCGTTTCTTGAAAGAACGCTTTGTCAACTGGAGCTACAGCGATCGGTTCCAAAATTCGAATTAATCACTACCACCATACCGTGCTGTACATAAGCATCGAAACGATATCACAACGGCCCGGTTCAAGGTCCGTCCAGTATACGAAGAAAAAGTAGCACACCGTATGTGCAAACACGCGACAAACACTCACCCGTTTGGTGGCAGTATTAATATGGAGGATTTGTCAGAGTTTCCGTTGGCATTACGATACCTTCTTCATTAGCAACCGGACAGTACGTACCCAGAAGCGACCGTGTGTAGTTCAGACGCAGCGAACCAGTGCGAAGCAACGATGAGATTCGTAGTAGTATCCTTCCTGTTGGTGGCCCTGCTGGGTATGTTCTCCGTCAGTGAGGCACAGTTTGCCAGGAATATGGCCTGCACCACCAAGGATGGTCCCAAGTGGGCCAACAGCTTCTGCTCTGCCGTCTGCCACATGACTGGCCGTGGGGCTGGATCCTGTAACGACCAGGATGAGTGTGTTTGCTCTAGTTAAGTAATTTGGCCGTGCCTCTGAGCGATGCCGGTGTGCAGGTGGATAGTGGATAGATGAAATAAAGTTTTGTTAAAGTATGGACTTACTTATTTCCCATCATGGATGTCGTTATAGCGCATATAGAAAGAAATATTGAATGTTTGTACTTACTTTCACATAGCCTAATTTTTGTTGAAAGCTATTATATAGAAAAAAGGTTCATAACGCCTAAAATGCTGCATCATATTACAATTCGCAGGTCTATAGATAAAATTCAAAGGTAGTCACGAGGAATAAACGCATGGTTGGCGCAAGTGTACAATATTTTTTATTATTCAACTTATTAGTTAAATCTCTGCTTAATATTCTCTAAATAATGTAAGTGGGACGTCTGTTTAGCAGGTTCTTGATAATTGTTAACCAGAAACGGCCGCTCATCACCGCTTGTCCCTCTGCATTGCCCTCCGGAGCCACCTCCACCTTACTTGCTGTCTGTACGCTTCCATCGTCACCGGCAGCCTGGCAGTGGCCGATCACGGCTAGCAGACCGAACAGGACCACGACGAATACGAATTTCATGTTGAGTACTGTGTTTGTGGCAAGCGCTCTACTAACGTTGTAGTTGGGGGAAGTGTTTTATAGAAGGAAGCTGTACAGGAAGCGCACATTCTGTTTTTTGTTTGTGTAACAAGCCTTGGTCGAATTTGCAAAACACTTTGAGGATGTTTGTTCTTTTGGCTGGATCAAATGATAGACAAATAGGTTTCCCACCTAGGCACAACTTTACAAATAAAGTGCGGAAACCCGATGTACAGCGCACTTTTGCAAAAAAATGTGGAACGCTTCACGATTTTGCGTGTCATCCTTGCGCAGGGGCCATGCTAATCTTCTCTGTATCGTTCCAATTTTAGTATATGTCTTGCCGAAGCAAAGACAAGGAAGGGGGCAAACAGGTTGGTATATATACAATCTGACCCTTCGTTTTAGTTCTAGCGATGGATATTCACAAAGTCCTTGCTCGTTCTGCGTGGCTGTTGTAAGGTTTCGTTTCAGTTACAGCTCATCCTTAAGCCATCGTACAGGTAGAATTCAACGGAAAAGAGCTGTTGTTGTTTTCTGATTTGATATACCTGTTTTCCTTTTTTTAAAACTTGTATATTCTTACAGTCTTAAGGATTCTATCATTACTGAAAGCCTGAGATTACCAAAGAATTATTATAGTACAATATTCGCTGTTTTTTTCTAAATACACAAATTTGAGATTAGATCTCAATGAAGAATCGAAAGCAATAGCTTGAATAAAGCATTTTAAGGTGGTCTTTTTCTATCGTCCATCATTGTAAATACCTGTTTCAAAGGAAGGTAATTATTTTCCTAAAACAAGTGAATCAAATTTCCACAAAAAAATGTGGAACGCTTCACGATTTTGCGTGTCATCCTTGCGCAGGGGCCATGCTAATCTTCTCTGTATCGTTCCAATTTTAGTATATGTCTTGCCGAAGCAAAGACAAGGGAGGGGGCAAATGGGTTGGTATATATCCCGTCTGTCATCCGTTTTAGTTCTAGCGATGGATAAAGGATATTCACAAAGCTCTTGATCCTTCCGCGCGACTGTTATAAGGTTCTGCTTCAATTATAGCTCTTCCACCAGCCAATGTGCAGGTAGAATTTAAGTGAGAAGAACGGTGAAAGCTTCATCTACTGCTGTACATGAGTTTTTAGTTTTAAATTTTCTTTTATAGATTATTAAACATAAGCACGAAAATTGCCCTCAAATTTGAAATTTGCATTGAGTAGAAAAAAAAAAATCGTCACAAGGCAAAAAGGGCATGAGTGTATATGCGACCAAGAAGCACTCAGCAGCATGCGCGTATGCTGGAACTCATCGAAACCCGAGCAACTCGTCGGCAGTTGAGTCCATGCGTTAGAAGAGATGAGAAAGAGAGGAGAGCAAGAGCAAGCGAAGCTGAGCGCTCGCAGCAAGCAAATACAAACAGGCGTTTCCCTTTCAAGCAAATCAACACGCGACACAAAATGTTTAAAATAATAGTAAAAATTACCCTTTTTGACATTATTTTTATACAAACTTCTCCTCCAACACTGTCTAAGAAGTTACGTTAGAGAAATTATTGTGGAAAGTACAGAGCGTTTTCGGTTTTAAAAGGCCACATTTGAGTGATCGCCTCGGTGTACACCTTCACCGACTCCGCTCACATGGGGCTTGCTGGCGCAACCAACCGACCCGATCGCTTCATTCGTGTTTTAACCGTCAAGGCAAGCACGCGGTCGATCAGCAGCGTGTGGTACGAAGCAGGCGCAAAATACGCGCTCCCGGCAAACAAATCAACACACCGTGTGCGCGAGTTTAAGCTGTCCGAGCTCTGCTTGGCGTAAACAGAGCAACCACATCGTTTGGCGTTAAGGCCACCAAAAAAAGCGTGTGTGTGTGGGGGCGACAATTTGTGCTAACAGTTTACACCTAAAAGAGTCACTGTTTTGTAAACATACACGAGGAAAGTTGAATTTAAATTCCCTACGGTTCGTTTGTTTTGGCCGTGAACGATAGGGAAAGTGTTTCGGTGGCATGGTGACGGTGGTCGGAGGTGGGTGATCCCAGTGACAGAGAACCAGCCAAAATTCAGATCGGTTGCAAATTTGCCGATGAAATCAAAACGCGCGAGCGTGTGTGTCTGTGGTGAATGCCGGTGAAAACTTTCACAAATCGGTCAACCGTTGTTTTCGGTTGATATGAATAATTAATTTCCCGCCCGTACACGCGGATCACCGGTGGGCTTTATCAGTTTGCGTGTGTGCGTGTGATTCGTGGGGTCCGGGAAAACCCCCGCCGTAAGGGAGTTGGAGGTGAGCTGGCCGGACGGAACAGCACGCAACAAGTGATGTTCTGAGGGGAGGATAATAACAACTTCACAAAACAGCAAACCCCCCATTGGTGAGAGAATTGGCCAGGGTGAGCGTTGGTATGTTGGTTGGAAAATGGTCGAGTGAGAGCAGCCAAAGTTTTTACTTTCGTTCGGATTCGCTCAGCCGACTCTTAGTTTCGTTCCGATGCTAATGGTGTCCGGTTTTGCGTTGCTGCTCCTCGACGGGCACACGAGATTGAAGTCCTAGCGTGCAGGTGCTGTGCGTTCTTTACGACCGGTGGCCGGTTTTCGTGGTGTCGTAGTGCGTACCATTAGATTTGTTCGAAGGAGCAACGCGGGACACAACCTCCAAATCGGTGGACAGTGAAAACACAACAGTTAAAAACAAAGAAGCTCCAGCCTGTTTGTGGCGGGTAGTCGTTTGATAGTATCTTCAGGGAAGGAACCGGTTTGCAGGTGGCAATAAACACTGGACACACACTGCCAGGTGATCTTTCGTGTGTTCGGGAGGGTGCGATGCGCTACTGTGACGCTATCGTGACGCACCCGGGGCGAAATTCCGCTTACTGCTGCTGATATCGATTTTACACACCAAACACACTCAGTAGGCCACGAACGTGACCTGGGCTCGGGGTGTGCGCGTGCAGTGGAAGCTATCGATTTTCCTGCCGACAGCCGTCCAACGCCGCCCTTCATCGGCGCCTCTTCAAAGACACGCCACGTAACGGACCACGAGGATTTGCTGACACTAGCGCAAACGGGTGACAATCAATCGGTCGGCACAATGTATTTGGTCCAGGTAAGCGAGACAGGACACGGTCTCGAATCGTCCTTTCATTATTGTAGATATCGGTGTAGAATGTGGAATTACCCGGGTCAGGGTGGCAATGCAAATCTGTGAGAACTTGCACAGGTAGAGTTCGGAGATGAAGTCTTTGAATTGCTTCAATTAAAACTCCCATAGGGAAAACACCGCTTGGCAGTTCACCTACCCGTAAAGAGATCCCAATTTCCCAACTGGTGCCATTTCTTCAGGTGCAGTAAAGCAATATATCGCGCGTAACCGTGAGAACGACCGTCTCTTAACCTCTTCTCCAACTCTTCGGAGGGGGTATGAATGGACCTTCGGGGGTGAGAGCACTTGAAAAGCTTTTACCTTCACCTTAATTGTCCTTCAGTGTCGTTGGGCCACGTTTTGGGAAGTCCTTTTTTGCGCTCTGCAAGATCGCTTCCGTCTAGTATTGATAACTCCATTTAAAGCGCTAATAGGGAAGAGTTTATCGCCAGCCAGCCAGCAACGTGTCCAATAATCCAAGGGCTTCGGTGTACCATGTTTCACGCAATCTGTCATTTGCGCACATAAAGGTCACTGTCACGGGCTGACAATGTTACATCGATAAATGGAATTTACTGTGCGCGGTACAGATGGCGATGGCGATGAGGAAGGACAGAAGCAATAATAAAGACGATGTTAATCATTCCTGCCATGTCGCAAGCTTATTTACTTCTGAAGGTTTTTAATTTGAAGCCTCACGGTCATGAAGCGAGCTTGCAAGCAATTCCGAGCTAGAGGAATTTCTGAAGATATTCTGGGTAGATAATTTAAGTAATGTGTTGAGGGTCTTGACAGATAACTCGCCCGCCATCGCCTAGCAGGGTGTTGTTGCACTTCAGTTTATCTCATAACACTCGACTCCACGCCCTCGGCTTGCCAACAAAACGTGCACTAATGTGCATTCGTTGTATTTGTTTATGTTTTGTTGCTTTTTATTTGCACCGTGCACAAGGAACGTGACACAACTCTCATCGCGAACGATGTAATAACAGTGGCGTTGAGTGTGTGTTTACTATAAACCCGCCAGCAGTTGGCAACAACACCGAACCGCACCGCACAAGCCAAAGACTGATATTGTGGAAAGGTTTTATTCTTCTGCAAGGTGGAATGAAACCGAGCTCCTGAATGCGTGTATCGTGTGTTCGAAAAATGTTCTGATCCGTCCAAGCGTGTCCTTCGAATACCAGCCGAATTAGCGGGTGGTAAACAATTTAAATCTTGTCCCCCGCTCCTCGTGAAATCTCGGCTTGATTTCTTCGGTTTGATTTCGAGGAATATATCATCCCTTGAAGGATGACGTCTCTTCCACTCGCCCTGCCCATTCAACGGCCGCCGTTCCCTTTTGTTTGAAAATTGGAATCCCTATTTTGCCCCATCCCTACCTTGTAGCCGTGTATTTAATTTTGTTATGCCTGTTTATTGTCGTTTTTACCTGTCTCTCTCTGCGTCCTTCTCCGTTTAATCTCGCAACGCGGCGCAACTTCCTCGATTGGCCACGCAAGTCCTTGCGTGCGTCGTGCTTTTTTCTGAAGGCCAGTCGGGTACTGTATTCACGCCACGGTCGATAAATTGCTCACGGCAGACGATTGATACCCCGGGCTCCGGTGGATCAGATCGACGGAGCATACCGTGGTCATAATTTGTGGTGCCGATTATTCGTCGGGCGAGGTTCGTCGCTTGCATCCGAAGGAACGTGAGTCTTTCGTTCTCGCTGCACGCCCGTATCCTTTCGCGTCGGATAATCTTACCAAACAAAAAAAGGGCTCATATCAACACAAGATTTCGTGCTGTGTTTTCTTCAAATAAAAGCCTACAAAAGCAAAAAGGAAGGGGAAAAATATTCTAACAAAGTGAAAATTATGCAGTCGGGCTGTGCAGTTTTGAACGCGATCTGAAGATGTGGATTATGACCTTCAACGCGAGCCTCGGGAGTCTTCCTGGGTTCTCGGGCTCGGGTGGGGATATAATTTTGACACACAATCAAAATGGCTGATGGGTTTGCGAGTTCTTCTTAGAATCGCCCAAACAAAAAAAAGCAAAAACCCTTGCAGGAAGGTCTTTGATTTGCGGTTTTTGTTTACCTTTTCTGCTTCCATTTTTTCTGCTCGACCGCTAAAGCGTCGACGAGCTTCCGAGAACATATTGAATTTAGAAATTAATTGAAATTGCTGCTTGTCTGTCGGTTGATCGGGAAAGACAACAAAAAAAGTCAATCAACTTAGGCTCAAAGGGGGGATTTTTTCTTCAGTTAGTGCTTCCGATCTCTTTACGGTAAGGTGACTGCAGGTAAAGGTTTTTTGTTTTGGTTTTATGGATTCTACAAGTAAAACTAATTAACACTAATTATTGAGGAAAGCCCAGATTTGGTTTTTTGTTCTACGCTGACCTGTGAATTGTGGCTTTTTTTATTGCTGCAGTCTAAATCGATTCAAATGTACTGTTATGTACGGTCCCAACCTATCGACAGCCGAGAGACCTTACCTGCTAGCCCAAAGCGAAAAAAACCGAGGCTGCCGGCTTAGAATGATAAATGAATGGTGTAAAAGTGAAATTCATCACCAGAATGCAGGCAGCAGACCTGCCCGATCCGATCTAGGTTCTAAGGTGGGTTCGCATTTTCCCTTATTTTGACCGAACCGATCGATGCAAACCGATCGATTAGATCGTACCACAGGCCGTTTGAGACGCCCCCAAAACCGTTTTGACCGGCGATGCTCACGTGGCTAGCGGGGTTGCCATGACTACTTTCTCACACTGACGTCCGTCGGCGTTTGGCCCTTGGAAAGAATATTAACGCCCCAAAAAAGGACAAATTGTCAAAGGCAACAAGCCACCAATAAAGGGAAAGAAAACAAAAATCAACCCCCACGATCCATTGTGTCTCTAAGGCTCGTCTAACGCTCGTCTGCAAAGAAGTGGTGAAGTACAGTGAAGTCCCAACAAAACACTCTGTACTTGTTGCGTACGGTGAAACGGTTTCGGTAGACGCTTGTTAAAATTCAATTAAAAGGTGTTGAAAAATAAATTTACACCTTACCGTTATGAGGGGGGTGGTGATGCAGTTGAAAAGCAGCTAGGTGGTGGAAGAAAGGGTGAAAAAACGCTGCAGGAGAGTGAAAAATGAGATTATGAAATGAACAGTATGTTCGTTTAATTTAATGTTGATTTTTTTTGTTGCTGTTGCTGTGTGTGCCCGAAAACGGGCTCTTTTGTTTTTCTCTTCCACCAGCTGTAGTGTGGGCATTTATAATCATTTTGCATCAAGCAGATTAATGATCGTTTAAAGCCTATCACTTGCCTTTTTTGTGTGTGTCGTTTATGGCGCGACTTGATGACAGCGAACGACTACATTGTGCATTATGTAGCAGGAGTGTCCAGCAGCGCTTGTGCGATCATGATGATGACGATGTTACTGTTCATCCGCTGTCACTCCAGTTTAGGGCATTTAGGTCTGTCAGGGTGTATTTAATTTACGTGTTGCCGTTTAACTTTCTCATCTACAAGCTAACGCTTCGGCGTCTTATGCATACACAAACTGACAGCGGACGGTCACAGTCGTAAGACTTAACCTCGCGAGTCGCTACTGTTTGACAAACGACAACGATGGCGCTGGTGACGATTTTTCGGACGACTCGCTTTCAACAAACAGTCAATATCCAAAAAACACAACCTGCCACCTTCCGGACACCGGAGGGAAAGTGTAGCAAAATGTTAGGGTCGCTCAGGGGTTTTTGGAATTGAAATTCATAACCCACACCGCCTCCGTGAACCGATGCCGGCTAGCGAGTCAGGGTGATTAAAACTAAATTTAAAACGAATCATTTTCTCTCCTACTAATCAGCTCGTTTGAAGCTTTTTTTTCCTACCTATTCGCCAACTCCACCCGGTCGGTCGGTCACGGTCGAGGATGGTTGTGTGTGAGAAGCTGTCTTGTCGTTGGGAGCTTTCTTGCCGGCCCGTTGTTGATGGTGATGAAAAGTGCTTCCGAATAGCTCAACGACAAAAAAAAACTTTCACTTCCAGAAAAGAAAACGATACGAAACGATTGTCACGATGGAACGAAACCGATTCCGTTGCGTTCGGTTTCGGTTCGGAGGGGTTTCGTTGGTTTTTTTTCCTGACCAAAACAGTCCAAAGGGTCAAAGTGTGCTGGGAGTGTGTTGTGACCCTACCTTTTTATTATGCCTCCACCCCCCCTCCCCGTGTGTTTGATAATGGGAAAGCTAGAAATGTTGTCACCGCAGCTTAAGCGAAGGGACAGCAGAAGAAAGCCCCGGGGATTAATTGTACGCACTCAAGCATCCACGCGAAGGGTCCTCGCGACCCGCATGACATCTTCATCAGCGGTGGTTAATACGGTGTGGAATTTCTCCGGTGCGATGAGAAACGGGCACCCGTAATCGGTGGCTTTTGTCAACGTTGGTTAGGTGAGCTAGCTCCACGGTGAAGGATTCTTTGTCCGGAATAAATAAAGCTCGATCAATCTTGCGCACTGGTGAGCAATGAATCTTCCCGTGGGACTCTGCCAAACAGGAAGATTGAGTGCAATTGAAGTGTCTTCAGGAATGTATAGGGGTTCTTGGTCGATCTTGATCTCAAAGAAAAAAGTACTGAGCTTAAAATGTGGGTCTTCACTCAATGAAAACACCTGCTTGCAAGGGCTGGCATCGAACGGTTCGGTTCCCCAAGCCCAACCTATCGACCATCATTGCATCATCAGCATCGTACCGGCTCGCCGTGTTGTTTATCCAGTTTTCCAGGTCTGCTGTTCCCACTCGTAGGGCGCACCGGCTCGGTCGGTCACTTCCCTTCTAGGGTAAAGAGTGATCTACCACGTACGCACCGCTCGATACAACACACGCACATCACAAACCCCAGTTTCGCACTATGCAATCGTACGTTTCCTTTCCATTTTATGTCTGGTGTCCGTGTCGATCTCGCATTCCCTCTCGATGTTTGCAGCTTCGACAGCGACGCGCGAGCGAAAGTCGTGTCATGTCATGTGCTGAAACGAAAGTGAAGAAACCATATCATCGTAGCTACCTGCTTCACCCGAGTCCTTGCTGACTAGGCGGCGAAAGATACCGGCAGCAGGCACACGGAGCACCGGTTGACCGGTTGGGTTATCAGGCAGCGGTGAAGGAATTGTGAAACAAGTGGTCGTTTGCTGTCATGTTTTGGGTGGAATTGAATCATCGAAACCGCTGTAAACCGTTGTAGTTGGACGACATATGGTTGAGGTTTCGTTGAACGTTTTTTTCCGTGTGTGTGTGTTATCCTTCCAACTAGAGAAAGGTTGCTCGAAAGGGATGATAAGTGACTGTAAGGATGAGGTGTAATTTAAGATCTTTTTAGAGTATTTCTTTCAAAAGCGAATTGTTTATTGCTTTTCGACAAATGCGAGGAAGGAATACAACAGATACACATTAAATTTATTGGGGTTTCGTATCGATGTCGATGCAATAATTGATATCCCTCATCAGTATAATTCAACTTGTATTTCATCGAGTACTATAGCGACAGGAGGGAAAACGAAGAACCTGTACATGTTTTATTCGCTCTAAGAGAGAGTGCTTTAATAGATCGATCAGCAATCATTCTTTGTATGTACCCCGTAGGTCAGAGGTAAAATCTCTTCTCGAGTTCCGGACAAAAAACTTCTTAAGATGTTTTTTTGATGGCCTAAATTACCATCCTGAATCGCCTCAAAGCGAAATCTGTCAAAATAAATCCCTTCAATGCCTAATGCATGCTCCATTTGCTCTAGAAAAGTGTGTAATTGTTGTCGTACGGGACAATGCGATGATGCCCCATTGCAACCGCAGCTTTCACATTAACAACCGATGAGCCGCACATAAAAGCAGCATAAAGCACTTGTTGCGATCCGCGACCGATCGGGGAGCAGTTGTTTATAAGGTACACATAGAAAAAGTGAAGACAGTGCCGAATGGATTCCATCACGGACGGGCCCAACCCCGGGTGCGAGTGACGAAAGAAAACGAATTGTTTTAAATTGCGAAGCTAATACAACGAGCGACAGACACCACTGTATCGATTTGCCGTTTGCTACGGTTTACTACGGGTTTTTTTCCTATCCCATTATTGCTGTGAATTCTGGCCTCTGAGATGATGGCGCTGAGGGCAAAAACGTTCGTGAGTCGACCATCAAATGGTAACGATCCGCCAAATTAGGGACGCTTTTGTGGAGTAGAAATTCTTTTGAGATGCCGTTGTTTCTTGCCGAAAGAGTGGCTCGCTGCAGGCGCCACCGTGTTGAACGGGGCCAGCAGCAGCATAAATGGGTTAATGGTTTTATCTGGTAGTTCATTTCCGCACCCTCTAATTGACGCAATCTCGTATCTCGTATGGCGACGCGTAAGAACGATCCACCCCACATTGCGTCCATCATCAGTGCCCTGCCAGATGATCGAGTGTGGTGCGTGCAGACACGGCCTAGAAGCAGCATCACCATTTCTCCGATCGCTTTTCACGGTGCATCTCCAAGAACTGGGGGGCGAAAAGTCTTAAAGCACGTGAAGCGGTCGAACAGTTCGCGCGAGCTAATTTAAATCCCACCTAGCGCGCCGTCTAGAATGAAGTGCCGGGCCAGGAGTGGCCCATTCGGGTAGAACGGTAGAAAGCACTCAGAGGCTGCACTCAGGGGACGAAGGGAGGTCTGGGAAGGGCCCTCGAGGGAGGGCGAGGAAATGTTCACCCATAAAAGGGTAGAGCTAATTGCTGTTTACATTATTTATCGCCGCCTGTCTTTTGATGGCGATATGCTGCAGCTTACCTCCTGCTGTTGGTGAAATGGGAGGAGAGGTAAAGGGGAACTGGGGGGAAACTGTTGGGGGCTGAAGTGCATACACGTGCGATCCTCCTCCCTCGGCATGCTGGAGTCAATCAGAATGGATCAATTTCGTCCGATCCTCGTAGTAGCCCGATTACACCGATCTGTTCTCTGCCCACGGAGAACATCCGCGATACATCTAAGTTCTACACGTGGGACGTGTATGTCTCCCTAGATCTCTAGAGACACACACACGCACACACACACTGGGCTGACCTTTTTTGAGGTGTTGGTTACAGCAGTCGGGAGATATCACTGCCAAAGTTCCTACATTTCCTCCATCCGGTAAGGCTAGAATTCCAAGTCACCATCGCACCGTCGCCGCTAAACCGCGGGCGCATCTGTGGGCCATTGGCCGGATAATGGAATCGGGAATCGATCGGTTCTTTCTAATAGTACCCTGGAGCGGGCCGGGCCTGAGACCTAGGTTCCACACTACCGGGGTACCGTTAGGGCAATCAAAATCAAGTCAAAACATCGCACCATCAAAAGCCCGCTGGGCTCCGACCGACTAGTGGAGGGCGCATATCCCTTCAAGCTGCTATTGCATCAGTGCAATCCGTGGTCGGGGAGGTTTTTTCTGAGATGGCGTGAAGATTTCCGAACCGAAAAAGCCGTACCGGTGTCAGATCTTTCCAGAATCCGTTCAATCAAACCGGGGAAGGCACACTGATTTGGATCAATTTATGACACGATGATTACGGACATTACCTCCAGGGCTCAAGCTATTGGCGGTGACTTTATGAAACGGTGGACACCCGCCTCTGCTCGTCACATCAGCTCCAGCAAACGGTTTGTGACAATGTTCCGACAAAATTAGGTCGTTTATATGCTTCTTTCGATGGCGTTGCAGACAATGGGGCTTTTGAGCGTCGTTGTGCGGGCTATTCTTTCCTGGATCGGTTGTGGTTGGTCTGTCGCCTGTATTGTTGCTGTTGTTACGAGAGATTACGGTGACAATTCGGTTTTGTAGCAGCACTGAAGATGAAGTACTGCTGGAGATATGGACTGTACTTGATCCGGTGCTGTTGAGCAATTGTAATGTCTCCAGGCGAGCCCTCTTGAGAACATATTTTTGAGTACCACTTCGGGAAACTCCCTGTCGAAAAAGGGAGCCCAAATGGGGTAAAACCAGCACCCAAAACCCAGACCACGGCCGGCAAGTGAAGCCATTGCAGTGCCATGCTTTCCGCTGCACGGTTGCAAGAAGACACACCCTGACGTAACCGAGCAGGGGAGATTATGTTTGAGCGTCCCAGTACCAGTTTCCCATACTCCAGGGATTGAACCATATCGCGTCATCGTGACCACACACTCGCATCCGTTGGGTTTTTCGTCCGGTTTTGTTTATTAGGTTTTGCTCATTGGCACTATAAAGCTGACCGGAGCAACACTTCACCACGGCCTACTGCTGCTGCAGACCTGTAGCTCCTCCGGGCGAATCGTTGGGATGAGGCGCACGATCTGTCCATCCATCAGCCGTCGGTCGCTTGCGGATCGGCAACTCGGATCGCTCGAATTGGCGTTGACAGATTGCATCCTGGTGTGCTGGGCGTGAGGAAGCGATGTAGAGAGTTAAAACCAGCTCGAGAAAGGCTTGGGCAGCGAGACACGTCACGATGCCCACGGTATCGCGTTCGGGGGAAAGTGATCATGTTGAAGGTTATGTACACGCACCATGTCCATACTTGAAGTGGCGAAGAAGATGACCGGAAGAAAATTGGCTTCGTCGTGCAAGGAAATCCCCGGCGTCATCTGGATGGACGCGAGTGACAGATGCGAAGCACGGGCGGCCTGCTCTATCAGTTTAATTATCTTGTAGAGTGATGTGCCTGCAGTGTTCGTTTCTATGGCGGGTTGCTTTGATTTTTTGTTCACCGATCGTCTTAATTACGCACGGCGATTGCTTTAGTTAGCACAGCAAATTATCCACTAAACGTTGATCGTTTGCTGGACGTAGCACAAAGAACTTACAGAGAATCGGAGGGAATATTACGCTAGTAGGGGTATAGCAGTAGCAGTGCAATTGCTGAACCATTTTAATAACGAAATTCTTTCTCTTCCTTGTCCCTTTCCAGGTAAGCATTCATAACTGTGGAGATGACCGGAGCACAATCTGTTCCCGGCATTGGGATCACGTCGGACGCATCCTGCACGTAAGCGATATTCGACGACAGGAATATCTTCTCTAGCACGACAGCACTTGAAGTGGAAAAAAACTGCTCCAGAAGGGGTTCTCTTTTAATCCTGCATGCGTCCGATCTCCGTACCGATGGGCTTTGTCTCACTGATTGAGGATATTCATCATAACTAAAGGTTGCAGTTGAGCAGCATATGTGGCAACCGACGCGGGTACAGTTGGTCTGAGCCAGATGTGAAACAGGATTTTCAATTAGAGGCAGGATTGTTCGGGTTTTTTTTTTTATATCCCTGTACCGAACCACTGGGCCGGGACCACTGGTGGTTGCATGTTTTCGATTGCACCACAATGAATGGAAGTGAGAACAAACCCACCTTTCGGTCGGGTCGGACTCGCCTGCTGCATGTTGTTCTGGAACAGGTTTTTGTGTGAGTTTTTGTTTCCCATGTTATTCTTTTCCCCCTACCGGCTGCGGTTAGCGCTGATCTTCACTGCGCGGAATGGAGCTCCAAACGCTCGGGAAGACGATTATATTTTAGAACCGTCTCGCGACGGCCGATTATGTGCTCGGTTCCTTGGAATTACCCATAAATCGTGGCATTTGTCAAGCGCATCGCGACAATCGAACACCGGTGACGATCATCTTCCAAAGGTTCAAGCAAACGATCGGTATTGTTTGGGGAGTGTCGCCCCTTGGGTAGTGATGGTTGCCAGCCCCAATCTAGCGCATAATACGAAAGAGCGCCCGTTGGATTATGCTTATGTTGCCTTGTTTTGATTTCTCGTTCGAGAAAAAAAGGGCATCCTCCTTTGGTTTGGTCCAACCTTTCTCAGCTTCTTTTGAGCGGAAGGAGGAAAACAGAGAAGCTTGGTAAGAGCAAAGAAGAGTGGCGGTATTAATTTCTCATAAACATAATCTTGTCACCATCCGAGATTTTTTTGTGTTGTTGTCTCTCCAAAGTTAGTCTGCCGAGAGCATCTACTGCATCCGTACATCGAGTACGCCTGCTGTGCTACCGGATCGATACGATCGGATCCTGCCCGGTCGAGAACATGGGCAAGCTTGCTTGGAAGGAATGTTCTTCAAATCCGGCCCCGACTCGACGAAGGTATCGAGTTTCGGGTGTCCGGCCCTTTTTAAATCCCGATGCTTCCAGACTACTGCTACCTTCCCTGCACTGCTACTGTTTCCGGCTATAAAATCGATAATGGATGTTCTCGAGACACGCCTGGGGACTTTGGCCGTTGCCTGTCCAAGCCAAATCAGACTCATCGAACGATGTATCGAGAATCGTTGGTAAATTCATCCAGATTTAATCCTTTTTATGTTTGGTGTGGATGAAGTCAAGCAGACGGCTGAGAAATACGAGGAACTCCTGTCCGAGACAACTCCTCCGACAGAGTATCTCTCTCTCTCTCCATCCAGACCCTAGAAGCCAGCACTGTTTACGGCGTTTCAGCTGAAGCAGTTATTCGCAAAACCTCTCACAATCAGGCTGGTACGTTCTACCATTAAAGACCGCTGACCGCTCCCTCTCTGCATCAAGGCAGTCCCAAGCCGAGGCTCCTTCAGGGTTCTTGCCCAAAAACGAGAGCAAAAGTGAACGGTGAAGGCATTAACAGCAAAATGCGTGCCGGTAGAGCGTAGCACACGATTGCGAATGTTTTTACACACAGAAACCGGGAAAACAAGTCTCCGGCTAGGGTGCTATAGGTTTGTGCGCTGTCTGGCGTATGAAGGCCGCAGGACAGCGCAGGAAGTAAAAGTGGTCGTTTCCGCTAGAATGTGAAACAGAACGAAAAGACAATTAACTGGCCCCGGTGGAGTAAGAAGGTTGCGGCGGGGTGGAATTTTAGGTTCAATTGTATTTAATTGTTGTGGTAAGGTGGCGTCCCCTAGCGAAATAGACTAGTTCCAGTACAGTAGATATCGCTCGAACAGCTGCAGTGCTCCTGAAGTGCCGCTGATATCACATATCAGTCGCGTAGGAAATTGGAGCCTCACAAAAACTTATGTAACTCACCTAACCAGCTGAGGTAATCATATTCACGCTCAATTGCGGGTATTGTGAGCACATTAATCCACCGATCTAGTTGTATCGAATGTCACGTTACTCCTCGATTGTATCAATACCCTCCTAAGGGTGGCGTGTGTAGTTGACTTGACACAAGCCTCTCTCTCCCGCGAAGGTTCGGTCTATTGAACCACGAAAGTCAACCTCTAAGCCTGCTAGCGGTTAAAGCCTGAAGCCTGAAGGTAAAGGTAAGGCGCTTACGCGGTGACGACACCACGGGGATCCATTGAAGGGCATCCATCGCGTGTACTTAATACGTCGCAAATCAAGGTTAGAGCCAGGTCACGGTGGATCACTCAAGGTTCGCGTATTTCGTTGGATTTCCTCCCAAACCAGCCTCTTCTGTCTAGAATGTCCCACAAGAAAGCGGCGGGGGGGGAAAAATGTCTGTCAGTAGTACGTCAGCACACACGGACGCGTTTAGACGAAAGTGTAATTACGGTTGTTTGGTTTAGTGGCCGGGAACGATTTGTCGGCTGCTTTCCTTCCCGATTCGATCCCTGTACGAAGTGGAGTACGGCGACGGCATACTCGATTCGATACGTGTAGAATTACAACAGCTAATGCTTCGAATGCCCCGAAGGTGTTGTGGATGACCCATTCGCGCCGTTCGGGGCGGATAGGTTTAATAAATTACCGGTGGATGGAGAGACAGATCTGAACAAAAAAAACATCCCTAGAATGGAGAAGGTAAAAACCAACACCACATTTGAATACAAATTGCCGAAGAATGCCGGCCCGTTCTGCATTTTAGGCTTTCCGCCGCTCCACCGGGTGTTTAATGGGCCAGCCTTTTCTGAAGACTGGATCCAACGCTGGCTGGGGCTGGGTTGGATGCTGGGTGTTGTTCGCTGAAGATGCGCAAGATGATGTCCCGGAGATGAAGAATGACATGACGATTGTCATAAAGTTTTTCGGCCAGCCTAACGGAGGCCTCCGGGAGTTGATTGTTGTTCCGTGTTCCGCATACTTTTTTTGTTTCGGGTTCGTCCTCCTCATCTGCCGATCGCACGCTGTTAAAGCATAGTTCCTATGTTCCTATTTTTGTGATAAATTGCGATGGCTCCACGGCCGGTCGGGCTGGCAGTGTAAAAGAAAAAGGGTCCACCCCAGCGGGTGGTTCTAGGAATAAGAGAAAAAAAACACAACAACACACACCACTGCCCGTCTCTTGAGCTTGGACGAAGCCTCATATCAGGTAGAATACACCAGAAAGGGCGTAAAAGCGTATGTAGGTCAGAAAACGTTAGGAAATGAGTCGAACAAAACGGTGTAGCAGGTGTGTTGGCTGTTGGTTGGCCGCCTTTTGTGGCGTAAAACCCATCCCGAAGGTGTTGGGTTTTAATTTTTCCATGTTTTTTTTCGCTCCTCCATTCCTCGACCGGTTCCTCTTCTCCCTCGGTGCTGCTGTCAACGGATTGATCATGGGATCGTGTCGCACAGCCGTCGGTCAACGCAACCGCGAAGATGTATTGTAAACACGGATAATAGATTCACAGTTAAACGATAGAATCCCAAAAAAGGTATTCTACGGTGAGCTGAAGGAACAAAAAACCACTCCTCAAGTCTGTCTCTCATTGTTAGGTCCTCATCGCAATCGAAGTTTTTGCGAGCCGGGCGATGTACAAAAGCATGTATTTACGCAAAATGCGTTATTGTTCAAAAGGCATGCGAATGAATTGATAAATGATACAACACGCAGCGTCTTCGATCCTTCTCTTCTTTGGGGATATGTTCAAGAATATTTAGCATGAGACAGTATGAAGAGCAAAAAATAAGACCTCACAGCTTTAACCTCGCAGTCGCTCGATAAGGTCATCCATATATTGTAACCATCAATCAAATTGGTAACTTCCCAGCTGAAGCGTCTCTTCCTCAAATATTATGATTATGGTTTATTACCGTTTACCTTCGCGAATGATTTCTCATTAGGCAGAGCAGTGCGTCTGATTGAAGGCTTAAAGGCATATTAATTTTAAACACTTCTTCTTGCTCTGCTTCTCCATCTTCCCCAAATGCACCTTAAGCTGATTATAACTTTTTTTATTTAAGTTTGTTTGCGTAAGCAGACAGCAATCCGTGGTCGGTGGCACGATTCCAATAATTTGGGTCATCTGCTTTGCACCAGTTGGCCACCCAAATCTGCGATGCCCCGTAGTATGTAAATATGCGTTTAACCTTCACACAGGAAGGACTCTACTGTGCTACGTGCAAGCAAGCGTAACGATCGAAAATTTTAATACTTGCTAATAGAAAAACACTTGACGCCACTCGAAAGCAGCCAAGAATGGGGTGGTTTTGTTATCACAAAAATGAGGAGAAAATGACCCCGTATGTATTTTAAAACATCCAACCAAAAAAAAGACCGAGCATAAATTATCGACTCGAACAAAGTGCAAAAAACAAACCCATGCCAACGGTGGCCAACGACCTGTCGCGCTTTTTCTACCATCACCGCGAGCCTATTTTGCCTTAACCTTATTTCGATTCGAGCCCCAGCGAGGTGTAGATTTTGTTATGCTTGAGCGTTTCGGTTTCGACGCACCACAATGTGTTATGCTAACAGTGGCGTGTGAAGCGTTTTACACTTGTAGCGCGATCGAGCGATCGATCGTCGAGAACAAGTGGTACACCTTGACGGGAAAGGGACCCACTCCGGCATAAGAGTTAAGGTCTATCATAAGGTCCAGAGTTTGGTGTGCTGGTTCGCTCTCTTGATGCTCGCCTAGATCACGCCGAATCGGTATTTTATAGGTGGTTTTGATTTTGCTATGGCCACACGGCGCACAGTGATCATGAACCGGCCGGACACGTCAAGGACGAAAGGCGCACTGTTGCGGCCAATCAGGTTGTTATGCAGGTGTAGCACGGGCTCTTTTTTTTGTTGTTATTGCATACCGATACGGTCACAGGAATGAGAGCGAGGGGGAGAGAGACGGGGAACTGTAGAGGGTGGAGTTGGTAAGACGCTTAAAGGACTCAAATACCAGAGGCTTAATGATTGATTTATTGATTTGTTGCAGGCGTTGTCGTACCGAGGAATGTAAGCATAAAACTATATTGCCTTTGTGTCGTGTAAGTGGAAGTCAATTCCTCAAGTTCATATCCAAGCACTCAATTTGTTCCCTAAAGTATAGACATTAAATAACAGTCCAATTTAGAAGGTTTACTCCTATATCAAACTTATTGGGTAATGGGGCTTCCTTTTATGGCTGATCGACCATATTTATGCCACACATTATGCGATCGCGCCTACATCGAACATTAGTAACCTTGGGCGTAAAAGCCCATCAGGTAATCGGTTCGGTAATGGCGTTCGTGTTTGGCTTTCTTCCATGCCTTATGCGCTACTAGGGATGGTAGGATTTGTTTCTTAATTCCACGCTTTTTTCCGAGGGGTGGTGATCATCATTTTCGCCCACTCTCTGTTTGTGGCTGTGTGGTCTACTTTGGACTGGATGAAGAGATCAACGATTTTTCATTCTGGTGATTTTATTTCATAAATCGAGTTCGCCTGGTCGGGTTCGTCGCTTGATGCCAAAATAATAGTAATAACCCAGCATTGACCTATTCCTGCTTTGTAAGGGATTTTCTCTTCTTTCTCTCTCTCTCTCTTTTTCAAATGCAATGGTGTGGCCTTGGTACGAGGCGCGAATTGAAGGCTACCCAAACAGTACACACAGTACACATGGTACTTACGATGCTACTCAAAACTCCATCCAGGCATCTCTGGACGAGGCCAGACAGCGAACAACCGGCGAACGAATTTGGTGTAATAATTAATTGCATTAACGGAATAGCTCGGGCACCGCGCAGCAGCAACACCACCACAACGCCCGATGCTGTGCGTTCGTTTTGATGAGGCTCGCCTCTCCAGCTGGTACGAAGAATCCGTAATTCTCTCACGCGCCTCACACGGATGCGCCGGCTGTATCTTCGCGTTCGTGGGGTTTATTTTCGGAAATTTATAATTAATAAATTTTCAATGCAATTAACCTCACCTTGCTGGGGTTGAGATTCGCACCCACCTCCTTCCCCCTCCTTTCTACCATTACACCCGGTGCTATGTTTATGTTGGCCGTTTGCTTAGGACGCACCCGTGGAACCGTGGAAGATATTGCGGGAGGTACAAATTTTCGGAAGATTTTCTTCGGGCCACTGGAAGAAGAGTAAGAGAGGATGAATGTTTTGGCAAGTTTCGGGATTTTACAACCCCACTCCTTCACAGGTAGGCCCCGGGGTGATCTGCGATCGTAGACCTACAACATATGCACATAAAACCGTGGCAAAGCATAAATTAGCCAACCGATTCCGGGCAGCAGTCCAGCTTCCATCGCTTCAGCGTGGAAGCGGCCGTTACCTAAGCAGTGGGAGCCGTTTTCTTTCGGGTTAACTGTTTCGTTCGGTGGTTTACAGCTCGCACTGTCAGTTGGCATAAGATTTGCGCGCGCCCCTGACTCAGTTACGGCGGTTACACTAGGGGCGTTGGTTGGATGTAATAAATTAATGGCGTATCCGGCAGCGCTCGCAGATGGGGATGCGGCGGGGAATTGAGAAGGAAATTTACGCTTTTTGTGTGAACACGATTAGCAGCAGCAGCGGGAAATGAAATGTGCACGATTTTTCATCGGCTCGTACAGTTAACAGACAAACTCTTTTTTTTCTTTGAGGAACGATTAGTGACGATTGGCGATTATACGGGGGCAATTTTCCGGATCACAAGCGCGATTTTCCCATCGGGCCGGGCGGGTCTTTTGATTATGCGTTCGATTAGACGATTATTCGATTTAAAAGCCTTCGAACGCAATCCGTCTTCTTGAGCGGGGTTGTGACGATAGCGCCTGAAATTATGCAATCATAAGTACTCGTCGTATCAAACAACCTTTATTTGGCAAAACAAGACTTCTAGACTAAAGCCATAAAAGGAATAGCGATTAACCTTGGCATGGCTTACCCAACAAAGGGCGAGATTTCCTTGAGATTCTTGCTTGCTTGTGTTAACACAAAAAAAATCTGACTTAAAACACCTGCCTGACACCTGCACTGGCGCGTCACGAATTGAGATCTCAATCAGCAGCAAAACAACACATTTGCCTTTGAGGCTTCTTGTCCCGCGTACTGGCACGCCTACCCGTGCACCTTAACGCGCCAGCTCGATCGACCTACTAATTTGCCAAATCTATCAATGTACAAAAAATCCATTGCGAAACACCACGGCCATACAGAACACCAGCGCAAAGTCCCCGCAGGGTTGCCAAAAACATGAAGAGAAAAGAAAATTAACTTACCTTTCGGGCTTTCGGGCGATAAATATCTCAACCGCACGCGAAACAATAAAAGAGTTGCTTTTAAAACCTGGTGGTCTCTGGGCGAAACTCTCTTATGCAACCAAACACCACTCGACGACCACCCTGCAACGGGCGCGAAAGACTCTCCTGTGTGTGTGTGCGTGTTGCAATCGATACTAGGGGTCCTCCGGTCGGTGTGTGAGCACGCGGGCTCTCGATCACTATCATGCCCGCGGCTATTAGCGTCAGCATTTAATCAGATCCTAAACTCCCTTTCGCGGGGGCCGGGACTGAAGTTATGCGATCCCTTCCACGAACTGTGATGTCTGCGTGGTGTCCACGTTCCAGCGTGCGAGCAAATCAACCTGTGCAGATGAGCAGCACACGACGACGACGCCGAAGAGGTCAATGGATTGACATCCGAACGCTGGCAAACAACGGCAAGTGAAAATGCCAAGGACTGCCTGCCGACGGAAGGCTTGTGAGAAAACCGTCGAATATCTAATGCATCATCCTCTCGCAACGGTGCAGCAGCACAATAATCGATTGAAGATCGCGTGAGAATTCAATACTCATTCCGTCACATGATCGTGCCCGGTGTTGCGAACATGAGGGTGAAGGGTTTTCAACTAAGCAAAAAAAAATCGACTTCAAATCGACATGTTTGAATGGTATTTTTATTATTCGCCACGGGGCCATCTAATAACTATTCAATTTTCGAATCCCTCGATGCTCCCGGCTACGGGCGACTGGTTCGTCGCTTGATCGTGCATTGAATAAATCTCATTAATTACCGGCCGGCCGTGTTTTGCTGTGCGAGAGACCGGGCCGAAGGGATCGAACGATACCTTCAACCTGCAACCTGAACGAACGGAACGACCCGGCTGTCCTTGAACATGCTGTCCGCAGCTGTCCCTGTGGGGCTTGGGGTGTTTTTCGAAAGATGCCTAACTACCTGTATCCGCTTCACTGTTCGCGGAGAGGAAGCAGCTTCGCTAATGCAAACCGGCACGAAAACCGTTTAGTACCGTGATTAGATAGCGCACATCGCGATCGGCATCGCCGTCTTTATAAGGGATGAAGTAAAAAAAAAGGGTTTCAACCTCCTCAAACCTGTCCCAATAAAGCTCGGCTCACCGGGTCGGTCAAGCTGAAGGGTTAAAGGTGCAGAGGGCACCGACTGAAATGAAAATAAAAGGGCGCACAGTGTTCACGATGTGTGTCGTGTTGTTGAAGCACAGTTATTACTCCCTTCGGGCGACGGGTGTGCTTGGGGTGTACTTAGAGCTATTTGATGTGTGAATAGAAGTACCTTCCGAGTGGAGAGCGCTATGTTTGCGCGCGATCGGATAATCAACAGCGAGTGTCCCAATGAGTAGCCAGCCAACTCATTGGCGAGTTTGTCAAGGTACCGGTTCCAAGGTACATGACGACGCTACCGATCAATCGGATCAAAGCAATCACTTGATTTGATGGAATGCACACACACAAGCCGTGAGGAGGCCCCCGTTAATGCATGCTATTTTATCGTGCGATCGTGCCTAGGCAAATCTCCATCGGTTAGGACCACCGCGACAACAGCTAACCACCGTCACTTGCTCAGCCACGGTTGCAAAACCATCTCAAAAATGCACACATACAGTGTGTGTGTGTGCATGTTGCAATGTCTGACGTCACACTGCTCGCCGTGGAATGCCATCTTGCAGCGACGGCAGAACGAATGGTGCTTTCCCAACCCTAAACCGCAGCGCTGAGCCTGAGCCTGAGCCGGTGGTTAACCGGTTCCACGCTTAGCGAAGGGAACTCGCCGATCCTCCAGCTCCAAGCCGGCCACAAAATGGCAGGTGAATGAAAGTGAATCTCAATGTTCGCGGCATATTTGTCGCAATGTATCGCACGGTACGCTTCGGGCGTGCGTGGCAATCAATCTCCGCAAAATAAGGCGCAAGACATTGCTCGTTGGAGCTTTTTTTTTCCACCTGTGTGTGGTTATGGATTACGATATCCGATAAATTACCTCCTCCAAAGGGGAGAGAGAAAAAAAAATCGAGAGACCTTAATAGGCCTCACTGTGAAGAACTCTGGCGCGGTTGTTTTTCTAGCACCACGCTTAAATGACACAGCACGGCGTGAAGTACCTTAAGGCTGCAGGCTATTCTCCAGTCCTGTCCCGGTCTTCTCGCCGTTCTACCATCGCTCCAAATGGGAATGGGATTCTCTTAGCGAAAGATGATAAATCACTTTCCGTGCCCGGGCGCAATTATACACCAAATAGTAAACACAAATTGCAAAACTGTTGTGCTGCACGTGTTAGGAGAGTGATTGAAAGTACTTGAGCGGGAGTGACGCTGGGTGCTGTAAATAGCGTATGGGTCTGTATTTAGACGAAAATGAACCTACCGAGGTGGTCCGATAAATGAGGTAGGTAAAGGGGGTTGTGCGATTTGGTGCGAGCCGCCATTAATCGTACGCTGGTACGAAGGTCAGAATGGCGCGTTAGTAGAGCGCCATGTAGAGAGCGAGGTAGCTTTATCTCTCTGCTTTGGGTGGTTTCAAGGGTGAAAAAGGCGGTCCTAGTTGCGAAATTGTCGTTTATCTACTCGCTCGTTAACAAAGAAGGAAAGCTTTTCAAAAAAGTGTCGTTTACTTGTTTGGAAAACGATGTTCTAGTATTTGAGAGAGGATCATGATCGTGTCCAATAATGGTAGCGGTTTGTGGATGGTTCGAGACTGATCACTCGACCAGTTGCATGATCACAAGTTATAACATTTGAAATCAACCCCCGAGTTTATGTAAAGCACACATAAAGACCGTGCAAAAGAATAGGCCCTAAAAAGAGTATCGTATAACAGTAGAACATAAACTGTTATACACTTCCAAATAGTCATTGCTTCACTACTGCGTACTGTTCCTACCACTCGGAAATGGTTCAAAGCTAACATCAGATCTCTCCAGCTGGTACACACTCTTATGCAAACTAGTGTAATAAAACAATTATCAAAGTAGTCAGATCAGCGCACCGGAAAAAAAAAACAAAAAAACACCAAAAAAGCATCCGTTTACTCCGTTTACTCGGTACACAAAGCGAAGGCAAACATTGGAGGGCAATGAATGGATGGATTTATGAAATAATGAACACATTACAAAATCCTACCTCGGGTCGCTCTCCGGACCCGGACCTTACCCGGGTCCAGCTCGGCACAAGTTATGCCACTTTCACTGCCCCCCGTAGTAGTAGTAGTAGTCGTTTACAGATAGACCCACCGATAATTGTGGCTGCAGCAACCGCTTGGGCCACTTACTGCGTGTACACGTGTGGACCGGGCCCGAAAGGGTGCTGACAGCTACGTGTGACGAAACGCCTCTAGAAGCTCCGGCTTCGCTCCATCAGGATTCCGACCATTTCCGGCCATTCACGTGTGTGCACGCGTGTTGGTGGTCAGTGGACGGTTATGGAAGCGTTAGTCACGGGCCCAAGAAGAGCCCGTGCGGCAGATACACGCAATCAATCTCGAATCTATAAAGCTATAAATCAGAGACGCAGCCTTATGGCACTCTTTATGATGATGGTTCCACGCGCACCGGCACCCTGGGAAATGCCCGGTGGATTTGTTGGGAACGTTTCGACTGAGCTGAGGTTCGCTACGTTTGTGGCTCGGAGGGCGAATATCATTAGCCGTGGTGCCATGCCGTGTGTCCGCTTGATGGACTTTCCGGCCATCGTTGTGTCATCGATACAAATTGTGTCCATAAAATGCAGGGGGAAAAAAAGTCCCTTTCCCGTAGGCACTTTGCTAGGCAAGAATCCTCCATTTAGAAACCGTTCTACGGCAGGCAAGTTGTCTACCTGTGACAAATCTAGTACTAAGCGCTTTTTTCCGTCAAATTTGTCTACGCGTATCCCGAGACACGTCTTATGACTTATGTGTGTTTTTCTTCCCATTCCGCTTTCGTTCCAGGTACGTATCATTGCCGTTGCACGCACTTGATCATCCAGACGTCATCAACGTTAGCGGCGACCGTCCGTCACCGGCCCCTGTCCCCGGCTCCGGTCAACAATCGGTTGACAATTTGTTGGTGGAAAACACCCATCACGCCCCATCTGCTGCGGGATGAAGTATTATCAATAATTCAAATAAGATTGCTTTCTTTCTCTTCTGTCTCCTATGCTTTTTTTTCTTGTCTCTCGTCGCTTTAAATTTGTCCGTTAGCGAGAAACGTCACCAACATTGCGGACCCAATCTGAATGATCATAAATTATGCATTCACGCAGAGTGGTCCGGAGCGACGAGAGGTGGGTCGCGAGGTGGAAAACATATCGAAACAAAAACACATCGCCCCTATCGTTTGGACCTGCGGCATGCGGTGCATGTTAATGACCGGGCCGGTGCAACGCGCCTGTTGCCGGATGTTGCACGGACGGGGCACATGGGCGCGAAGGTCGCTGCACTTGCAGCGCAGTAACCGTTGGTGGATGGAGAGAAGGATCGCGATCGCTACTAGCACACGCGGGTGTACTTTCTTTCTTTCGTTGGGCACTTTTCCCCATTGTGCTGGGCCCCTCATTTTCCCTCGCGTAGGCTTTCCCGAAGTCTCCCGCGCACAGAGTTCAATGACAGTTGTTCGATGCCGGGAGAAAGATAATTCAATTACGTGACAATGTCGGTGGTTCATACGTCGTGAAGTTGTGTAAAAGTTTTGGTCCCTTGAACGATCGTCCGGCGGAGTGATCGATCGACCCACGACATTACTGTCTGATTGCGTTTTATGAGTTTCAGAAAAATTTAAATTGATTCTTGGGAATCCGAAACCGAAAACAAACCACTTAGTGTCCAGCACAGTTCCAACACAAAATCGCCCAACCGGTCCTCGTGGTCCAAGCACCGGAACTGAGGTACCGGAGAGGTTTTACGAGTCTCATTATCGATTTAACGATTTGTTGTTTAGTTTGTTCCGAGTGTGTGTGTGTGAGTGTGTTTGTTTCCTAGGGTCGATCGCTATGCTTGTTGTCAGTCGGATGTGACATTCGGGCGCTTAAAGTTCGGAAATTCATCAGCATTAGGCGACACACACCGTGCACGTCGTCACATGCATAGACACCATCTTACATAATCCTTCCACCAACCAAAGTCAAGTCATAAAAATCGAACCGTTCAGCAGTCGTTTCCTATTCGAATCGTTTAATTTCGAAGTGAAAATGATAGAGCTCAAAGAGGCCAGCGAGGCACCAAACAACCAAAGGGTTCCAAAGACTTCCGAGGCCAGGAAGAAGTTTCACCACGCATAATTATGTTGCGGCATTCGGTTGGTAATTAATAATAAACCAGCCGCATCCCCGGGTTCGGTACGTTGGATCGTTTTGGGGGATAGGTAATTTTAGGTTTTATGGCAAATTTTACTTCCGCCGCCGGTTCGCCGGCAAGCCAGGAAGAGTTTGGAAGCTGCTTTTAATTGGGTTGAGTTGTGCTTTTTTCCTGGGCGACGATGGAGGAATTGGGGGAGAGATATAGGATGTGGAGCGTGTTTTTTTTCATTTTCCAATCGGCAAAAGTGAAATTGCAAGTTGAGAGAAAAATTGACAGTTTAATAGGAGCTTGATTCGATTCTCTAATCGCGTCGTGTGTGATGGTGTGTTGAGATCAGTTACGTGCGTAGTAGGCTTTGTGATGGAATGATATAAGCCTCTGAACGCATGGAGGTATTCAGTAGCGCACGAGTTATCAAGAGGATTGTTCCAGGATCAAATCTCACGTGAAGCGAACATTTTCTTAGGAATGACTGATCATGTTAAAGCTCCACAGAAATTTTCCTATACTCAATTACAACAAAATGATCGATGAGATCTGCTTTATGACGACAAACGTCAGGGCAATGTCAGGTAGAAAATGTTGCCTTTTTTAAATTCCTGTACCAGGAAGAACCAGGAAACAGACCCAAACAGGAATTACACTCTTCCCAAGGGGAAATTTCCATTATTCTGAATGATGAGAACCGAGCGATAAAAAAATAAGCTGGCCCCGTCATCTTGTCACCTTGAAAAGGGACATCCATGTAACGTTAAATATTTAACCAATATCGGTTGCCATTTCCTGCCGAGGAAGAAGAAATCGTCATAGGTAACCAGCGTTACCTGAAACGTCCTGTCCCTAACGGAACGGGCGTCTGTCTGCTCAGCCGGCGTAACGTGTTCCGCTAAATATCTGTCGTACGGGAAATGCACCCCATCCTGTGTAGGGTTCGTCCGCTCAGGAAAGGTACTTGACTCGTACGGTATTGCGTGCGAAGGACTGCAAACGGCGTTACGATCCCACATACCCGCCGGAGGGCTTTACGAACCTTTCATTAAAACACAATTCCCCGCAGCCCGGAGAATGTTAATGCTCGGGAATGTTAATCCTTGACAGTGGCGCCGAGAAACGAGCATTAGACGAGGTTCGAGGGATCATCATGGTGATCCTTCGCCAAGCTACCATCCCTCTAGGGGGTATTGGTTTCGCTCTCTCTCGCTCTCTCTCTCTGCTCCGAGCAACAAATTAATGCAAAACTGACGCTGCACCCCAATGCTCCGGTACGCCATTGTTTGAATGCAAATTAATAGCGCAAGAAAAGAGGGTCATCGAGACGATCACTCCAAAAGCCCTTGCAGAGGCGTTGCTCGTTGTCGTTCGGGGTTTTGTTTGTCAGTATTTTAAACTGTTGTTTTATTATGATTCTACCCCACTGAACACTGCAACAAATGAAATTGACTCGCACAGGCATAAATAATTCATTTCCCTCCTTCAAGGGGTCGGATCGATCGATCTCTATCGCTCAACACCGATCACCTTCGACGCAGCGGGAGTTTTCAGCGTTGGACCAAAATATTTTAGGGGTGTATCGATCGAATTTTAGGTGCGTTCGTACAGTGCGTGAATTAATTATCGAACGGTGCAAATCGTCGCCTGACTGTCGACAACTCGGGGGGCTTGCAACCTCTGAAGGACGCCTTAAAATTGAAGGTTACCCCCGGGCGGTAGGAGCACGAAGAATGCTACCATTCTCCATGGCTAATCAACCCACCGCAAAAGAGTGTCCAAGGGCTCGAAAGTGCGTTCGAGCCGGTGTTGGCTAAAGGGTGCGTAAAGTGACCTACTTAAAGCGATGACGTCTTTGGACGAAAAAATCGTTGGAGAAGGCATGGGGATAATCGGAGGGAAACCAATCAGAACAGCTTGAATGTGAAGTTTTGAGTGTGATGACGCTTGTTCTCGGAAGCAAATGGCGACTCACACGCCACAGAGCCCCACAGCTGGTGCATAATTGGATGAACAATCAGAAAATTGTGAAGTGATGACTCACGCGCCCGAAGAAATCGGATCGCTCTTCGCGCGAACGGAGTGAAAAACCATCCGGCAAGCGTATGCAATTACAAGCGATCGTTTTCCTCACTCATGAGAGTTGATTCGATCGTGCGGTGTTGTGGAGCGCAAACACCCACGGGAAACAGGGGTGTCGATGACGAGCGTCACCCGTGTAAAGTGAAACGTTTCAGACAGCAGAGCAACAGGAAGGTAACATTAAATCAGTCGCCTACCCATATATTTACTCCGTCAACTTTCCAAAACCCGACCATTCCCGGCAGTTTTGTTAATCGATTTATGATGCTCACTTCCTAATGCGCCTGCATGCATCGTCGAACGCGCTGGTGCGTTGGGACATTTATCCAATTTAAAAGTCATCTCCGTGGCACGTGGCCATGCTGTGCGTGCCATCAATGGAAGTCTGGTAGCTCTTCCTGTGTGTTAACAAAATTATGGTTAACAAGTGTCAGAAAAGTGTTAAAAGGGCCGCGAGCTTGAGCAAACCTCCGTTTGATATCCCCGGTCATTAGCATCCATAGAAAACGCAATCAATGGCGCAACTGATTCGTCAAGCAATGCATTGCAATGCGTCAAGCTGCAGTCATTAGTTTATAGCAACTCAAAACACACGTTCGAAAGAACTACCCCTTCGCCGTGGTAGTCCGGCGCGGCACCGTCCGTTAGTCGAATCCGGGGCACGATCAAAGGGAAGCAACATTTCATCAGCAGAACATTAAGTGAAGTGCCTCCATGTCGTCCCGACGCCGGTCGCGGAGCCGGTGAAGGCAACAAGAACAACCGAACCGAAGGTCAACCATAATTTGCACGATTGTTAGCAATTTCCGCAAAGTGGTCCGTTGCATCGCTGGAAGCAGGCTGATATACACACACACACACACACACAGACAGGACGGTTACGGTACGGCGATTTCGTAGTAGAATCGTGTCAGTGAGCATGTTTCCCTGCTTGCCCATGGACCACCGCCCGTGTAATGTCCGCTCAGTTTTGAGGTTAGATCGCTGCGTTTTTGTTCAACATCTTATGCGAACTGTGTGGCGAACTACTAGGCCACACACTGTCCACTCTGTCCACCGGCATGCGCATACCCTACTGACCGAAGATTCGCACAGCACGGCAGACTCCGTACCGTGACATAATCGGCAATGGCGGGAACTGAACGGGAAAGGCACGCGCATCTTCTGCTAAACTGACTTGCCCACCGTCAAACGCATTCAACAAGAAGGTACAAGGCGCAGGCGGGGGAAACAAGAGAGAAGAATAAAAAATCGACATGACAATGTTGCTGTTATGGTCCGCAATGGTGGCATAGAGTGGCATAGATACTTTTTCTGTATGGCCCTTCCTTCTCTTGTGGCCAAAGCGGAACGAATTAGCAGTGACATCGAATAAAAGTCGGTTGTTGTAGCTGCTAGTCATCTTACGGTACTTCGGTGTTGTAAACGTTGATTGAATTTGACGGATTAGTGTTGATAAACAATCGTGTCAGCAGGTGATACAAGTGTCAAATGAGATTTGTGACGGGTAGTGGTAAAAAAGATGACCCGAACTGGTGGCAGAGATGATACTTTTGACCACCGGACGGAACTGTTCAGCTTCTTTTGGTGCCGTTTGGGTTCCCACGTCCTTCGCCAGTAAGCATCCCAAACGACCCAGAGCGTAATACTCTTTCCACATTCCACCACAACAGCTGGTCCGAGATTCCGGAGCACGGGGCTGCCATTGAAAGCATGCGGAGCACTGTTAGGATGACAAATTGTCTTTGTCGTTGTCAGTGTTCCAGCGCGTCTAGTCTAGATGCCAGCCCTCAAAAATGCACACCACATTCCACTGGGCGGTATGTAAATCGCATGCCTCGAATAGGCCCCACATCCACGGTGACATGGCAACTTATTGTCTTGCGCGTGTTCGGTTAAGTTTCGCAGCGTTTGGAATGTACACCTGAGCGGCCTTCCATCAAAAAGGACCTGGCCGATTAAGTTGTTCGTAGTGCAGTTGTAAGCCCTCGCTCACGACAAGTGGCAAATCAAAGCGTTCCCAAGCGGCTGGACCACGCGTCTATTTTTATCTACTTTTCTGAGTACTCAAATTTCGCAACTCGAAGTCGAACGCAACCACCGGAGATACCGGTGACTTTTAGCCCTCACCTCCGGTCCGCGGATGCTTCGTCCGGTGTTCGGGTTTGACGTGTGGTGACATTCTACCGCCACCACCGACACCACGTGTTGCGTGCCTGACTGACCCCTGGAGAGTGATAAACCCTTAAATAACACACTGACACGAATCTGGAGAGCAAATCTGCGACAGGAAGTAACAGTCGGTGTTGTGTTGTGTCTGGGCGGACGTAGTCGTCAACCACGAGCCAGTAACCGTACACCGGGCGGGAGTTGTAATTGTTTGCAGGCCCCATAAACGAGATCGTTTGTCTCCGCGATTGGCCGCGATTGTCAACTCGGTACACGGTCGGTTTGTGGTGCTGAGGAAGAAAAGCATTCTCAAGTGCTGTGTCGGACTGCACACCGACGTGCCCTCCGTAACCTCAAACCGGCCGCGAGCGCAGCACACGAACTGCGTCTGCCGTTTGTGCTGCGCTCTAGCATTAGTTCTAAGTCAACCGCGAGTGAAGTCAGTGCCGTATATAGCGACGCCTAGAATCGCGGACCCGTACAACGGAGAGATGTAGGTCGACGCCGACAAGTGGATGTTGTTATTATATTTTCAACGCGTCTGATTAGAGTGCCTATGTGGACGTGTGGCTCGGTTAGCTAGTGGTGTGTTTATCACTCCCGTGTGACGTTTGCTACGCTGCGTCGAAGGGTGTACTAGACTGTGTCTATAGTGCCGTGCTGTACACTTAATTGCGCCGCGAAGCGTAAACAAAACTTATTTTTGAAAGGAAGATGCTTTTGTGCTTACGGAAAATAGTTCCATACGAAGTGTGAGACTCGGCCAAAATCTCCTCAACCTCATCATCAGTTAGTTAGTTAGAGAAAAATAGCAACAAAAAACCCACACACACACACACACACACACACACACACACACACACACACACACACACACACACACACAAAGTTTCTTAAAAGCGTTAACGGCAAGGGATGGAAAAAATGGCCCATTCGAAACGACGAGCGTTAAATTCAATTATTGCTCAATTTTGTCCGGAACGACCTTGTTCAGGGTGTTAATATTGTTTTTCGGGTTATTTTTACAGCAACAGGCCACATGAAGCAGCAAAAAAACAAAAATACCATTTGGCTCATATGGTAACGGCTTCGGTCTAAACTCATCATTACCGTGTTGCGCTATCGACAACCACCGATCGAGCGTATGAGCTGTGAGATGAGGTTTCGGGCTACAGGGGTGGCGTAAAAAGTAAACATTCGATCCGCGATAATGCGAAAACACACCAGCACCGGAGCGGATGAGTATATTTTTCATCTGCTCGCCGCCATCGCCAGCGTCGGTCCTCGAACTCGAGCGTGAACTTTGCTAATAATGGCGATCACAAACGACGACCGGTGACGTACTGCTGCTGCTGCTGCTGCTTGCCCAATAACCACAAATCTTGCGTTCTACGATGGAAGCCTGGCGTTAATTGTCGCCCCAGCGGATGATGAACCTCACGGTCCGGTCCACGGTTGTGAACCTTGAGTGATATTTGATTTAATTTTGGAGTCTCGGCAAAGCTCACGGTCTCGGAAGGACGGACTCTGACAGGTTGCGTGTATCGCAAAAATACCCGACCGGTTCACCTTCGGAAGGGTTTCCGTCTTGGAGCACAATTTTTCATACCGTACCAAGCTCGAAACGATCGCATGTATGTGTGTTGTTGTTCGTTCCCCCCCTATGGTGCCTATATCTAGTTGCTTCGTTAAGAACTGCCGGAAGCGCGGCATTCATCTGTAGCGTCTACCACCAGTCGTCGGCGCAGCGTTGTGATACGTTCTGTCAGCCTATCTGTGCCTCGCATCTATCGCTTAACGTCAGCCAAGATTTGAGCCAAGTTTGGTTCGCGTTCTACGTTTACTCATTCCATTTTTTGTTTGCGTCTTCGCAATCGTGCAGGAACTTTGCCTTTTAAGTGTAAAGTTTCTCGGGGAGTGTCCCGAGGGATAGCCTCCATGTTGGCAGAGTTGGATAAATATTTCGAACAATGTGTGTGCATGACTTTGACGAAGAACTTCGGAAGGTAGGGAATATGGAAATTCGGATGTTTCGTTCGCTTCCATAATGTCCATAACCGATCGACGTCCGTCACGGGTGGTTTTTGGTCGTCAGACAGTTCGCGCCAATTATTACCGAAACCGCAACACCGGTAGCTGACGGATGTATTCTATAACGCTTATTACTCCCATTGTCTGTCGATCGGTTGGCAACCGTTTCACCCATTACGATCGATGAGTATTCAGAATTTTGCTTGCCTGTGTCCTGTGTGAGAGGAGGAAAAGCATACATACACACAATCAATAAAAATACATCACAACAACGATCAATTATGGCGCAACTGTCAAACCACGGTGATCGGTGATCGTGAGCGTTAGAAAACGGGAAGAGTTATGATGTGGTTTCCATCGCCTTTCAAAACCCGTGTAACACTGGTAACGTCTCTGTCGATCTTCTGCGATCTTCACAGTAGCGTTGCAGGTCATCAAAAAATGTCTGCGGATAGGTATGGGCGTATTGTTGTGCTGTCAGCCATAACCATTTTTTTTGGATGGCGTTGCAGAAACAATAATATCGCCCCCTTATCCTTCCACGATCCCTCACACGCCGGGTTGTTTAATTTAGCAGGGCGAATATTTCGTTATGTAAAGCGCGTAGCAGCAGATACGGATCAACTGTTTGCGCGAGAGTGGTGTTTCGACAGCGTAATAAAAATCAAGTTAAACCACCTACGATCAAAACACAGGGTACATGTTCCCGGCTTGCCTTTTTTACCCCCCTTTTTTCGCTCCCCCAACAATGCCCAACGCAAATCTAAATGGAAAATCGGCAACAAAAACAGCTCTTACACAATTTTACGTACAACAAAACATAAACTCTCTCTCTATGCGCTAAGCTAACTTTCTTCTGGTGCAGCCGACCAGTCAGGTATACGCATCATCACACGGCTTCATCTCGGTTTCCAATCAGCTTATTAAGCAAGAGGATGTATGCACGCACGCCACAGACAGGGCCATGTGCAACAACAGCCAGCGGTTAAAAGAAAAACGGTTCGACCACTTGTCGAACGATGCGGGTTTCGTGAGTGAGTGAGCGAGTGGCATCGTTTCCACCTACTAATCTAATCAACCGTTTGAGCTAGTTTTCTATCACCTCCGCTCACCACCGGGCGCGGCCAAACTATCAATTTCCATTACCACGTCACAGGAACAACGCTGGGCGCGGTTACCGTGTCCGAAATGCCGAAAAAGAAGACGCTACCCGCGTGTTGCCGGTGGATAACCTCACCTCGATCTCTGTAAACATCGGTACGAACAGGGCCAATTACAACATTGCTTGCGTGTTTTGATTGGCGTCCTTTCCCGTGTTTTTCGTTGCTGCTAGATTGCGGTTCACTTCAGAAGACGGGCGAGTCCGTAAAAGCCCATCCCAAGCAAGCGGTGTGCGCGCGTGGTGGGTGTTCAAAACCTAACCCAACCTAACACCGCTGGAACTCTGAACAGTGACGAGACACGCACTCGATCTTCGTTAACACCACGGTTAGGTAGTGCTCCATATATGTTGCGTTTGCGTTCCCTCCTAGGTCGTCACACACCAGGAACCGTTCCTAACACGGTGTGGCACGTGTTTGTACATTGATAAAACAATCTGCTGTTTGCTTGTCACGCGCTCGTACCACATAAATCTGGATGACACGCAAGACAGACCAGTCGGTGGTGGTTCTTGCCTGGTTAGCTACCCGTACCTGTTGCGTAAAGTTGCGTAGATAACACGGGTCACAAGTTAGGTACAAAGCGACACATTGGAAAGGTCGGCTGGAAGGTGTTCGCTGACAGGTGAGGATGAACGGCTTCTTAGTACGTCACATGAGCCATTAGAGAGTGAGAGCGCGGGTAAAGTTCAAATGTCACACGAGTGAGTAGTGATCTTCAATTAGTGGCCATCTTGATGCTACCCACTGAGCAATGCGGGAATAGTATATTTGAGAGAGGGAGAGAGATAGAGAGAGAGAGTGAGCTTACTTACCTCATTTGACACGCCACTCTCCACTTCAGTAATGACACCTATCGTGCACATCGTTAGATAAGCGTTTTGTCTTTCTTGAAGCTCTTTAAAATTAAATAAAATTTACGTCGACGCGCGTGTGTGTGCTTGTGAAATGTGTTTCTTTTTTTCTCACCACACCACAACATAATGATGGCGCTGACATTTATTCGTTTTTCCTTTCTTCCTCTTCTTCCCCTGCTCCCTTATCTCCGCCAGTTCGCGGGTACGAAAAACTTAAAATTAAATTCACTTACCGATTTCTAAACCTCGAGCGCCACCATACGTTACCGGCGATGTGCGCTCGTGGGATCGCTTGGATCTATTTATTTATTTTATATCAAGCCTGCCTTCCCGCTAGCTGTCTCGAAAAATGCAAGGAATGTAATGCATTGGCGAGTTATGGGAGGCCTAGCCTTTCGGCAACTTTGTTTACAGCAGCGTTCCTAATCGCACCGCATAGGAGGCTGGCAAATCTGGCAACTCTCGGTCGGACGGTGTATGGCGGTCAAAGGTTAGGTTAATTTTGATTCCATTCCCAGCGACCGCCACGAGGTGAGCATGCGCAGACCCCTGGAGCACGATCGTTCACATCGGGAACCATATGTGATCATTATTCGATCGCTCAGCTTAAACATTGTAGAGCATGCGAAGGGGGAAAACAGATCGCGAATGCAGTGAGGGATTGCGGTGCAGAGTTTGCAAAACTATGGGTTTGCTGCACACGATCATCCATTCACCATAATTATCGTTTTGATAGACATGGGATTAGAATTGGTATAGAATTTGCCTTCACGGAGCACGTTCGGGATCAGTAGCAGCAGACACGCACCCTGCATTCTTGGTAGAGACGGATAAGTTCTCTTAAACCGACCCGCCCGAACCATCCATCTTACAATGTTTACATACTAACTACTTGCTTGAAATTGTTTATAAACGAACGATTTACGCGCGCTATTACGCCAGCCTCACGTACGCTATCATCCTTCCGGGAATGGCCATATTTCATTTCCAAATCATATAGAACAGGCCCGCCGACCAATTCTACACCATAGTTACCATCTGCTCGGCACAATCAGCAAGAACCTGAGCGAGCCGGCTATTTATTGACCCAATCGATCATGATTGATCGTGGAGGCTGGCTGGACCTCCTTGGTCGTGCCCTCGAGAACGTTAATTTAGCGAAGGAACGCACGCCTATCGGCGAAGGGCGTATCGCGGTCGATCGGCGAGCAAATTAAGCAACCTTCCGCCGGGCTCAATTGGTGATCAACTCGCCGCTACTCGCTGACGGACGTGCTGTGTCATGCGAATTTCATTCGGACAGGAAAAAGATGGAACAAATGTTTGATTCCAGCCGAGATGCCGGATGTTTCTTCACACTTCACTTTCAGCGGTGCAGGTGTGATGGGATTAAGCATCTTTAGCCTGGGTATATCCGCCGCATCATCATCAGCAGCAGCATCGTGGCGCTTGATTGCGGTCATATTGCTGGAGAGAAAGCCTTCTGCGTCCATTAGAAGTCGGAAGTATCGATTATTTGGCACAGATTCCCTCCCGAGATTCCGCAAAACGTGAAGCTGGAAAGTAATCGCGTTCCACACCCACAGCTAATGCGGGTGTGTGTGTGCTTGTGTGGTGGAGTTGCTCGAAGTTGTCCTCCCGGCTTCGGACAGCGACGCCATAAAACCATCATCAGCGCGCCCTGACACACTTGTCGTTAGCGGTCAGGGCTGTGCATGTGTCGAGCAAAACTTAATAACCCATCCATCGGAAGTGGGATTGCCGACCCGGCCGTACTGCGTCAACTCCCTTTTAACACTTGTGTCCGTGGTGCGCGCGGTCGCAAATAATTGTGGGCTTCCTTCGACCTCGCGTCAAGTGAAAGTTTCCCTTTCACACGGAATGGCCCTTTTCTGGGTGGCGGAACTTCGAAGCCCGCAGCCCGTCGTAGTTTCTTTGCTCCTCTAGGCAAAAGGGGGTACATACTGGTAGTAGATTTGCATTTGTGAGCTCGTATCACCGCCACCATATACGTCATACGGGGCATCTCTGAGGAGGCAACCGAGCGATGAACCTGCGCGACACCAGATGGCGCGAGAAGAGGGTTTCGAGTTTCCACCCGAGGACCACCGGCGGAATGATCTGAAGCGATGAAACGGCAGATTTTTCGCTAGAAAGCAAAACCATACACACCAGTCCATTGCCGGTCCCCGTAGTCCCGCGTAGTCCTCCTCCGGGTTTGGAAGCACGCGCTGTTCACGTTGGAGCTATTTTTACCCAACCGCTTCCAAAAGAACAATCGTGTGGTCTGTGTTCTGTGTTCCGAGAATTGAAAGCGCACTCCGTCCGGCCGTCCGTTGCATAATTGAACGATGCGGGCCCAGGGCGGATACTATCCGGGCTGAGTGCATGGAAAAGAAAAAAGCATAGCTTTTGCCAGCTATCTGCAGAGCATTAAGAGCGCGTACCCCTACCCCCGATCGTACTCGATCCGACGCAATCGGATGGGTTTGATCTTTGAAGTAGCCCAAAGTAGGTCGGTTTTACAATCCACGGATTCTGGGGTAATTATACAGGATGATCATCTCGAAGATGTTGTAGTAGGCCATGCCTGACGACATACGGATCATTGGCGGTGCGCGATCATATCGTATCATTTGAAGACTTGCTACAGTGCGAGTTTGGTAGCGCAGCTAATGAAAGCATCTAGCGCATCTTGCTCGAATTCAGATCTAGCTCGACTCTCACTTTCAGCCGTCCGGAGTTGGCTGAGGCATTAGGGCCGAGGTACCTACGGCCAGTATTTATTTTCCCACATCTGGCCTCTGCCCGTTACATCCAGAAGGCGGGTAAGTTGGTTACCGATCGATACAACCTCGGAATCGCGTTCGATGCCGTAGTAGTTCGAATGTACCGAATGTTTCCTCGACCTAAATTCGGTGCCGAGTTTCGCCGGCCAGCAAGAATCATCTTTCGACGAAAAGGATTAATGTTTGTTTGTAACGCGCCCGCGTTTCGTTGCGTATGTCTTTGTCTTTGTGGTCAGTCATCACTTCCGTGCCATCTGCTAGAAGTCGGCAGGAAAATAAACATTACATCCACGTATCCGACATCATCGGCGATCACGTCTTGTGTGTTTTCGGTTCTCGCCTGACTACAGTGGCTCAAGTCCACATAACCGATCAGCGGTGTAGCATCTGTTTGGACAGAACCGTCGTCACCGCGCGTTGAACTCGGCTCGGAGCTCTAACCCGTACCGTTCCGGTTGTCTCAGCCAAACCCGAGTGGCACAGCTTCCGATCTTCCCCGTGCTATGGCGGGAGCTATTTTTAATGAACTGCTAATGTAAATAAACGGCCGAAGGCTTGGTCCGTCTCGCGGGTGTTGCAGGGTGCTCTGCTTTGTTGCGCTATTTTGGGGAACGCTCTTACACCAGCGCAGGATAACGCACACTACTGGCTGCGTACCGGACCGTGGCCCAACACCGGACACATTGTGAAGCGACAGCTTATGGGTTGATTTTCGATATCAACTGGCGTCCTTCACGGAGCAAAGTGGTTGTAGCGGCTGTCAAACTCTCCCCAAGCGGACTATACGGAGGTATGCAAATTTGCGTATCCACTAATCGAAGTAGCCGTGTCGACGGAGTGCGTCCACACGGAGGATGCGCAGAAAGCGTAGTTACGTAGTATTCGCAACCACTAGCAACGACCAGCAACACACGCGTATGGAGCTACGTGCGCGCGCGTTCATACGTCGGTGGTCGTAGTCTAGTGCCAATTGGTCGTGTGCGTGCAGTGAATCCGCGGACATCGGGATGTGTGTTTAGTAGCCATTTGTAGTTCACCCGCGCCGGTGTGCACACACTGCCATTGGTCGGTCGCGTTCGGGTGGTAACATGTGATCTGTCCTGTGATATTGAGAGCGTTCTGTTGCGTTGGACACAGTGTCGAGTGCGAATCAGTTTGGCGGAAGTATCGACCTGCAGCGGGAAAGATGTCGAACCAAGCATTTGTTTTATTTCAAGTAAGATCGAATCGGGCGGCAATTGCGCCCATCTTTGGAACGCTGATCTGGGAGTGACCGAGTATAAGCGTGTTTGAGTGTTTAAAAAAAAAAAAAAGAATTACTGTTCCTTCAGCTGTCACCACGTTATTGGACATTAATTGAGCTGCATCTCCTGTGGCTGATGATGATCGTTCCATCGATCTCCAAACAGCAGTGCGCAGCAGTGAACGGTCGAGGGAAGATGAGCTAGTGCCGTGTCCTTTTATTCCGCACCTCGTTCATCATTCGTGTTCCACACCCGCGCACGGACTTTCCCACGCACGTAATCGTCTCTAAATAGATCTAACCGATGCTTCGGTGCGCGTTCGTTCGGTGAAGCGTTGGCCGACTCAAGCGATTTTCAAGGTTTCCCTTACCTTTGGGGATGTGAAAAGCGTCAGCAACAGATGATAGTGTATGCGACCTATGAATCAGAGCATCAGTTTTGGCCGTTCGGGGATGCAACCACCACCACCACCACCACCACCACCAGCGTGGTGATGTTTTCCCGTGGACGTGTGTAGTGGCCGCTGGCACGCTTGCAAAAATGACACCCGACGATCGAGCATCGCCTCTAACGCGAGCCGCGCGTGCATTCCGATGCGGGGAGACAAAATGGTCGAAAAGTCGTAAATGTATACAAGAACGGTGCACGGATTGTTTACGGACGGGAGACGTGCTTGCGTCACCCGATACGGGCGTTTCGCGCCAGCAGCGCCTTGGTCCAATTTCTGACGTTTCGTTTGGCAATGTCGGCCCATCCAACGGAACTCCAACGCAAAACGTAATAATTATGATCATCGGGCTGACATTGACACGTACCCAGGATGCGTCATGCGTAACCGGCTGACAGTGACCTACGCATGGCCGATGGCGGTTCGTGCACCAGCTCGGATCGCGCCCTTCCAAACAGGCAGAAGCTTCCCAAAACGACCGAGGAGCTCCCTTCAGAACACGACCCACAATCCACGTTGGTCCACTCGGTGAATGTGACACTCGGCCGGGGCGACGAGTACTGGCTCTGGTTCGAAAAGAAAAGAAAAAAACCAAACTCAGACTCCAAAAATTTAAATGGAGTACAGCGCACTCACGCGTCACGTTGAGTGATCGTGCGTACCCCGTTATTATTCCGTACTTACTTACCTTGCACCCGCGGCCATCGCAAGTCGCAAGCCCGCACTTGAGGGTTTGTTTTCTTTTCGGGGTCGAGTGTCTCAAGGGATGGTATCCCAAAATCTTACTCTGGCAGCCCACTGTGGTGCGGGATAATTTAAGCAATTGCCAATCACCAGTAAACTCTCCTCATCCTCCGGGTTGAGTTTGCGCAAGCGTTCCACCGCCGTGCACGCAAGTGGGAGCCGTACTTGAGCCGTGGAGTGATCCCGGTTTGGATCACTTACCAAGTTGCCAAGGGGGTCCATGCGGATACGATGCCGCGTCCGGTAGTGGGCAGTACGGGGAGCGTTTTTCGAACGAAAGATCGAAAAGCGCCGAAATTTAACCTCGATGATCTCCGATCGGTTGGCTGCGTTTCTTAAGGTCTGCTCTTAATGCTCTGTCGACGCAGCTCAAATTACCGCAGCATTCACCGGTGGACGGTGTTTTTTGTTCCGGATTGATTTTCGACCGGGGCTAAAACAATCGTTGCGCTACTTAACACACTATCATCTGCAGGGCCTTGTCGGGCGCTGTTTGTGGAACTGTTTTTAATACTGGCGATAAAAGGCGAGAGGTTCCAGCGAAGGTCTGAGACTCTGGTTTAGTTATCGTTTGTTAGCAGGTTATAAAACATGAAATTATCAATCCGCTAAATGCTTATAGTTTTGTAGAAAGTAGCTCAATCTACTTTCGATGCGTTGCATACAGTTAGGCGCTAGTCGTTCAGTCGCACCAAGAGAAACTCGTAAATTATTCTTACGTATCGTCGCACAAGGTGTGCCAAAATTAACCGATCCGCGCGAACTATAATAAACCTGTCGGCCGTTTAGAGCGTCCGCTTCCTGACGGACACCTGAACTCTTCTCTGTGTCAAGATGCTTTTTGGACATAAATTTTCTTCTGGCCTGCCAGCGGGATGAGAGCGATGGTTAATGGTTCATCCTTTCGTGGGAGGAGGCTCGCCCTGTAAGACGACGCGGTGGACATACATACGCGCCTGCCCTTAATCATCCACCCGGTAGCGATTGGCGTGCCGCGTGCGATAAAAATAGTTCGCCACACCGTCTATGGCGACTCGCACCAGACCGCCGCTCGGGTCAGGGGTAAAATGTGCACATTGCGAAGCAGAAAAATCAAAACAATTTCGTCCGCCGCCGGTTGTTTGGAAAAAGGAACATCAAAACTCCCCCCCCACCTTGGGCGGATGGGCGAAAATGGCCGCAGCATCTTCTGGTGCGCTGTACCGTACTGCGATCGTCGGCCAAATGGCCGGCAATTAATCGTGCCCGGAATGCGTAAACGGTTTGTGTTGCGTTGCAGTTTACCGCGCGCCGGATCGGATGGAAAAGTCGATTTAATGGAGCACTTTTCCGGTGATTCAATTGTTGACCGGAGTGCGGGTATCGCGCTGTACGGCATGCGGGGTTGCGGTCCATTACCTAATCTCATGATAGACGTCTAGTGGTTGTTGTTGGTTTTTTCGATTAGGAAAGATGCAAACCATAAGACCGCAACCCTTTTCCTGATAGGACGTTGCGTTAGATGCGTTCCATGCCTATTAGCGAACGGGTCGTGGAGCAGGTGAAAGCTTAGGTTCGTCTCTAAATGGTTTGTAAGTTGGCGATGGTCGCTTGCAAAGAATTGGCAAGAAACGATAACGATTGAGCGAAACGAAATCGAACGTTCAGTAATGGATGTCTGGGTATGGGAAAAATCAATCGAAGACCATGTCTTCGAGATGGTTTACGGTGGACTTATTTTTAGATTCGCAGTTTGCTACGTTGGAGCTGGAGTGGACCGTACCAGCACGATACGTACCCCATCAAACTCATTCTAGCCCGTCCCATTAAAAAGCATTTAAGACTGTTTATTTTAAATCACATTTTCCTGTGTTCTCTCTCCCGCTTCACTTGCAGACTGTACAGACGGCATCCCCGTGGAGGCCACAGTTACCGCTGCCAAAGGACATAACGGCTCATGTGCAGCAGCAGCAGAAGCAGCAGGCCATGGAGAAGGCAACGCCAGCGACACACAAAGCAAAGGACGGCAAGGACAAGAAGTGGTCCCTAGGCAGTCTGTTTCGCAAGAAGAAGAAGGACATCGAGACGGACTCGAGCTCGGAGGAGGACCGGAAGGCGGGCTTCGTGCCGGTGAAGAGTCAGGGCACGCTGAACGGCAAACGGAAGAAGCGATCGAGCAGGGTCGTCGGTGCTGGGTTCGATCACATCGTTATTAGTCCACCGCACCAGCAGCACACCGTTACGTCGCACCATCAGCTACATCCGCAGCAACAATCGCAACAGAATCAGTATGGATTCCGGGAGAGTGACAGCATCAACTCGATGGACAGGTATCCTGCCTCGAACGGATCGCTCGATCGACGGGGCTGCCGGAAGACAGATCGGTCGAGCAGACACTCGAAGGAGCGGCAGTCGTCCAGCGACGAGGAATCACACCGATCTTCCTCGATGTCGCGCTTCCGAAGTGACGACAGTTTGGGCAACCACAGTGCCGGTTCCCACCGTAAATCGCGAACTGCGCGAACCGAGCGCTACCTAAAGCGAATGTCTCGCGATGATGGGGGAAGTCCATCAGGTGCGGTTGCGCCGGGGCCAGCCGTTAGTCGGTGGCACACACAACCCATTTCGCCGAGTATGGTACACGCGGGAAGTGTCCAGTCCATGGATGTAACGTACCGACGACATCCGCATCACCATCACCATACGCACCATCAGCACCATCTACATCACCAGCAGCAGCCGACGGCTCACATGAACCTGCGCAACTCGTCCAGTTTAACCAATGTTCCGCATCACGTTTACCAATCGAACTCACCAAGCTATGCACACCAAATGAGTGGTTCGGGACAGTCCCACGGCACCGCTCCACCAGCTGTTACTTACGAGAACAGCTTCTACATACAGAGCAAGGCGAGCTCGATGCGCGATGCCATACGTAGCCCACCGCCGATTCCTCCGCGTGATCCACAGCGAAGACTTACGATTGGCCACACGAATGAGGCACGTCCAGTGTCGTACGCGTTCGATCGTTACCATCAAGTTCCTTCGGGTGCGGGCAATGTCTGGCAGTCGAATGGAAAGTGCAACAGTGAGGATCGTCTCTGGGGACCCATGCAGCCCGTACAGCGTACTCCACCATGCACGGGATTCCCCGGGGCACACACGGTAACGCCACCGCGAGCTACTTCCGTGCAGCCAGCAGAGGTCCAGCAGCACAGACAGCGTTACATATCGCGTCAGCAGCAACCACCGGCGAACACCATTCAGCCACCAAGTACGCCACCGTCTAGTGTTGCTTACCATCACCATCAGCATCATCAACAGCAGCAGCAGCACCAGCAACCGAACTACCACGCCACCACACTACCCGCCACCACACCTCCACAACACTCGGTGGAATATCGCTACGTTACGGATGTAACGCCTCGATCGCGCAAACCAATCCAGATACAGGATCGTACGTTCGAACCGTACGAACCGAAGCTACCCGAACCCGCACCGACGGGAAGTGAATCCTCGCTAGCTTACACAAGCACACCGACTCCAACCGGCAGTGGCCGTGTTGGGTCCTCGTCTCGCTCTCTACGTGCTGACAGTTCTGATTCCGTCGGTGGTGGCTCGCGTACACCGCAACAGTCAGCTTCGGCCTTTTGGCGTCGAATCGAGGAGGAACAGCAAAACGGTTCGCAGTCACGTCGAGGCCGTGCTACGGAACGACGGCCCGGTGTAGCCGGGACGGCCATTTCTTCCCGCTCCGTATCCACCTCCCGAGCGCTGGAGATAATGAACCGTCGCAATCAGGAGCTGACGCGCGAGCTCGACAGTTTGTTGGACGATAAGCAGGCGAAGAACGCGGACGGAGAGATGGAGAACATCGTCAGCGGACGGTTGTACCTTCGACAGACAGCGGAGAACGCCAGCAAGGCCAAATCGAACGAAAAGTTGTATGAGGTCAAGATGAAAACAGCTCCCGAGACGAGTGGACCCAACAAGTACGAGGAGCATGTGGCGAAAACGGTTGCCCAAGGTGCTGTCCAGACACATGGGTCGCATGGGTATCGACGATACGGTGAAGATCACCATCAGCAGCAGCAGCAGCAGCAACATCATCATCACCATCACCATCACCATCATCAGCAACAACCACCAGCTCCACCCATGCGGACTATTTCCAAGCGGAACTCCTGCTCGGAGGAAGAACTAGCACGCAAGCGCAAATCGGCAAACCTCGAGGAGGCAATCAACGAGCTGGAAGCGATCTACAAGAGCCTCAAGTTGAGCGATGAGGATCTGCTGGAGCGAGCGGAACGACGCGATCTTCCCACGCCGACCGGTTTCAGTCAACGAGCGCGGCACTATCGCTACGACGCCGAAGCTGAAGAGGAGCGTGCAAAGGCCGAGCCCGATCTTCAGCTGGACGATCTTAGCTATCGTAGTATCAAACGGGCGAATAGCTCTATCAAAGCACCAGACACGCAGCCACCCTTTGGTATCCCGGTTGGACCGATCCCACCTTCCCCCAGCACGGACTATCTGACGGTGCAAGCCCCAGTAAAGCAGACCAAACCACGCTTCCAACCGCAACGATCGCCGGATCTGGTTGCGGATGATCTTGCCTTCCGACAGCTGCGCAAGGACAAAGATCTGCTGGCTTGTATCGATCGTGCTAGCGTACGTCACCAACCGACGCAGAGTGGCAACACGAGCAGCGGCTCGGATGATTCTCGCCAGAAACGGTCCACCGGATCACTGTCCTCGAACATCTACAGCCAGATACAGCGCGATGCGGCCAAACCGTCCGGAGGAAATCTGGAGGACTACTACAAAATTGAGCTGTATGCAAAGAGTCTACGAGAAACCACCACACCGGGTCGAGAAGTAACTCCGAAACCGAAAGACGCTTCGCCGGCGAAGGAGAAGCTGGTCACAGTACGACCGAAGAGCGGAACGACTCCTCCGAAGGAGAACCGAGGCGCAGTTTTCAATCTTCCGTCGACGCTGAAATCGAGCTCGTCTGGCAGTCCTCCGAAGAGTCCGGGTGTAACGGAGGGTAGCAGTGCGGCATCGACACCAACACCACGACCTAGATCGGGCACAGAGCCCGTCATTGTGGGCGCCAAGCATAAGGCCGAATTCGAGGAGATCCTGAACGCGATCGCACTGGAAGCACAGTCCACTAGCGAGAAGCTGGGAGCGGATTTGGCCGAGCTTCGCAAGGAAACACAATCCGTGTCGAGCGGCACGAGTCCGGAGGTGAAGACTGCGGGAACTCGCACCATTTCCAAGACGATTGCTCCCTCGAGCAAAGCATCTGTGGTGGTGGCTACTGCAGCAGCAACGTCAAAGCCCCAGCTGAGTGCTACACCGAAGGAAGTCGATGAGGTTGCTGAAGCGGCCAAGTACTGTGAGCGGATGTTGCGGGACGTTATCGAGGAGGCACCCAAGAAGGAGAAGAAGGAGGCTACCATACCCGTCATTGCTGTGGAAACGGTTGTGCAGAAAACGCCGGAACAAAGTCCCGTTGAGCAAGTCCAGAGCGTCAAGACGGTCGTCAAGGAGCAACCTACGATCGTGGAACCGCCCGTATCGAGTGATTCCTTAGTGTTGGGTGGTCTCATTCAGCAGCTGACACCGGCTGGAAGCTTCGAGGCACTGAGCAAGCGCTGCCAGGAGCAGCTGAGCGAGCTGGAAGCTGAGGATGAGCAGCGTGATGAGCGCGTTCGGTCATCGATCGAGCGTGACTACGACAATCTGGTCGAGAGCATCAAACCGTTCGAGTCGGACACGGACAAAAAGTCTACCGAGGAAGAGATCGACCTGATCATGAAGGAGTGCGGCATCGAGCTGGAAACCAATGCAGCCCAGAAAGTGCCGGCTAGTTCTCAAACCGAGCTTAGCGACCGCGTCTCCGAGCCGAAGTCCTCCAGCGAAACGGAACCGTTTCCGAAGTCCTCCTCCCAGAGCGCTGGTGGTCCGAAGCCTTTCGCAAGCGATACAGCAGCAGCGCGCGGGCAGCGAGGCTCGAGTACCTCCCCGTCCAGCGAGGGCAGAACGAAAGCGTCCCGATCGCCGCCGGTGTCATCCGTGCGGCTAACGCCATCCGACACCGAATCGCAGTACAACTCGTCCGAAGAGCTTGCCATGATCTTCGGCATCAAGAGCCCAACACCGACAGGTAAGGAAGCATCCGATGCCGGCCGTGTGTCGTTGCTTTCGTTGTCGTGTGCCAAACCCTCCTCCCAAGCTGCCTCCAGCCATCCCACCGCGACCGATGAGCATGATGGTGGCGATGGCGTGATCCTTTCCGTACCCGTACCCACTGTCCCATTCCATAACCCTTCCCCTACTACTAGCACCGTGGCGAGTGTTTGCGTTGTTTCTGCTACTAATAGCATCGCTTGTAAGAATGTCACTACCAACACCAACACCACCACCGACACCAATATCACCCACCCTTCCGACACGCAACTGCACGACACCACCGTTGAGACCGTCTCGAGCCTGGAGGAAGAAGCGTCGATCGCAAGCTTCTATCTGCGCAGCAACTTCGGTAACCATCTGCACCACAGTCTGGACACTATCCATGAGGATCTGGCCGAGGAGCTGGAAGAGACAACGGCGGCCGACGTTGACTCAACCACGACCGACTCGGGAAACGTTAGTTTGAACGATTTCGGGTCAGAGTTTGCGGGCGGTGCGATCGAGCGAAAGGTGACGTTTGTGAACGAGGTTCAGATTGGGCCGTGTGGAAATGGGTACTATCCGTTTCGCAGTGTGCTACAGATACCGGAGATCTTCATCGAGGACGTAAGTGGTCAGGAGTCGTCGGAAGAGCAGAAGGATGCGCTGGAACCTGTTGCGAGCGAGTCGATCGTCGATGATCCTCCAGTGGAAACGTTCGATGAGTTGCAACGATTAGAAGAGGAACGACGACGTTTAGAGGAGCGACTGGTGCCACGATCGCTGGAGGATGTTGACGAGGATCAACCCGTACGTCATCGCGCAGCTGGTGAAAGCTCCCGAAGCAGCAGCAGCAACGGCAGCAACGGCAGCTCGATCGGCGGTGGTGTAACGAAGCGCAAAAGTAGCAGCAGTAGCTTAGTGCAACCGCAGCATGTCGTTCTTGCATGTACTTATGGCTTGGCTAATAGCAGCATTGATTATGTTACGGTTATCGCGATCATTATTGCCATTATAACACTGTTTGCACTCATGATACTTTAAGACGGGGCGAGTAGACGAAAAAGGATATGAAGATTTCAGCGTTCCACACATCCGCGTTCGGGCCCGAGCGTCATTCTGAGTGGTAGTCAGCTGTGTCCTCGACGCAGTTCCCCTTACCGTTGGAAGAACGAATCTCTTGCAATACTTTCTTTGCTGGCAGTGCGTCGTGGTGGGAAAGTTTTCGTTCAATGAGGTTCTGTATTCTTCAAGTGAAGGTTTACTGGTGTAAGGAACGTACCTTTAGACTGACTGTTCGTTTGGTGGCGTGGGGATGAAGGATCGTACCCTTGTCCCCGTCGGCGGCACCAGGGTTGTGTATATTTATTGGGTTAGCACTTAGCAAGGGACTGGGCACTAAGGACACCTCCATCACCTTTCGACACGTACAGCCAAACAATGTATCACCATTCGAGCTAACTTTGTTCGATGTCTGTCGTGCAGCGATTGCTGATTGTTTTGTACGTTCTCTGCAACTAAACACCCTTGTTGTCGTACGAGTTCTCACATCTTGCCCCCTTTATTCTGCTCCTCTGCACGTACACGTGCTGTGTGTGTGTGTGTGTGTGTAGCTGGGGAAGAGATGTCCCAGGTGCATCCGAGCACAACCGAAAGCAGCAGTATAGTGACCCTGCCGGATAAACCATCGACCATTCCACTGATGTCCTGTCTCGGTGAGAGCCACCGGACGGCAGCTGCGAATGTCGCTCCACTCGACGGAGAGGATGTCCGCGACGCAGCGGTACCGGCGCAGACGGCGGTGGCGGTGAGAGCCAGCCGCAATCACAACCGTGACTCTGGTGGTGCCTTTCAGAATCTTTGCTTCTGTTTAATCTAGACAACCGAAAGTTGTGCACTGGCACCGGTGGCAACTATTCCATAGAGTCTTAAGATTCTGATACACCCTCATCCAAGTTGCCCGTTGCTGAACTTGGCCGGGGAGATGTGTCCCTACTCTCCTAGAAGCGCGAGACTTGTATCTTTATGTGCCAATGAAAACATTTATTGTTAACGTCTTGTTTAGGGAAGGTCTTCCGTTTATAAGTTTCGTACTACAAAAAAAGCTTAGTGAAGTAGTGGAAACGAAGTACTAAACAGAGAAATTGATAACCTACGTGTCCTACTTGCAGTAGCAGGAACCGTTTCGCTTAGCCTTAGAAGTAGCCTCAAATAGATGTCTTCAAACAAGCTACCACACACATCCATAACTCCCAGTTTGTGATCGAGACTTATCGTTTCACCACTTTTCCATGTTTCAATGTTTTCTCCTCTAGATCTGTAGCACTTAAGCCGTAAAGGTCTTCCACTCTCAACAGTCTGCAAATCGCATAGACACATAAAACAGTAAACCGTAACGATGATCAATCGATCGATCAGATGCGACAACCGCGAAACACCAACACACAAACACACAGCGGCAGACAGCGATCGGTGATCGGTGACAGTGAGATCAAAATATGTTTACAAACTAGGGCCACGGCACTTGAAGCTTAACCGATCTGTCTGACCCGACCGCATAGGATTAGCAAGTAGTTATGAAGAAGAAAGTTAACCATGTGCCAGAGCGCTAGGAGTACGTAGATGATACGTCCGGGGCGAGCTGTAGATGATTCAGCGCGAACTCGGAGGTGTCCAAAAACAGTCTCGCCGAAGTAGCAGCAGCAGCAACAGCAGCGGCGACGACGACGACGACGCCGTCACAACGAATGCCGGAGTATGGCTGTTACAGGCACAGCTATTTTAATCGCACCAACAACCGCGGTTCGGTTGTTTATTGTTTATTAATAGCGTAGCCAACATAACGACTCTACAATACCTTTCGCGGAGCAGTGAGCCGAAAATTCTGTAATAAATCTGTAAATTCCTTTCGCTTTGCTAAGTGATAGCTTGTACTTTGCTGTAAGTAGTTTAGCCACTAGAGCCGCGCTGTCAAACTGTGTGTGGTTGAGGGTTAGGATGCTGCCACAACCATATATCGCTTCCTTGGCACGTGGAAGAGGGAACGAGCAATGCGTAGAACATGTTGTATACACACACAAACACACCCACACATACAGACAGACACACAGACATGCAGAGCTAGATTATATGTTTTTTATAAAAGGATATATTTACACTCTTATTTGTTGTTGATTCGCTTGTAGAAATAAAAGTCGACTAAAATCCACTGTACTATCGATCTTTGTGTTTGGTTCGCGTGAGTCTTGTGGGACATCTTTTCGGGTTGGTCCCAGTAACCGTTGACTTTGGTTGGTCTTAATTTATGGCCTACTGATTGCACCGGAGAATAATCGTATCAGGTGGTAACGATCGCATCCCGTCCATAAATCCCGCACCGGGGTTTGGTTTTTGAAAGATATCAAAGCAACGAACAAAATCTACTTAGCTTATCACCTGGTGGTTGAGCAAAAAAAATTGGAACACCTGGCCAATATCGCGCCCAGACGGTGGCTGACTCAAGGTGGCCTGTTGACAGGTGCATCGGACGATAATGATTCTACCGAAAAGGCACTATAAAAAGGCTTCCCAAGGCACAGTGTCCACATCAAACGGAAAGTTGTGTTGAGCGAGACCAAACTGTACGAAAATGGCCATCTTGAAGCTATCCAGCGTTTTGAGTGTTTTGCTGCTAGTAGCAACCACCACGGTAATGGGTGCCGGTGTTGCGACTCGGGCCTGTTCCGGTGGACGTCCCGCTCCGACGGAGGTGCGTGTTGAGGGCTGTACCGTTCCACCGTGTGATTTAGTGCGCGGTTCGGACGCCATCATGGATATGGACTTTACGGCACCATTCGCAGCGGACACTCTGCGTACGGAAGTGGTCGCAACGGCACTGGGTGTGACGGCTCCATTCGAGCTTCCGGCAGACCGGGCTGCGGCCTGCAATTGGCTGCTGAACGCACAGTGCCCCGTCAGCGCTAATGAGGACATTACGTACCGTTTGAGTATGCCGGTTTTGCTGATCTATCCACGCGTGAGCCTGACCGTTGAGATCAATCTGGTGGATGACGCTGGGCAGTCGTTGGCTTGCTTCTTGCTCGATGCTCGTGTTGTTTCGAGCCGTGCGTTGGTGTAGTTAATGATACATTTGTATTTGAAAAGGCGATAATAAAGTGCGAACAAACAAAGGAGTATGTTAAAAAAGGTTTTCTGCCGTGCTGCCTGTGGAAAGAAATGGAAGATCGATTTCAAATCTGCTCGAAAATGAACGGGGTGAAATATTTCACACGACTGTCGCGAAATATTTCATTACTGCAGTAAATTTGAAATGGAAAGTTTTCCGCGGCCGTTGCTGCAGGGAGCCGCTGTACAAACATTTTGTTGTTGATTTTAGGAACTTACTAAGTGGCCAACTATACTACTGAACAGTACGAAAATAAATCATAGATTTTTTAGTGACACTGAAGAGGTTGAGTCACAAATTTTCAAGGAAATAATTGATAATAGGAACACAGGGATATATTGAAGCATAAGAGCTGTATGTTTTTCCTCTTCCAAAACAAGATCTTCCATGTAATCATTATCAATTTTCTACACATGCTTTAAAAAATTCGCAAGACAAGCAAACAACCAGGAACTGCATACATTCTGATTGGATTTGACTCAACAACTGCACAAAGATTCACATTCTAGAACATTTCCGAAGACATGTCTCCAAATTTCTGGACAAACGCAATCCGACAAAACCGTATTCATCCGCCATATGGTTTGAAGGACAGCAACACAACTGCGTAAATACAGTTGCAATGTATGTTAACATCCGTCTCTCCGGACAGGGATGTATAAAAGCTGGCCTCGTTACAAAATCGATTATCAGTTAGTTTTGTGACAGATTTTCCATAACCAATCCCGCTCTCATCATGAAGTTCGCCGTCGCTTTCGCTTTGATCGCTCTGTTCGCGGTCACGCTGGCCATGCCCCAGCCCGAGGAGGCCGCTGCTGCTGCTTCGAACGATGGTGCCAAGGCTACGATCGAGGTGGACCCGGCCCTGATTTCTGATATTGAGAGCATCGTTGGCCGTGCGTTCGACTGGAGGAAATGGCTGGGAATTGCTGTTAAGATCGGTCAAATCCTCGTGGAAAATGCAAAATAATTATGAGTTTAAAATAAAGTACGCGTAAACCTTCTAAACTGTTGTGTGTCTGTAAGATCTTTTTTTAAAGAAGATTGAAGAAGTTATGTTCCACATGCTCAACATGTGGTTTTTGCTAAACAATACTGCACGTGCCCTTGAATTGGATTTAAGCACAGATAGACGAACGGGTGCGTTGTTGATAAAGCTTTCGTCGCTATTTTCAGTTGCGCAAACAGTGAGCACAGCATGGTAAACACGGAAGGTACTCCAGGCGAACATCCGATTGTCGTCTAAATAAGCAGGGTTCTGAGATCTGAAGCATCTCTGGAACATAGGGGAACTGTAAGTCCTGGTAAAAGCTGTTCATGTTGAAGCATTTTAAAACAGAGACTCGCGAAAAGCGTGGGCCGGTGGTAGATGCGATAGCGGCGCTGGTCTTCATACGGCAGAACCGTGATTGAAATCCCATGCGGACCGTTCCCCCGTAGTGAGGACTGACTATCCAACTACGTGATATCATTAAGTCTTATTAATCAGAAATGAAAAGCAGAACCTGAGAGGTCGTTGGGCCAAAGAAGCAGAAGAAGAGAAGCTCGCGCCACCATATCTTAAGAATGTAGAATTGGCGCAGTACTTGCTCTTCTTGGACTAACGCCACCCTAGGCTTGACTCTTAGGCCTTCCACGAAGCTGTGGAAGTCCCAGCACTTACATTCGCATCTGAGGCATGGACTCTGTCCAAACCTGTCCTTTTAGGTCGTCTACATAGACAGAGAAGTAGGCCCATGGCAGGCCCAAACTGAGATGGAGCTATGACGTTGATGCATCCGCCAGAATCGCCACAAAAAATGCAGAAATCAATATTTATTTCCATATTCTTAGAAGCCTAAAAGACGTGTCAAACGCGTCGTACACTGATGACGGAGACTCTACTTAAGTGATTAAAATGTCTTAAATGGACTCATGTAGAGGGAGCTTGAGTACAGCAATTGGGTACTACTCGCAGTTAGCAGCTACTGTAGAATAAGAAACAAAACGTGTGACCCTCCTGTTTCCAGACCTCAATCGATCGGTGAGAGAGACAACGTTTGTATAATACTACACAAGATACTGCTTCTATATAAGCATTATCTGAGCAACAGTTGTACCCGTGTCGTAACTGCTTATGTAATACGTTCTTATGAGAGCCCAAAAAAAAACTGGCAAACCAAACACGACGCTTAGAATTTGCTGAGCTGGAGAAAATGGTGGGCCGCCGAATTAACTGGAAGAAATGGTTGGGCATTGCCGTTAAGGTCGGTTCGTTCATCGTGAAAAACATGTTATAAGCAATTAGTAATAAAACCCATCTACATCTGGTAAACTGTTTTGACTGGTACCGGTTTTGTGTTGAGCGGCAGATGAGTCGTGTAAGTAAGTACACGATTTGCTATTCGTTACTTTATCACAGGAATCTTCGAAACCTGTATAAAGAAATTTCTCTGGTAGTGCCTCTATGGAATCGATCGATCCGTTATTGTAGACCCTCGTCTTTCCTATGCAGCCTCTCATACGATCGTTTCGTAATAAATGGACGATCCTTCAGAACCGTTATGAACTGGGCTACTAATAATTGGACGAGTCTCGTTAGACGTTTTCAATTGCATACCTTTAGGCGGTTAACATGCAAAACACTTGAGGAGAGAGTGTTGCAAGACTTTTATTCTTAATCGTTTAATGCCCTTACCCTAAGCGAATGCTTCATAAAGAGAATGAAGTTAAGCTAGCATCTCAAAGCTTAAAGTCCCGCATGTAACAAATAATGCTGAAGTATAAGTGTCCACAACCTAATCTCAACAAACTAACACTAGAGCTACATGAGATGTATTCGTACGAAAGAAAAAATGATTCTGCACATAGCGTACTTCGGTTCGACTCAGCAACTGCACAAAGATTGACAGGTAGAGGTAGAGGCTGTTGTGGGTCGCCGGGTCGACTGGAGGAAATTGTTGGGAATTGTTATTGACGTAATTCGCTAGCTGTAGTGATCGCTCGGAGTGGTACATAATGGACTTGATTTAGTAGGCAATGAATAAAGTGCAGTTTACACTTTTAACTGGTTTTTTTAATACACTGGTGTGTATTTTAGTGTTGTAAGCCGTCCAGCACGGCAATGCTCGTAGAATAGAATCAAGAAGTTCGGCGTCGCTGTCGTCTGGATTAGACCGAGGAGACCGCTAAGGGTTCTAACGACTATCAGGCACTACAGCCGCTTCGCGATCTTGGTCTCCAACTGTCGATACTACTATCGGACTAGTGTCGTCGTCCTCCAATCCATTATCCTGGCCGTTCCGGCGGTAGCATCAACGTGGACAGCCTAAAATGACTTGACGGGCTGGGTCGTCCGGTGTCATTCTCATGCCATGACTAGCCCAGTTAGGGACGACTTCAAAGTAGCCGTCACACCTATCTGTATATCACCTCTGCGTAAATCAGTGTTTGTTAGCAGAGACACTCGTGGTGCCACCATCGTTTTGGTTATCACCTCATTAATCTTCAACCAGAGATTTAGCCAAACCAATGATGTCTACGTCAAAGAAGATGCCCCTTAAAGTTTCCACCTCCGAGTCACGTATGGACCTCTCTAGCGTCAAATTGAAGAGAAGACAGAGAAGCCCATCAACCATCAATCAAGTTGTAAATTGTACTACATGAGCATTGAACAAGACCTAATTTAAGACAAACACAGCTGACACTGCTGTTCGCGTTCGATACAGATCGCATTAAAACAATCTCAAATATTATTCCACTGTTTACACTGCGGCTGAAAGTAGCTTACGGGTGATTTCTTGTTTACACGTATTCTTTGTTTGATGAACAATATTTGTCCAATTTGTCTACACACATGAACACGAAATTGTCTGGTCTGTAAAATAATTCGTGTGTGCTGCGTTTTGCATACTGCACGGCGTCGAAACATTGCATAACGGAGTTGCAGTGTGTTGATCATGTCATGAGGACGGCACCAAGCAACCCAGCCAATTGAACACTGCTCATGCACTTGTGAAAGGCAAATAAAGAATGACAGACGATGGTGCTCGACCAAGAACGGTCTCGAAAACAGATGCAGGCTATTATTTATAAAAGTGGCCACTTTTACTGCACACAACCTATATAAATAATATAAACGGATCTGGCTCGTCAAAAAAAGCTAGGAAACGAGGGGCGACCGGTCCAAACGAACTGTCTAACTCTCAAAGCATCTTTCCAGATAAGGACAAAGCTACTGCTGTGTTAATACAACATTTCATTCGTCCTGTTTGATCTGTTTGCGGTGATTGCGATCTCCCAGGCAATGTCGCTGAATGTTTGGAGGTGTCGCTTATCAGCTTTAGTCAGCGCTCTTATTACTCCTATATCTCTACCTTCTTCTTCTTCTTTCTTGGCCTAATGACCTCTTCGGTCATGCCTGCCATTTCGGGCTTACTAGACTTATTGATACTGCATAGTGGAATGGTCGCACCTGTGGGGGAACGACCCAGATGGGATTTGAACCCCGGTTCTGCCGTGTAAAAACTGGCGCCTATGTGCAAAGCCGGCCAGCAAAAACATCAAGCAATAAACATTTAACAGTTTAGTACAAGCTTTTTATTTATCCTTGTGTAAGTAAAAGTCCGCCAACTTTCACAGCAGCCCGCAGCAGCTTCCTCCAGAACCTGCGGCCTCCCATCGCCTCGATTGCTGCCTCCTCCTCCGGGGTTAGCTGCACCTCGGCTGTGGCCTGCGCGCTGGAACCGTCGTTGGAAGAAGCGGCGGCAGCCTCTTGAGGATATGCGTGCGACACGACGATCACCGCGAACAGAGCGATCAGGACGAAGGCGAATGCGTACTTCATGTTGAGTGTTTGGTTGGTTGGCTTCTGGATAGGAGACTTGATGAAGCTGTAGTTCTCACTCGAGATTATATACGAAACTGAGGCTCCCGAGGAATCCCGGCATAACAGTTTGCGGATGTTTGTTTGGGACTACATGTTTTGCGTTCCGTCTACATGTTTACGGATAGTACACATATTGATTCAACGTGGCCAAGTAAATACACAAGCTGTTATTTTGTTTTTTCGTGAAAGTACGAACAGGTATGCTGGCGCTTCAAGCAAGGTCAAGTTTTGTAGGACTTAGGGACCAGCCGCTCTTCAGGCGAGAAAAAGAAAATAATTTTCTTATCTAAAATCCATCAAATAACCAATTTATTCACATATACGCGGTTAGTACCGACCATCGTGTTCACTTTATCCAAAATTCGGGAAACAGAAACGCTGCAATCCGAACAGCACCATTGGCAAAACTCCTCCACAACGAACGGCCTCCCATAGCCTCGATTGCTGCTTCCTCCTCCGCGGTAAGCTTCACCTCCATCGAGGCACCTTCATTTGAAGTGGCGGCTGCTTCTTGAGGATATGCGTGCGACACGACGATCACCGCGAACAGGGCGATCAGGATGAAGGCGAACGTGTACTTCATGGTGACGGCTAGTCTAAGTTCTGGATTAACACTTAATGGTCAATGATTCTCAGTGAATCTTTTATAAGACACTTGCTATCTCCCTCTCTCTCTCTCTCTCCCACTCGATTGAAGAGGTTGATATCTTCGGCGTTCTGTGTTTGCGCCCAGCACAAGTTCTGGAACGATCTTCATACCAACATTGCGGAAATTTTATTTTCGGGTTTCACTGATTGTACAAGCGGCTCGCGGACCTCGCAACGATACGAATTCCGACGACGTGTTCAAAACAACATCCAGACTGTTTTGTTTGCACACGTTGAAATACTCTCACCCAGGAAAATACGCTACTCGCAGCGGATCACGCGATGTGGAAGCGCTACCGTCTACGTCACATACAGACAGAAACTAAATATTATGACAATGTTTGTTTTTTTTTCTGTTTTCTACCGCAAGCAATTGGCTATCAATCAGTAATGGACGAAACCCGGATACAGATCCTGGGTATTTGGTTGAACAAACACTCCGCTATCACAACCACCGTGGACAAGGTTGCATTTTCGCATGTGTTTTCGTCTTTAGAGGAGGATACATCTGTGTAAATCACACGCAACCGAACCACAATAAGCGATCGGATCGATCTCTACTATAAAAAGAGCGAGTGAGGATCACTGTCCATCAAGTCTCCTATCCAGAAGCCAACCAACCAAACACTCAACATGAAGTACGCATTCGCCTTCGTCCTGATCGCTCTGTTCGCGGTGATCGTCGTGTCGCACGCATATCCTCAAGAGGCTGCCGCCGCTTCTTCCAACGACGGTTCCAGCGCGCAGGCCACAGCCGAGGTGCAGCTAACCCCGGAGGAGGAGGCAGCAATCGAGGCGATGGGAGGCCGCAGGTTCTGGAGGAAGCTGCTGCGGGCTGCTGTGAAAGTTGGCGGACTTTTACTTACACAAGGATAAATAAACTTTTGTCATAAGCTACCTCAAACTTGGGTTAATCCTAGCGGTTGTCGTCTTGCACTTACGTTCCATCTAGAGATACTAGTCCGTTACTGCCATTGTTTGTACTGTATTGAAATGCGGCCTGAAGTTGAAGTATGCTTAAGTCCTTAGTCTTCTTCTACTTCTCATTTTCTTTCTCGGCCTAACGACTTCTTACTCTTAGGTCATGCCAGCCACCATTTCGGGTTTCCAGACTTATTGATACCGCATAGTTGGATAGTTAAACCTCATTATGGGGAAACGGCCCAGATCAGCTTTGAACCCCGGTCCTGCCATGTGAAGACCGGCCCCGCTGTCGCATCTACCGGCCCGGACCGGCCAAGTTCTTAATATTTATTCTTAATAACTGAGCTTCAAGATCTTTTGTCCCAATAGTATCGAGATCTAGTGATGGCCGATGTTAACATTTCGCCATTTTGGATTTTTTTTTTTTTAAAGTTGGTCTTCTCCGGGCACCAAGCTATCATTTATCTTCCAATATCCTTTGGACTATGGATTGGAATGACTTGGAGCTGCCAAATTGGCATTGCGTATTTCACGGCAGTGCGCATCTCAACCAAACTTATCCCGGCAATATGCGACGCGTCTAAAATTTATCTGCCTCTTTTGACCACTTGCGATGCGCTAGACATTCCAAGTGCTGAGCCTCTTTTCAACACAATTTCAACACAATCTGTCGTTTCTTTTCTTTTTATATGCCCTTTATTCGCTTTAATTGAATGAATGGAGCTTACTCCAGCTATTATCTATAGTTCCATTGCTATGAATATTGCTGCTTGAGAATATTGAACAATCTCTTCCAGGAATAATTACAAGATCACCACTTCCAGACGATGTCGTTTCTTTAGCCTTACACTAATAAGTTCAGACGTGAAATTACAGTTGGAAGAATTAATTTATTTATCCTTGTGTAAGTAAAAGTCCGCCAACTTTCACAGCAGCCCGCAGCAGCTTCCTCCAGAACCTGCGGCCTCCCATCGCCTCGATTGCTGCCTCCTCCTCCGGGGTTAGCTGCACTTCCGCCGTGGCCTGCGCGCTGGAACCGTCGTTGGAAGAAGTGGCGGCATCCTCGGGGTAAGCGTGCGACACGACGATCACCGCGAACAGAGCGATCAGGACGAAGGCGAATGCGTACTTCATGTTGAGTGTTTGGTTGGTTGGCTTCTGGATAGGAGACTTGATGGAGAGGGATCTTCACTCGCTCTTTTTATAGTAGAGATCGATCCGATCGCTTATTGTAGTTCGGTTGCGTGTGATTTACACAGGTGTATTTCCTTTGTTGACAAAAATACGTGCCGAAATCTTTGCCAACTTCGTATTGACTCATAAGTGTTGTTTGCATTCTAGATCTTTCTCGGACAATATTTATCGATTACAAACGGAAGTGTGTGTATGTGGCAAAGACGAGTCCATGCAATTATTTGTAGGATTTTTGTTAGATTTTTGCTGCTATATCGAAACCATTTAAGAGCTCCGAGCGGCCCCGGCCTAGCATATATTGCACCCTTTACATGAAATTTGCATGTACAATTTAGATAACAATAATTTATAACTGCAAAACAATTCACGATACAGAAAATTCTAGAAATGTTTCTCCCGCGATTATTTACAATCACGAAAACATTAAGCTAGGTTATGGAGAAAAATGATTTTCATACCTTAACCTTTGAAGTGATTCAGCAAAATTACGTCAAAAAATCATTTTCTTCCCCTACATCTAAGTATATCTCTTCCTCATTCCAACAAAAATCCACCGTATCGGTAGAGCATGGAACTCGAAACAAGAATGCCAATCCATATCGTGTGTTTGATGTCTGGAATTTCAGGAAAACAAATATCCGCATATTCCCAGCGTTGAGTACACAATCTGTTGAGAGATTGATACGAAAAACACCCTTGACAAGGCTAAATTTAGCAGTGGGTGTTTCCGCCTACTGTGACGATCGATCCATCGGTAGTATAAAAGATCGAGTGAGGATCACTCTGCATCAAGTCTCCTATCCAGAAGCCAACCAACCAAACACTCATCATGAAGTACGCATTCGCCTTCGTCCTGATCGCTCTGTTCGCGGTGATCGTCGTGTCGCACGCTTACCCCGAGGAGACTGCCGCCGCTTCTTCCAACGACGGTTCCAGCGCGCAGGCCACGGCGGAAGTGCAGCTAACCCCGGAGGAGGAGGCAGCAATCGAGGCGATGGGAGGCCGCAGGTTCTGGAGGAAGCTGCTGCGGGTTGCTGTGAAAGTTGGCGGAATTATACTTACACAAGGATAAATAAAAGCTTCTAGTTACCCCAAAACTGCACTCTAAAATCGTCGCAATTATTGATTTCGTCGGTTTGAGTGATCAAGCATGCTACGGAAGTGTCGTATATTGCTAGATGAGTCTTAAGCTGCCTATCTTACAGTGGAATTAGTTAGTTAGAGATCGCTACAAGTTTAAAGCCGCGAAAGCCGCCTGGCAGTATGCAATGTTCATAACATAGCAGCGAATGAATGGATCTCACTCGCTTCAGAATAGTTCACTCACTTTGTGTCTCACAGACAACAACATTCGACCACAGTTTCTTTTCTCAGGAAAAAATTGTATGATTAATAGGTTGAGTAACTAGTCGTTCTCGACCGTGTTCAAAGCCTTGGATTGTTACCAGTCAATGAGGCTGCGCAAACAAGGCTCATACACATGAAGGGTGAAATCGTAAAGTTCCAGGAACCGATTTATAAACATACGGATCTTCTCAAGTTCATCATTGTACTGCACATTGCCCGATCGCTATATAAAAACATGCGTAAGCTCATTAGCAGTAAACATTCGGAAGTAGATTTGTCAAAGCTATCGGATCCGTCAGCATGAAGTTCGCATTCGCCCTCGTTCTGGTCGCCCTCGTTGCGATGTTCGGTGTCTCCATGGCCGGTAAGGTCGAGCAAGAAGAAACAACCGGAACTCCACGGCCACAACCTCGCGCACCGGCTCAACCTAAGCAAGGCTTCTATTTTCCGTATGGATATGGAGGATATGGTGGATATGGATCGGGATAAAATATTCATGGATGTTCAATAAACGATACTGCTTGTGTATGTAGCACTTGAAGCTTCTTTGTTGTTCTTTGACACTACAACCTAGAGAGATCTTGGTCTTCTATTTCTGGTTACCCGTGGTTTATTTCTCTTACTCAAAGCATACTAAAATTCATCAGGTGATAAGATGCACTTCAACACCCCTCCTCAAGCTAATCACTTTTCTACAGCCAACGGTATTTGGTCAGGAGATCTGCTGGTTGAGCACGACTGGGACTGAATCGCTTATCTTGTTATTTCTTGATTTTCGTGTTCGAGGCGGCTCGTCCGTTTCCACTATTGCAATTGCTGATTGAATGTCCTCGGGTATAGTAACAGTTTTACGTTGTGATATCAAGGTGGCCGGACATAGGCAGACAGCACAACGTAAATAGCACCATTGGTCTACCCAACATTATCTCTGCCAGTGACTTAAACCCTCCCAACACGGAACTTGGAGTACTTCGGTTGGCCAATAGGAATGCGTCCAGTGCTTCTTGCATCGTTTTCCGATCTGCTGATATTTTCTTCACTGTCCGCTTGAAAGTGTCCACGATGTTCTTTCAGCCGGCCGGGTTGGACTGTTTTCTATGTATGTGATCACGTGTTGGTTAGACGCGAAAGCAAACCAGCGTTTCCGGAGTCGTCGGTGCGTACGTTCGCGATGCCAAAAGCGTAGGTTAGAAGAGTGAGAGCGAAACGCTGTAAACGGTTTGCAATAACAGTCGGGATACCCTTCTTTGAGCCGAAGTGAAGAATAAAAAGCCTTCCGAAAACCATCTTATGATTTTTTTTCCCGCAAAGATGATGGCCAAGCCCTTGCGATGAATTTGACTGTAATGACGTACTGCTTCAGTAAGGACTCGGGAAGCATGTTGAATTACGTTGCCAAAGACTGCTTGCATTCTGGCGTACAGCAGACCCCTTAAGCAAATTGTCCAACGGATAACGCAGCTTCCTTTTATCCGGGATGAACTTCCCGTAATAGTTAATAGATATTTGAAGGAGCAGCTTGATAAGCTCGATCTTCGACGGGTCTTCGTATTCCTGAAGCCTTTGTTATAGTTCTGCCAAATACGCATCATGCTCGAGTTCTGTGCTGCTTCCAGAAATGTTTGTGGGGCTTAAGTGTCTTCATAATGTTGCAAAAGCCCTCTTTGTGACCCATGCGGCAACAAATTGAGCATCGGTGTGATTAATACGGGCAATTGCGGCTCCAATGAAAAGCACCGCATGACCAACACGGGTTTTTGGGACTTTCGCGCTCTAGTGCCGGTGTCTCGATGATCGCGCTATCCTTTTTCCGATTGATCAAGCGTTGATATTTGGAACATAGCTGCTCGAAGGTTACGAAGACTTTATCCCCGAGCTATGGGCTAACAGCCGGGTCCTGATGTCTACGTCTTTTTCGTCCTTCAACCCACACACGTACAGCAAGCACTTACATTCTTCCTCTGTCATGTGCGTCAGCTTTTCCACTGTCCAGTGGTCCAGTGAAAAAAAAGTAACGATCGTGATCGGATGGTCCCAAGATTCCGAAGCAACAATCGCACTTTGGTCGGGTCGTCAATCCTAGTATCGTCGCCCTGGAATAGGTCGAGATAACGTGAGAACCAATTTTTGAAGGTTAATCCAGTCTCCTTGTTGCATTGAAACTTCTCACGGAGAGAGCACATTAGTGTTCTAGCTATGTACGCAGCCAACACTAGCCTTTGGTGAAATATGATTTTCATACCTTAACCTTTGAAGCGATTCAGCAAAATTACGTCAAAAAATCATTTTCTTCCCCTTCGGCTATGAATATCTCTTCCTCATTCCAACAAAAATCCACGGTATCGGTAGAGCATGGCACCCGAAACAAGAATGCCAATCCATATCGTGTGTTTGATGTCTGGAATTTCAGAAAAACAAATATCCGCATATTCCCAGCGTTGAGTACACAAGCTGTTGAGAGATTGATTCGAAAAACACCCTTGACAAGGCTAAATTTAGCAGTGGGTGTTTCCGCCTACTGTGACGATCGATCCATCGGTAGTATAAAAGATCGAGTGAGGATCACTCTGCATCAAGTCTCCTATCCAGAAGCCAACCAACCAAACACTCAACATGAAGTACGCATTCGCCTTCGTCCTGATCGCTCTGTTCGCGGTGATCGTCGTGTCGCACGCATATCCTCAAGAGACTGCCTCCGCTTCTTCCAACGACGGTTCCAGCGCGCAGGCCACGGCGGAAGTGCAGCTAACCCCGGAGGAAGAGGCAGCAATCGAGGCGATGGGAGGCCGCAAGTTCTGGAGGAAGCTGCTGCGGGTTGCTGTGAAAGTTGGCGGAATTATACTTACACAAGGATAAATAAAAGCTTCTAGATACCCCAAAACTGCACTCTAAAATCGTTGCAATTATTGATTTCGTCGGTTTGAGTGATCAAGCATGCTACGGAAGTGTCGTATATTGCTAGATGAGTCTTAAGCTGCCTATCTTACAGTGGAATTAGTTAGTTAGAGATCGCTACAAGTTTAAAGCCGCGAAAGCCGCCTGGCAGTATGCAATGTTCATAACATAGCAGCGAATGAATGGTTCTCACTCGCTTCAGAATAGTTCACTCACTTCTCACACTAGAATAGTGTCTCACAGACAACAACATTCGACCACAGTTTCTTTTCTCAGGAAAAAAATGTATGATTAATAGGTTGAGTAACTAGTCGTTCTCGACCGTGTTCAAAGCCTTGGATTGTTACCAGTCAATGAGGCAGCGCAAACAAGGCTCATGCACATGAAGGGTGAATTCGTAAAGTTCCAGGAAACGATTCATAAACATACGGATCTTCTCAAGCTCAGCATTGTACTGCACATTGCCCGATCGCTATATATATAAACATGCGTAAACTCATTAGCAGTAAACATTCGGAAGTAGATTTGTCAAAGCTATCGGATCCGTCAGCATGAAGTTCGCATTCGCCCTCGTTCTGGTCGCCCTCGTTGCGATGTTCGGTGTCTCCATGGCCGGTAAGGTCGAGCAAGAAGAAACAACCGGAACTCCACGGCCACAACCTCGCGCACCTGCTCATCCTCGCGCACCTGCTCAACCTAAGCAAGGCTTCTATTTTCCGTATGGTGGATATTGATCGGGATAACATATTCATGGATGTTTAATAAACGATACTGCTTGTGTATGTAGTACCTGAAGCTTCTTTTCTTTGGCACTACAGCCTGGAGGGATCTTGGACTTCTATTTCTGATTCCCCTTGGTTGGATTTGTCCGTAGCTGGTGTCCTGCGTATGAGGGTACAGATATGATTGGACTCTGAATTTGAAATGATGAGAAAAAAACGGTTCAAACATCCCATTGAATGAGGCATTCGGTCGGAATGGTAGAATATTCGAACTCGATACCGAATCTTCATAACTTTTTGTTCGCCTTAAGACCGATTTGACTGCGCTATGCACCAGTTCTTACAACTGAACAAACGAAAGATATACACTTCATAAGAAAATTCGGTGAATCGTTGAACAGACACATCGCTGCACATGAAATAGGGCAATGTGTACAGAGTCACAGCTATAAAGACCAGTATAAAATACAGCAGATCCTTTATTTTCTGCAGAGTCGATTTAAAAAGTGCAAGCAGATTAGTTAGCATGAAGCTCGCATTCGCCCTCGTTCTGGTCGCCCTCGTTGCGATGTTCGGTGCCTCCATGGCCGATAAGGTCGAGCAAGAAGAAACAACCGGAACTGGACGGCCACATCCACGCCCAACAGTTCAACCTAAGCAACGCTTCTATTACCTGTATGGATATGGTGGTGGATCATTGGTTAGATTTCACTGGTTACTTGGTAATTTGGATGCAGTTTAGTTGTGGTTGGTGAAGAAATGTGCTTCTGAATTTTAAACGAAGAAAAACGATCTAATAGATAAAGTTTATTCGAATGATGCTCGAGGGAAGGAATCATGTTAACCTTGAGTGGAAGGTTCGGTCTGAATAAAGGGCATGTTTTGTTTGTTTTCTAGATCTGTTGTAGTTACCAATTCTTACAGCTGAGCAAACGAAAGATCAGCAAAATTCCGTGAATTGATTGACAGACACTACTATCTTATTAAGTTACCTATTGCAACAAGTATCTCTTCACATAGCCAAATAGGTAAATAAACAAAAAACCAACATGTACAGAGTAATACGTATTAAAACAGGTATAAATGCAGCAGAAGCGTCGTTTGCTGCAAAGTACATTTGTAAAACACAAGTAGATCAGGCAGCATGCGGTTCACATTCGCCCTCGTTCTGTTCGCCCTCGTTGCGATGTTCGGCACCCCTGTGGCCGGTAAAGTCTTAAAGGTCAAACGACAGGAAACAACAGGCACTGCACGACCACATTCAGGTCCACCTGTTGAAGCTAAGGAACGATCGTTCAGAAGCCCCCTTGCATATTGAGGATAGTGTAACGTACAACTGAAACGGCTTTTTCTTGTGTTCAATAAACAATGCTAGAACATTACTCGCTATATTAGCACGCGTATCTCTACTTGGTTCACTCTCCTCCCTTGGTCCCCTAATGGCCTAATAGACCATCAAAGTAGTTAGAATATCAGTCCTTGCTACGGAGGAACGGTCAGGATGGGATTTAATTACCGGTCCTGTCGTGCGACGACCGGTGCCACTATCGCCTTGACCACAGAACAGTCCCTCGCCGAAGCTTTGCAAGTGTATATTATAAAACTTGTTTGCTTTATTTTGCATAATTTTATTTTTAGTATAAACTGCTTGATATTAGCTTAAATATATCGTAGGAGACCACTTCCTCTGCGAATCAAATTAACAAATTAACGGCAATCATAATAACAACAAAAATCTCCATGAATTCAACACGATTCACATTGTTCAGATTCGTGAAATAATGTTTAAGATTTTGTAAACATCAAATCGGTTTAAAATATCTAAGTAGAGGTTCTTAATTTTGTTTCGTTTTTATTAAATTCCGCTCCGCACGATGCTCATGGTGCAAGCACACTGTGCACACGAGTTTCTGCACTACGGGCCTACCGTCCTACACAGGAGGTCATTTTACACTATGGGACAATGTGAACAAAATATGTTTCTAAGCAATAAACTTCAACAAATGATAATTGGAGCGAAAATAGATGATATAATTGCATCTTTTGTAGTGGTTATTTTAATTTGAAATACTATATGACTTGGATAGAGCAAACATCGCTCACGACACGCTCACCACTCTCCCTGTGGTAACGAATTCTCAAAACGGTTTCATATTTACACACGCACACAATCGTGAAGCAGCTCGTGAGGGGAACCAGCGCGCACAACGGCATGGCAGTGCCACAGCATAGAATAACATAACGCAGCATAACACTGGTTAGTTTCTCTCTTACTCTCGAAGCGGACAGACGTGCGTCGTTTGCGCTCTGCGCGTCGAGTGTTTTGTTTTTTTTACATTCTAACAGTGCTGCATTCGTACCAATGTTTGTATAACACAGCCGGGAAAAAGGTGATTGAAAACCCCATTCTTAACATCCTATCGGGGCGCCTACCGATTGCAGACCGTGAATACGCGACGGTGCATTGATAGCGTGAATGATGTCAGCTGTTCCCGCACCGACGACGATCCCGACGCGTTTGTTTTGCAATCAGTAGAAAAAGGGAGCGCAGTGTGTCGTGCGAGATTGTGTGTGTGTGTGTGTACGTGTGTCCGGATGTAGTTTTACATGCGGCCGGTTTGGTGTGTCACAGAAAATGAAAGTGTTCGCTCGCTGTAGCTCTAGTGTCGCTGCAAAGGACGTTGCAGAATGGTAGAAAATCGTTTCCCGGGCACAAAGTGTCTGACAAAACAGAATCCGCCACAGAGCAGCAAGCCGCGGAAAAGAAAGCAGTGCGTGTATGTGTGTGTAATTGGTGTGTTTGATGCTTTGATGTAGAAGCAAATGACAAATGAGCCACTTCGTTCTAGCTCCGGGTGAAAGATGGTGGAATGAACTGGATAGGCTGGACTGGTTTACGTTTGTGTGGGTTAGTTTTGTAATAGGCATATTGCCGATAGAAATTCCGGTCTATGCGCTCTATGGCCACTGCGATGGAATAGGAAATGTGCGGCAATATGCAAATTAGGCTCGAGAAATGTCAAAATTTCGATTGTCAACAACATACGCGTAGCCTTCTTTAATTTCAGCTGACCCTGCTACAGAAAGGGTCCCGTATCATGTGTTTTTTCCTTTATTCATCGCTGTTGGAAGTGTAATTGTTCTCGAAATTGTCACCTAAAAACGTTTCCTTTTTATGAAAGCACCGAGCCGCTTGATAGATGGGGGTTAGTAGTGCACATTCCGGTCCATCACCGTTGGTGAAGGAAGCTGACGAACAAGACGAACAGGCAAAAGGATCGTTCTTTCCAGGTCACGGAGAAAGAAGACACAACCCCGAAAGGGATGCTTTCTCGCGGTTGTAGCATTTGTTTTGGGAAGAAGAAATCCCACGGCGCTCCGTGTGTGTAGAAGAGATGATAACGCCATCGCCAAAATCTCTTCTCGAAACGCACACGCACACAGGGAAGCAGAACGAATGCTGCTGGGGAAAACATAACCGCGGCCGTAGCGCGCACGCGTTCCGTCTTAACCAACACACAGGCAAAGGCACGCTGCCGCTGCTGCTGCTGCTGTTGAGGAAGCAACTACAGGTGAATTCTTCGGGCCGGGCAGGCAGGCAACACAACACAAACAAACAATGGCATCACGCCACGAGAATTGGCAAAGGTTTTGGCTAAAATTGAATATTTTATTGTCACAAAAATGATTGACTGGTTTGTGCTTTTTTTTGTTGTTGCTTCTTCTGACGTGACGTTGTGCTGTTGTTGTTCAAGTTGCGAGTGTGCGTTCTAGGTGAAGAAGAGAAAATGGGTGCACGTAAACAAATTTTGGCCCATTTTTATTGTTTATTTTCGTGACAGACGTGATTGCTTATTTTGCCATCATTAGTAATCGCTGCCTTCATTTTTTTTTACTGATCGCCGTTACCGGCAGACAGTTTATGTTGGTAGGCAAAAATCGTTGATGTTATAATGGATAACTTTTGCCCATAGTATTTTGAGGAACGGAGAAGAAAAGATGTCTTCGCGTCTTCGTTAGAGCATAGCAAAACGGTAGACGCATACCAATGCAAGCCGAGTCTAGTTGTGCATACTACCAGCGCCTAGAAGAAGATGCACAGAATCGGGATCCGTTTTCGCCGTGCACTACTTTCCTGCTGCTGCTGCTTCTGCAGGAAAAGAGGACAAAAAGTGATAGTTTTGAACTTGAACTAAAAAAAAATGAACGTCACCCACTAGCTGCATGGAGCAGTGTGCCGTGCAACGAACCGCCCTCGTTTGAAGGAATCGTTGCTGGTGGCTATATTTTATGCCTGGTAAGGGAGTAATGGAGATGACTAATGTGATTCTTCTTTTAAGATGCTTGTAAAAATGTCGATGCATTAGTTGCCGGCTTTGAGAAGATGGGTTATCATGGAGGCGGCGAAGTAAAGATGGCGACCAAGACAAACATTTCCGTGGTTGCTAGGATTGATTGGCAAAAGAAAGTTGCATAGTAACCAGCTTTTTCTTTGGCACTACAACCTCAGAGGTCTTGTCCAACCATTTCTAGCTTGAATTGATTTCAACTGTAGTGCCGCGGAACAGTCCGAGTAGGATACGGGTCAATACAAAAAAAAAGTTTCAAATCGTTTTCCACTGCTAGTAATGTCCCCCGGTGAAGGTAGTACACTCTATCCACGTTAGTTAGTCAGTGACCACAGAGATTAAGCGCAAGCGGAGAATCACCGGAAGTCGTCGGAAAGAACAGACTTCGAATGGAAATAACCGCGTGGTGCATTAAAGTACAGTCGGATGCAACGAAACCCTCGATCCGGCGCAGTATCGTGACGAATGCAATTGCACCAATGAAAACATAGTGTGTGCGTGTTCCAGCGAATCGTAGAATAGTGTGTGAAAAGTTAAACAAAAAGGTTCAGTTCTTTAGAGGCACCTAACCGTGTCTCTCTCTCGTAGTCCATAGTATATCCTCACGGGAGGAACAAGCGTATTCTATTTGTGATAACAGTATCGTTAATTAACCACCACAAAAAAAAATCGACGAGAAAAAGAAAATTCTGTACTCTGGCAGTCACCGTAGAGTGCTCTGCGCTGAAGATATTCCAAGGAGAGGACATCCAAGTAGCAGCAGCTTCTAGTTGTAAAATGGTAATTGGCTTTTATTTTCCCATCGTTCTCCATTCGCTTATACAATATCTCAAACATTTCAGCATATCAATGAACCAATCGATTTTGAATGTTGTCCAAAGTCGGACATATCCCCCCAATTGCTATGACATCACTCGTCAATGGTCGTCATTGGCTTCCGGACGTTGCCCTCTGTTTGTAAATCGGATCGTGTTTCTTGGATGATTTGAAGCGTGCCTGTTGTGTGTGTGCGGAGGTCTCATCCGCCAAGTCGCGACAATCAATAACCAAATTTGCATCTAAATTAGATAAACTTCTTTTGCAACCCTCTTCGCCATGCCCATGCCATGCGTACTTGTCATGTGCGTCGTGATGTCTTGTGTCTTTGGGAGTTGGTGTGAGTTGTGGAGCTTCTTACTCATCCTGACTAAAGACACGCCAAGCCAAACGCGTGTCACATGTGGTGTAGCGATCCGGAAAAGCCAATCACACGCTAGGAAAACGTGCGAGAGACGACCACGGGCAAACCATGGGGTCCGTCCACTGTGGTACGTAAAAGACGCGGGTGGAATTCAATTTGAGTGGCGGTATGAAAATTCACAACTCGGCCAACGTCAACGGCCCAAGAGAGGACTTGGGAGACGCTTTGAGGGAGGTCCCCTGTCGTCACCGCGTTGAGTGCGCTAATTCCATTATCAAGGGGCGAAACTTCTTATTTTAGACGGCTGGACCTGTCGTCGGTTGTGTTTAATGCTTTTCGCACTTGCCGTAATGGTTGTGCTAAGTGCAACTCGGCAAAGCGTGATTTGGCATTTTGTTGGGATTTATTTTTGGGGTGCAATGAGCTGTATTGGTTGCATTTAGATTGTTATAAATGAAAGGATATTGATTTGCTGTCGTAATCTGCTGCTGGAGTTCGTATTAGCTTTGCAGACATGTTAACGTCACTTCTTGAAAGTATGTCTGGTCACCTGTTGAATCTAGGTGGAGACTTCATTGGTTTCCTCTTTCTTGTGCTGCATGTCGCATGCTCTATAGTTAGTCTAGTCAATAGTTGTTGTAATGCCCTTATTTCAACAATTTTTTCACCTTTTACTATTTCCTGCCAACCTATACTTCGTCTCTTACTCTTACATCCTTCGCCAGCATTCATCTATCGTTCTCCGGTTTGAACGTCCCGGTGTGCCCATTTCCAATAGCTTATCAATAGCCTTATCGTGCGTTCGGCGTGCAGCTTGACATGAATACGGGATGGAAATAGATGGCAAATAGAACATGAATGCCATTAGGACCTCTGCTACCTTGTCCATGACTTCATCCAGCACTTAAATTACGGTTACTTGAGGCACCTTCGTGTGCGTGTGTGTGTGTGTGCCTGCTTTTCCGGTTTCGTACCATCAGCTGAGTGCTGACTTCGTCCTACGTCATCGAAGATACATAGACGAAGTAATCAAATTACATTCCGGTTCAGCCAGAATAATGATTTGCTCGTCGAAGCGGCGGCTGGCTGGCACACTGTGGGCATCACCTTCTCCCCGATGTGGTGTGGAGGCCACGAAACCACCCGGTATCGATTGTTCGCTAACTAACGGGTCCAAAGTGGCGTGGCATGATGATGAGTCAGGCTCGTGTGGGGGCTCCACGGACACCAAACTCAATCGCGCAGGTTCGAGCCAGCAATCAGCTGCACTTCAGCAATCCCTTGCACACACTGCCTTGTACCTGCCGATAGAGTGGACCGGTCGGTGGGTGGTAGTTTTCCACTAAGATTCCACTTCCTTCTTCCAGCCAGACGAACACGCACACAGACACACACTCACAGGGTCCGGTTCTAATGGAAGAAGCGGTGGCTTCTGCGTGAAGAAGAAACCGCAAAACTCTGCACCGTTCAGAGGCTTAACCAGTTTGAGCAAATTTGCTGCGGTGTGTACCTTCGGACGAACAGACACGGCCACGTATCGGTGCATTGCGCGTTCTTGGCTTTGGCGGTTTTTGTTTTGTTGGCGTTGGTTATTTTAGCGTTCGGGGTTGCTTCTTTTTTTTCTGCAGTTAGCACAGCATTTTGCGAATCTCTTTCGCTGTTCGTGCTGTGTTAGTCTTATTTTTGCGTGGCCTGTTGTGCCTCCTCTGTGCGCGCAACAAGCGCGAACGATGGCGACGACCTTACCCGGGTGCGCGCGCGCCCTTTCCAGGGTGCTAAGAATAATATGTAAGAGAGAAGCCTTACACATATACTTTGTGGCATTTGTTACGCCGGCAAAATTGGACTTGGCAGACTTGGTGGAAGAATTTTTGTTTCACCATCAAAAATGGCTCAGAAGATTTTGTACTGCAGCTTTGAAAATTTATTTAGCGATCAGTATTGAAGACTTGATTACTTGAGGTCTTGGCCTCCTGAAAAAAGATCTTTCGTCTGGTCCTTCGTCATTATTCCATCTATGCATCCAATCGTCTCGCAACTGGCTAGTACAGTTTTGTTAGCATGTAAGTCTTCTGCAATGGCACTGGAGGTTCAGGAGGTCTTGGAGGACGACTTCAAAGATGGGATACCATTATGATTGTATTAACAACCTTTGCGTATGATTCAAGCTACTGGAGATCTTTCGGTAACCTTGTGCAACTTATGAAAGCATCAAACCAGACGCAGTCTATGTCATCAGCGTACCCCATTATCTGGATTAAGCATTTGTTTGCGAAAGTTTTTAATTTCTCTTTTTAGCGATGATCATACAAAGTGCTTCTGGCAGGCAAATGCTGTCACCATATAATCCCTTCAATCACGCATCAATCTGCTCACAGTGGAAGAAAGTACAGACAAAGAACACAACACAGCATTAATCAACGCGTGAGCACGCGACAACCCTGAACAGGGAGGGCGAAAGAGGCCGCATGTGACTACACACTCGATGAGGAAATGCACTAAATTAAATCATCACCCATCATCATTTGCCCAGTGTTGTTGTGCTGTATACCGTTACCCGGCGGGACCGGTTTCATCCCGATTGCTGCATCCCCCGGGTGGCTGGTGCTGCCACTGATGTTGCACATTGCGAGCATCAAAGTGCATTCATGCGCGTCCAAATCACACTATTGCCCGGGGGTGAGGTGGTAGTTGATTGAAGGAAGATTTGTATCATCGCGTCGCGGGCCGCGTACCGAGACTGGATGAAAAACCTGATCAACTTAGATATTAGCGCACTTAATGAAATGGATGAGGTCTCTGTGGTGTGGGATAGGTGTTGCACACGCTTGCAAGGCTTGCGAAGAATGTCACTAAGGGGTAGCGTTTGTCAACTTTCTTCCTGGTGATTAAATAAGAGCAAAAAACGGTGCATCAGGTGCTGCAATCACCACAAACACCGGAAACCGGAGCACCAAGATGGGGTAAAAGGAAAAAGAAAGTCTCGGCCGAGGATAAATTGCATCATTGACGACGAGGCGCGTTTGATAAATGGGTTGTGAAAAGTGCATTTAATCGGTGTAAGCGCATCGAAAACACCTTGCCCGAACCTGGTTGTCCCACCGGGAGACATCCCAGCCGACACAGCGCACTCTATCGTGTGATGGATGCATTGCATGAATCATATAGTCTCTGTCTCTCTCGTTTTTACTGAACCGGAAGGGCATCAGCTCATTAACGTTGACCTTTTGGCCGCATACACCAGCAAACGCGGCAGATGGGTGCGTTGAGTGTGACTCTGCGGAGAGCCAACCAGCCAGCTAGCCAATTCGGTGGAACTAAAGAGTTGGGCCCGTTTTCACCCTCAATTGCATTTCCATCGATGCCCTCCCAACCAAAAAAAGCTTGACGTTTTCAGGTTTGACGCAATGAATGCACGTATCGATTTGGCGTTTCGGCCGGGGATGGCCTTTGTTTCGGCGGTTTATGCCTGTTCAGCGAATTAATCCCAACTTCCGTTGTAGCTGAATAATGTAGCAGCGCACGAGGAAATTAAAATGGATTTACCACACAACGGCAAAAAAAAAAAACGGAAAACAAATGGAAAAACAGGGATAAATGTTCCCAATTTTGCAATGCACGTACTAAAATATGCAATCATGGCAGATTTTATGCATACGAAAAACGCAACGCACCAAAAAATAAAACAGGGCGCTACAGTGCAGTTTTGCAAGACCAAGCAGAGCATGGACACACGCGGATCGATTGTTTTAAGTTTTTGGGCTTTTTTGTCCCAACACAATACACCATCGAATGGGGTCTTTTTTTTTTTTGTAATGCCAGAGTTCAATCTTCTGTAAGGTGCTGCCGTATGTTGGGGCTTCTCTCAAGGGCTACTTCACAAGACTCCACCATCATCAACCTTGACGTGTGCTCTGTGTGCCATTCGAAAGGGGAATAGTAATGGTGATTGGCTCGAGAGAAGAGAATCGTAATATAAACCAATAGACCGTAACGGACATGCCGACGTCGTTTCCAATGTCGCATATAGCATTTATTTCTTACGTTCCCATTTGTTGTCTCCCTGGCTATTCTAGGCCTGTCTTTTCTGTCTATATTTTTTAGCGAACTTGGTCGATTCACTTGTTCGATCACAGTCTGTCTTAATAAAATAATCAGCTCACATTTCCACCCGCTGCGAAACGTGTCGCTCGCAAGCCGACGATAAGAAATAGGAGGACTACTTGGGGACGCGGACCATCCCCGACCATCCTAATGAGATACGTGACAGTACTTGAACGACGACAAACGACAAGCGTGGCGTGGTTGATTGCATAAGACATGCCAAAAGAAAAAACTCCCTTTGGACATTGGTGGATGGTTGGCGTGTCTTCCTGGAAGAACGTTTCTATTGGAATGTAGGCTTCTGAAGTTACGTTACTGATATTCAGTGGGCTACCATCTGGGTCTCTTAATGATCTCAGGGAATAAGTGTTCGTGTTTAGTGGTGTGATGCTTACGAGATGAGCCTGTTGATTAGATATCCCCCTAATTGATGCTGCTATTTCTTCGTGATAGTTGTGCTGTGGGTCCAAGGTTACACGGGAGGTTTGCATAAAGATCTTACCATCAATTCTTTTTGAAGATCAAATCTCTTTCAAGACCCAGTCAGGAACCAGTAGCGAATTGACAGAAAAATGCTTCAATTTGTCCACCAATTCGTCTCCCGAAGCTCCGCCTGCCTGATATTATTTATTCACCGTCGTCCAGTGTTGCCTCCGGGACTCCGCTCAACTCCACGCGGAGAGCATAAAAATTGTTCGCATTCCACCGAACGGCACAGACGACGTCGCCACCAGCGGCGGCGTCAGCTAGCCTAGCGCTTAGGGAATGGAATGTAATAAAATGGTCCCCCAGGATGCAAGACATGACCGATGGGGTGCTACCTGCTTGATCTCCCGCTCAGAGGAGAACAACCTTCGCGTCTAATCACGAAGAAAGGATGCGGCAAAAAACGATTACGGACGTAGTTGTTTGGGGGCCTTTATTTTATGACTGTGTAAATCATCTTTTGCCAGTCAAATTGTTCTTCGTTTGAATTTCTCCTCCTGAAACAACCACGTAAAACATTTACACCTTTGTCGGGAATGTACGGACACCTCGGCTGAATTGGCGAAATCAATCACCCCATCTCTCATCCAAAGCGCCTGAGGGCCGACCTGGATGGATGATGGAATTCGAAAAGATCTTAAAGGCGCCGTTACTTTGTACGGTTGCTGATACTGATTCTCCGGTGGTGGTGGTGGCTGCTGCTACCCGGTTTGTGGCTAATTTGCCTCCCCAAAGTGACACTCGGCCGTCCGCCGGGAGAAATTGGTCCCCATTTGCCGGCATCCCTAATGTTCCCCCGTCACATATGCATAAGAAACCGGCTTTAGCTCAACAACGGCTGGTAAGGGGAGAGAGAGATGGTTTTAATCTCCTCACGGCGGCAGGCACGGCCTTCACATGGTCGAAGGAAAGTTTTTGCAGTCAAAGATTTCATCTGTCACTGCTGCCTGTGTCGTTCCAGGTGGGAACCCCTGTGGAGGATATCACTTCGGCAACCTGTGCGAGGAAGTTAACTCCTTCCTTTATGCATGCCCGGTTTGAAGGTTACTTTCCAGAAGCAGTGGAACCACTTTCCATTTTCTGAATGCTTCTTTTTGTTTTTGAACTCCACGCTATCAGCTATCACTGGTCTTCGGTGGATGACTCGCGCGGGACCTTTATCGAGCAGATGAAAGTGCATCTTCTTCAGTCTTGCTGTCGTCACCTGCAGCTTACCGCAGCATGGGGCTTCACTGGTGCTGTGCCCTCATCGTTCGAAAAGGCTCCCGGTTTCGCGTAAGAAAAAATGGGAGAAAACGTAAGAAGGCCACCACCGCGATGATGAACCACCAGCATACAGTGACATTGGTTTGGATTTAGCAGGGAGGGTACCTGATGCTGGCTGCTACTCGCAAACCCGAACGCAAATTGGACCACATTCTTTGATGTTTTTTGTGCAGCACAGAATTTGCGCTGTTTCGTGTTTAATTACGCATCGTGTGTAATGTCATCGTTGTCGGTACAGATGGCACTTGAGTCTGGATGGATGGATAGATGGACGGTACAGTGTTAATCGCCGGGGTTGAGGAATGGCGATGCCGCCACGTGGCCGAATATTTGATTAGGTGTGTAATCAGCTGAAAGTGTTCCATTAGCGCCAGGAATTAGACAGCATAGTCGTAACGCTACCGCGTGCGAGAACTGTGAAGTGCTTAGAAGGGCACTACGTCTTGTGCTGTTTGATGAGCCGATGGGTTGTTGTTGTTGATGAATTATTGAATGATTCGATCGTACGGCGGATGTTTTGATGAAATAGTGGAGAATGTGTGATGGAATTTTAATGCTATCAATAATGCTCGAAAAGGTTGTGTTCAAGTCGTGATGGGGGTTGCGTGGATGGTGATATAGATAGAGATCCTCAAGATGTTGCTACTTGTGGAGAATGAATTTTCAGTCACAATCAACGAAATATGGCATTCTATACATAGGCAATTGAGGATCTGTCGCTCCTGAACGCCTGCAAGTATGCAATCGAGAGCTTTGAGGTCCAAGCAAGACTTCCTGAGGGTTGTTGTAACAAAGAAGAAGATGGAGAGGACACAATGTAGTATTTTTTTACATTATTAGAAAGGTTGATCTAATATTGCATACATTGAGGGGTTCATCGCCAAGGCAATCAGATAAGAGAATATTTACGCTTTTCTACTGGCGTAAAGACACTAATGCCATAACACACTAATAACTCGTATGAAGATAACTTAATTTCATCCTAATGACTGCAGGCACATGTTCGTTTTCCGAATCGTACGACACGTGCCTTTTTCCCAGTAAAACTCATTCCGCACGCCAGTGAAATGCGATGATCATCACATAATCTTCCGCTTGGGACAGAACGAAGCAGAAGGATCTATTTCCATTACACACGTGATGCTAATATCTTCTTCGATTTCCCAGAATATTATGACGACAGTAGTTATCGCTTCCCGCTTTCCGGACTCCAGTCAAAAAGCTCCTCACTGCTGCGTCCTATGAGCAGCCTCACCATAACGAGCGATGCAATGGGTTTCCGGAATGCCACTTACTCGTGGCTCGTGGATATCATTTGGATAATGGATATGCCGCGCACCATAAACTTTATCGTCCGTACGGTCGTCGTTTTCGTCCACCGTAGGATGGCCATGCATCGAATGAACCTCCGATTCTACGAAGAACCAATCATCCTTCGGTGAGGTCGCACGTGTATGTGCTTGTGATGCACTTTGAGACTCAAGCGAGTGGGTGGTTTTTGAACGCATCAGGCGCAATTTCCATAACGTTGTGTGGTGACTTTTCCGCCAAACGTCGAACGCGCCGGTGACGCGATTTTGAAACGATTTAGAAAACTTTCACCAACCCTCATCAACCCGTCGATGTGGCGTTATGCGCTCGTTAGCTAATTAGATGCAAAAGTGCACTCTGTAGTAGATGTAGAAGGCGGGGTACGAAGAGGGGGGCCTGTTTGCATATGAAGTCATGCTCTGTAAAATGGCCATCGCGTAGGGGGCGAGGAATTAGAATAATGGCTTAATCACTTCCGGTGCATTGATATTGTTCTGTACGGCCAAGTTTTGGGGTTAAAATGAGAGAAAGTTCCGGCAATTCACATAATTTTCAGCCAGTTTATTACACAGAGCGAGCAGAGTTGTTGCGGAAACAAAGTTTTCCAATCAAGCTTAATGCTAACTGTCCAATTCGTTTCCTATCTACACTTGACACTCCTAACCTCAAACGAACGATGGTGGTGGTGATAGTTTATTGCCCTCTGCAAACTTTGTCAACCAGATCCAGATCTTCCGTGGCCCTGCGGCTGACAGCCGACACTTGTGACGCTGCTGTATGTGTGTATATGAAAATACACAGAAGTGGCAATTTATGTTGCACCATGTCACGAACTCTACCGGTGTCACCGACTGGCGGCGGCGGCTTGATGTGACGTGCCAAATTACAAACGATGCAACGGTATCGCGCGAGCTCACCGGCGTGTGAGTGAGTGTCCGCGTCTCAGTAGATCCAGGCATCATGTGTGTTATGTAGCTGTCTCTCATAATTTGACCCACATTCTTCCTTGTGTCGTTCTGCCTGTCGGTGGTTGCATGTTCATATTTAATCGCCCTCAGGAACACTTACCAGCTGGTGTTGTTGTTCGTTACAGTGACCTTCCCGTGCCTTCTAGTGCCTTAGCATCTTACCACGTGTTCTTTCGTTCTTCCTTTCATTCCAGGTAAGCCGTCCAGAGAGTGGTTTGGAGAAATTTATTGTCACATCGTCTTGAGTGGCTACTACTTGAGAGGGCTGAAGGACGATGGGCAACACCAACCTGACGTACACATCGGTTTGAGTAGAGGCACACGGTAGGCAAGGCTGTTGCAGTTTAATGTAAAGTGCAGTAGAGGCACATCATTTATTCCGATAGCGCCGAGGGGTCTCGGAGGCACATGAGGGGTCTCTCTGCGTCCTTAATTAATGAGGTGTGCAGCACAAGAGTGTATTGAAGGCATAATTGCGTTTGTGTGTGATGAGCACGATATCAAAAGGAAGCACCTTGACGCTTGAGGGTTGGGTGGGCCACGACGAGATGTCAAGAGAGCACGAATATAATTGCCAATCAACACCTTATCATTTGGTAATGAGGATGATGTAACGTCACATGCTTGGGAGTGGAGAGCGTGAAGCTGATGAACGTCACAACACTTGGTGGACATGCATTAAGAGAATTTTTAATTAATTTAAGAAATTGTTATTATTGTTGGAGTTGGGCTAGATTGCTCCAACTCCAATAGCTTGTTGGCAAGGAAAGGTTCAGAACAGAACAAAGCAACTCATCCGGTGGTGTGGGGCTGATCCCTGACCTTCCGGTTTGAACTTTATCGTGTCCTGGTTGTAAAAATGTCATTTGAATGAGGCTTCGATTGTACACTTTGCGAAAGTGCTCACACACACACTCTGTGCCACGTGAACGACAACGTAGGCTTAAACAGGATGTTTCCTACCATCACACTTGACACCCGGCGGCTGTACCCGGGGGTAGTGTGTCACATCGGTACAACCTGGCTATTTTTGGTATCTACACATTCCCCACCCGTGAAGAGCGTCCTTGCCGGCACGGTGTCCTTGTCAGGCGGGCTTTGGAGAGCTTCCGTTTGCCGACGGAGAAGAGCGCAAGGATGACGTCTGTCCGGTACGGGTAACGGAACGCGCGAAAGCGACGACAGTGGCACCATGAAAGGTGATACCAATTACGCGTCACTCTGCTGGATCGGAATGATTGAACGGTGGATCCGAGTACGGGCGTGTGCAACTGGTTGAACCCCGTGGCACAGGATACGGAGTCACCCGTGGGAACAGGAGTAGCTTGGAGCTATTTTTAAAACTTAATTAATATACTAAAACCCACCCGGATGAGTGTGCTGTAGGCACGTCAGTAGGATGACAGTGCTGTCTGTGGCGTATGTGCTCGACCGGGCTGAGCGTCCTCGCACAAGGCTTTATCATGTCTGTGGTACATCTGTGAGTGATAGTTTCAGTATTTCACTCGCTCCACTCCACATCGATAAACCAATCGAAACGTCCATTTGAATAGACCATCAACCATACCTACGCTCTCGGCGCCAGCATTTCAATCAAAAGCCCTTTCAAAAGCAAAGCAAATGTTGACACTGTAAGTCATCGCCGCCCTGTGAGAGGTCCGTTTGCGTGACAATGGGTGACGTGCCGTGGGCAGAAAATAAGCCTTGCCGGCACTTGCGTTTTGAAGTGGTAATTAAGAATTTATCGCTCACCTTTGGCCGCACTCCCCGTCCCCGCCGTCAACTCAATCCGATAGTTCGGAAGTTTGCTTCCTTTTTGGCCACTTACACGTGGCGGCCATACAAGCCCGCGGAGCGGAGCTTCCTGTTTGCGTTTTTATTTACTGTTTTACGATTGCCGATTACCACTCCAAATCCGATCCGGGGTTGTAATCCGAACCGAATGCGGCTGACTGAACTGGGTGGCATTTAATGTTAGAGTCGAATCGAAGAAGTGTTCTTTGAGGGAAAAAAGAAGTATTCTTTTTTTGCTATAAATAACTCACCTCCAAATATACTTTCTCGTTTTAGTGGAGGTCTTCGGGCGCACACTCACGACGTTAGGCAGGAAACAAATAAATACCAGGACGAAGCCGATTGACTATTGAAGCCATCGATCGGTGTGCATAGGATTCGCTTGATTGGCTTGCCTTCCGCGGTTAAACGGTGTGCGCCTCCATAAAACCTCTCGGCTTGCAATACGTTCGCTTCGGGCTGTATAAGTTATACTTTTTGACAGATTGAAGTAGTAACTGTCGGAGAAGCAATAGGCATCGCTTTTAGTGCGGTCTCGTTTGTGGACTTCTTCGAACCCATCACTGGCACTCCTGTCCCCAAAAGCCGCCGTTGGTGACCTCCGCGCGCAAATTTGCTGACCCATGGCGATCCTTCACGGTCCATTTACCGCAGGTGGGGACCTGTGCTTTTTTGTTTATGGCTTATTTGCCAAGCATTTACCCTTTTCTTGGTGGATCAAAATTTATGAAGGGAAGAAGCGACCCCATAATTCGTTCGGAGCTACTGATTTTTTGGAAGTTGTAATAATTATATTTCACACTCTTCCTTCGCCGATTCTTTCATGCAGAGTAAAATGGGCACGTGTTTTCGGGTGAGGGTCAGACCGATCGTTTCGTCTTGCTGATTTTGTTGCCTTTCCACAAACCGAGAGGGGAGGGGTACCTCATTCCGCAATCTCAGATTTTTGGATTTTTTGTTTGGTTGCCTCTCGCTGTTTAGTGTCGGCTTGAGCTTTGAATCTTACTTTTTACTTTTTTTTTCGCGCTGGTGATTGCTTGACGCTTGGGATGTAAAGGCGAAATATACACGCCCACGAACCAGCCTCGTGCCAAACCACCCGCGGTGCAGAGGCACGTTTCCACCCACAAAACCCAAGTCCGGATTTCGTGAAAGGGAAAGAAGCAATGTCGGAATTTCGGAGGTCGCCGAAAGCGAGAGTTTGGTCCCGGCAGGTTTGTGCAATAGCCGGGGGATGGTTCGCGCTGTGAGGAACAAGCGCGATAAATCATAATACAAACTGTTTAAAGAAAATTAATCACAAAATGTGCGAAACGAAACGATCAAACAGATCGAAGGAAGAGAAGCCGATTCGCTTGGTGTGCCCCCGTCAGTGCGTTTTTAGGGTGCGTTTTTGGTGAAGTGCCGCTGTCCCGGTGCAAGGTTTCTGCCTTTTTTTTTTCGCGCACCGCTAGTTTACTAGTGCCAGGGTCAACGGGGGTGCTGAGTAGCAGTTCGGATCGGTGGTGGTGGTGGACTAGACTCACTTTGCTCTCACTTGCCTGTCGTATGCCGCCAACCGTGATCTGGTGTGAGATCATCTTATTTCACACGTTTTCGGACACGCCGCGGTTTGGGGTTTTAATTTGGTGGATCGAGAAGAAGGTGCGTGCGTGTTTGTGGTTTTTGGAGCACCCGAACGGACAAGAGTGATGAGTTTTAAGTGTTGTTGATCGAGATGATTAGCGCGATGAGTTATGGGTGCTGTCATATTAGGCTGCGGGAATCAACATGATGACGCGCGTCGATCGGTCGTTTAATAAACTGCACTTAAACATGTGTAAGATGTGGGGGTGGTAGATTTGTGAGGCGTTATGGTAAATGTGTGGTAAAATCATTCGCTGATTGAAGATAATTTGTTTTATGTGAGTAATAACACGGTGAGCGCCTGAAGTTATGCAAGCGCGCGTATGTTCGGTATTGCATAATCGCAAGATCACACCAATGAGTGAGCTCTGATCTGATTTCTGAGGCTGTCTTAATTCCTACCCAAGTGCACCTTTTCGGGGAAGTTGCAATTATCGGCTCAAACCGAGCCAGATGCAGCAAAGAAGGTCCGATGGATGAGTGAAAATCGCCATTACTTAACGCGCGATGTAATCGATTCATCTCGTTTAACCTATCGATTCGTTCGTGTGCTTGTGTGTGTTTATGCATGATGGTGCTATCACAATCGAATCGATGTTCCCCCCAATCCATCTGCACCAACAACAGTTGGTGGTCGGGTTGGGCGAGCCGCTGCTGCTGCTAGTAGTAATCCGGCACGGTGTGCCATGTGTTGTTTTATCGAGCACTGGATGGTGAAGACAGAAATCGCTGACGCATCTAATCAAAAATCGAAAGAGGTGCAAAATAGTGGTCCGTAATCATCTCAGCGGGAGCAAGTTGTGCGAAAATAAGCGAAACAATTTAAGGCCTGTATGACGAGAACGTGAGGCAAAGAATGAGTGTGTTCGGTTACTCTTGTTACCCGCTCGCTACCGGTTGGGGTACATTAAAATGAAAAATCTAGAAACCAACAACCACCACTGGTGTACTGGTGTTGTTTTTGGAGATGTGAAGCACATTGTTTCTATCTCGATTTCCGGTTTTTGAGCACTTAAAAAAAGAGTACTCACTACTTTGCGGCTGGTAACAGCTGGAACATTATTTTCTACCACCTTCTGCTCGTGTTCTGGGTGTGCACCACCAGCGCCAACCACCCATCCACCCACGAGAAGAAGTAAATTAATTTTCGGTCAAATACCTTTCGGTAGATTACGCACCACACAGTGTTGTGCGCTGTTTTCCGTGAGCATGTTTAAAAAATAAGCTAGATCATAAATCTTTTCCTCCCTGATTTTGTTGTTGTTGGATTGTTGTATGGTTGGGGTGCTTATGGGGGTGGCAGAATCTCGGAACAAACGAGACAGCTGGTCCCACACACACACACACACACACACTAGAGAATGACCGTTACGCATGGTGATCGTTGTAATGGTGATCATTGCTTCCAGAGAAAGAGCAGTGAGAGTACCAACCGGCGGGGCAAAAAATCGTTATAAAAACGACCAGTAACAACCTTGTCATGCAAGAACCGAAAAAAAAAATCGAGTGTGTTGGAGTGTGTATGTAACCCACGTTTTAAAAAAACTCACCCACTATCACCGCGAAGCACCCACCAGAAAGCGTGTTTTACAGCAGCACGCCCAATCGTTACACCCGAGCCAAATTAGTCACCACGAAAATAACCAAACAACACGGCAGTCGGCGGGTTGTCGTCGTCCGAAAGTCATCCAGGCTGGTCTTCCATTTCTCCATCAAAATGGGTGGGGGGGACACCTTATCAGGGTTGAATGGCTGTTTGGTGATAGTGTTGTTGGGAATTAAAGGCAGATAAGTGGGTACGCGCGGTAATAGCTGGTGTTCTGGTGTGTGATAATGGGTGGTATAACAGTGAGGAACACATTCCATTGAAATTTTGAGTGCTTGGAATGTTATCGTTTGTCAACTGTGGGAGGCCCATTATTATTGCGAATTGCGATCTCATCAATGTCGTCATGTGCGACCTTCGATGTGTTGTAATTAGATATAACGAAGGTGTTTGAATTGGAAAAAGCCAACCTCTGTCAAACATTGGAGTTATTAATGAACAGTTGACATATTGGACGTCAAACGTCAAAACACATACGAAAAAAAGGTCGCCCAAGATATCAGTGGGTCTCAAAGTTTTCTTGTGTTATTGATGACTTTCTAGACTATTTTCGTGTATTTTCCAATAAATAGTCTGAAATCTTATAATATCTTTTCGTTCTCTTCAAAAAGGATACCTTGTTTTCGATTCGAATTTATTGGAACCACCGTGTGTCCCTATGCTTATGACCTATCGGGAAAGACGTAGTTTGTTGTTCGAAATAAACAAACCAATCAATCATGCAGTAAAGCAGTAAGTCTGTAGTTGTGTGATTATGTGTCTTCTACACGCGCGTTGTCAGGTGAACCGCCGCCAGTCAAAGTGACATCGATTCTCTACTTTTTTTAAAAACTCTGAATATCTGAATGTCGCCTGGCGAACAAGGAACCTCTCCTCTAAGGACGTATCTAGTGGACCATCGGTTAATGTATTCTTCTTTGAAAAGGGTTCCAACCACACTGCGAATGTGAAACCATTACAATCCTTTTAAGGATATGTCGGTCTGGGGATATAAAACAAAAGCGATGCTCCACTCCAGTCCGGAACCAGCTCTGTCTGGATAGTTTTTCCTTTCCGAAGTGCACGGAAGAAGCTAGTGCTCGGGGTTGGGTTTTACGACCGAAATACGAAACCATTGCAATGCTCACTTGCTTTTGCCACACCAGCACTGCGTCGTAATTCCTTAATTTATTCCACCTCGTAAACATGCGTCCTCCCGCGTAAGGTGTGGGTCCTTCCGGCGGTTTGGAAACCGAATATGGTTCGCGCGGAAAGGTCACCAACAAAACCCTGATCAAGGCCCCGATCGATGTGCGGCGCTGTCCCGGACTCCCCGAAGTCCCGGTGTCCAGAACGTGCAACAAAGTGACGTTTCTGTCATGTTCGATCTGCACCGACGGGGAGATCTTCCCGTCCAGCGGGCAAAAGCCTCCAGAGCAGGAAATCGATCAGCCGACCAAGGACGTCAGCCACCACCGCCACCTGAAGAGAGGTGTCCACAAGAATTGACACTTGGCGCGCTCGCATTACTGTTGGTCTTCTCTCTTGTTTTGCTGTACGCCATCGCGTCCGAGTCCTCTCGAGTCCGCGCGATGAGGACGGCGTTGTAGTTCAAGGAAAGCAAACATTTTTACCAATTTTGGAGCAGTCCAGCAGTATCCCTTCCCCCTTCTCGAGATGGGTTGGCTGGCGCTCCGTTTGGGGTGCGCATGTTCTGGCGTGAGGACTAGTTTTTTTTTCGGTGTCAGCGCTATTTAGGAGAAGAAGTCGATTGATCGTGAAGAAGGGGTCGCGTGAAGAAGGGCTCCAATCCTCCACTCTCGATAATGGTCGGAGGAACGCGAAAAGGTGAATGCATTTTGCACTGGTGCAAATTTTGCGCAAGGTCTTCCTTGTGCGGCTGCGTGACCTCTAACAGGTTTGCCGGTGCGTTTGTGAATCCTGTTTTATGGTGGTGCTTCGTCCGGTTTTGGGGGCAGGAAGACAACAGCAGGGACAAGCAAAGGAAGAAGGAAAGGCCACACTCACGCGAGGGAAGAAACAGATTACAAACGAGCATTGTTTCGAGCAGACGTTACCGAATATGGTGGTACTATGCGCGGACCCAGATTGTTGTGCCATCAGGTTCGTTCTGATGGTGTACTTCTGTGGATGTCACTATTGTAGGGGAGATCTTGTCCAAGTGCATGGGATGTACAGCAAGGGACACAAGTCCTCAGAATCTACATAATATTCTTCAAGAGCTTGTACAATGCGTTGTAATAAATAATTGATTAAGTGTCCTCCTTTCGGGGCGACCCGTCTACACCGATAGCTGTTTCAGACGTGCTAAATTATTTAGCACATTGTACTTTCCCGAGCTTGTCGCAATTTTGTGCGCGGGAACAGCTGAGAAATTTTGGAAGGTCAATTTCATGTTGCTGCTCAAGCAAAAAGCGTGCTTACCCAAGACCTATCCTACGTCGGCTTGGATTGGGACATGTCGCCACTCGATGCTTTCGGTAGAATTTCTCTGCCCAAGAACTCATCAGACACACCGTGTCAGAATCTTGTTTTACAGCTGAGTACACAGTGACACAGACAGACAGGAGCACATGAGCCACACAAAGAAACTTTCCGAATCAATTCCGAACGGGGTTAGTTTTCTCGCCAACTCCCTCCAGCAGCACGTCTAGATTGTTTCACTTTTCGATTCATCTGTGGCATCTAGCGCAAGCACACGCGGGTGCACACGCCGGGAAGACTCCCATCCCATCCGAGAGCCAGCCAGCCCAGACAGATCATTTCCACCGTCATCGTCAGCGTCCTTGCACCGCGAGAGACTTACACCCGGACGAACACAAAGAACTGCTAGAATTGGGCTCGCCCGGGGGTAGAGGCTCGTGGTACGCCAGTAGACGGGGCAAGTCTCGCCGGAAAATTTGGAGCACAAAGGTTAGTGCTCCAGTGGTGTGATTTTTGGGTGGAGTTTATTTTTGCAATCATTGCGGTTTTTTTTCTTTGTTACGCCACATTGTGGAGGGTGAAGTAGTTATTAGCTGGTAGTTGGGTTGCGTGGAGGGCGGGATGAACTTTGGAAGATTGTTGAAGTACGTGAAAAGAGATAAAAGTTTGTCTAGAGTACGCACACTGCCGACTAATCCCCTTGGAATGGAGAATTTGTACAGTTTGCACGAAATTGGAAGCCGAAACATAGCGTTTGGAGCGATTTGACCTCCAAAAAATCTGAGAGAAATTCTTCACGAGCTTAATCCTCTTTTAAGAGACGCTTAATTAAAGCGTTATCTGTGTGTTTTGCGTTAGATATCTCTACTGGTGGAGCAGGTTCGGTTCGGTCCCGACCATCCGCAATGGATATCTCGTTAGTACAGTTGGTCCGTCCGTCACGACCCACGACGGCGGGAACAGCTTGGTGTGCAAGTTGGCGCGTTCCTCATTTATTTAGGTTGCTACCACACTATCTCACTCACACACATAGACCGCTTTGAGTGTTCCGATTAGAGCCACGTTCCAGGCACATGTTTCCCCTTCGGTTCCGGTTCACTTCCAACTGGATGATGTGACTTCTGGTGTTGCAGACATACCCATCGCTCCGTCGGGGGCTGCGAGCTTGGGAAATAAAGCTCTCCCGCATGTCCTGACCCTATTTCTCATCCGCTTTTACACGCTGGCAATGGGGCGGTCGTGCTAGACGTCGAGACGGAACCCTTCCAGACGGGGGATCGAGCAACCTGGGAGAGCAAATGGAGGAGTATTGGAACTTGTGGTGAGGAGTCCTTCCGATATTGCAGTCTCCTTGCTGAAGAGAAAAAGGAGGCTAAAGGATGGATGGAGATCGGTTTTGTGTTTCTGTGCTGCAGCCACATGCTGCTGCTGCTGCTGCTGCTGCTGTTCTTGGAGTTTTGTCGCAGACTCATTTTTCATTCACTGATTACATCCCACAGCGACGCCGGCAAACGAAGCACGAGAAGTTCTCGAACGTCTGACGCTAAGAAAGGCAAATGATGGTTAGTTCCCGTTTTTTTCCAGTCGGTCGTTTTGGTTCGTTGCGTTTTCAACTAGATTTGCTCCCCAAAGAACGCTTTGAAAATATAAATAGAATTTCCATTCTTGTTTGTGTGTGTGTGTGTGCATTCTCAGGAAAAAAGGAAGAAATCGATTCAATTAATGATGCACCGTTTGTGCACTACTTCAAAAAGTTTGCTTTTCTCCTGTTGTGATAACAGCAGAAAGAGAAGCAGTACTATCCGTACTACCCAGTTGCTGCTGTGGGGTCCGCCTTTTTTCAATGGAGATATGCTTAGCTACGCAAAGCTCCCCGGGGGAGGAAAATGTTCCCGTTGGAGTTTTGCATCGTTGAAGAATTGTTTTTGAAAAGTTAGTTCTGAAAGAAAATATAGAGCGAAACACGCGCAGCATCGAGCAAAAGGTAAATGCCGAGGAAGGGGGATGGTTATTTATGATGCTGGCACAGCACAGCTTCTCTAGTGCTCTTCGGCGCCACTACCCTTGCACTTGCACTTAGGACGTTTGTGTCGTGGAAAAGGTCCCACCGCGGGCCGGTATTATGCAATTTTGCACAAATAGTAATAATAATAATGTCTGCACAATCTGCTTACCTACCTCTGACGGAATGCGTTATTTGCCCGTCCTTTGTGTAAGAGGATACTTAGTTCAGCCTGGTTTGCTTTAATGATGCAAATATTGTTCGCAAAGTTCGCTGTTGTGTTGTTTGATCGACGGAAGATCAAACGAGAGAGGGACGAAAACGGGAAACGGGGTTTTGGGAGCTGATGGTGGGGTAGGTCAAGGGTCTTGTTTTTGTTTGTGAGCAGGTGGATTACATGATCTGGTTGATAGAACATCTAACAGTTTCTGAGACATCATCGTCCCTTACCAAGGCGGCCAGCAGAGTAGAGCTAGATTTGATATGAGGCCAGCTGTTTCAATTTATATCCCCAATATTTTGAGAACTTTCGTTTATATAATTTGGAGTAGGAAAATCAGAAAAAATATAGAGAAGAGGTTTCAAGCGCCTGAAGGTATGCAATCAGCTTTCAAAAAAATCGTTTTTCCTTGCAAAAAGTCTCTAGCATCTCTTTCGCTTGTTGATCTAGAATCATTCTGTTATAGTGATTATCGCCTTTTCGCGGAACAATTTTTCATCCCATCTTGAGGCCTTTTGACGTTTGATATAAAACGTCCCAGCTATCGAAGAAGGTAAAGAGCCTTTGATTATGGCCGCGCCAATTAGCACGAGTAATCCGCGAAAAACACGCAAACATCCTGCTCTCAGCCGGGTCTAATTAATAACCGTATTTACTCTTGTAAACAATACCCATTCTTAGGCGCACCGGGTTGGTGGGCGTTTTAATTGACAACCAGATCAACCGAGACGCAAAAGCATCCGCGTCTGCCTTTTGCAGGCTTCCAATTTTGGGAACCCACGAACCCAGGTCACCGTCGATGGTGAGAGAGCAAAAAAAAAGGCCGGCAGTATAGAAACCCGGTGGTGATTCATGGTACTACTAAGAGCCTACGCCTGGTCCTGGTATCCTTGAACCAAGTGGGAGTGAACAGAGGTGTGTGTGTGTGTCGGTGTGCGTGAGGTATAAAGAGGAGAAAAAAGCTCCAACTCTCACCTCACCTTGACTCTATTTCTTCCGATCTTCCAACGCCGCATTCGCAAACGGCCGCAGTCAGTTTCAGCCCAGAACTCGGTCGTCTGTGGGAGGATTCGCAACAAAAAGTATCCAAAAGCCGGCATTATAAGTGTGTATTTGTGTGTCTGTGTGTGTGTGTATGGACACGTTGGTGACTCATAGTCACCGACGCGACACAAAATGGAACACATTCTTGCAGAATCGCTTTTCACCGCTCCAAGTCGCTGTCGCTGGTGTCCCTGGTCGCGTGGTTAAAGTAGGTTAAGGATTTTCTTCTTTCCCATCACAACCACCACCATCCCACAACCGGCGCAACAATTTTCCCGCCCTGTGTCGGGGGGCTGAGAGATTTTCACGATGAGTGTCTCGGAGAGTGTAGTGGAGCACCTTCCTCCTGAATGAAGCCTTGTTCTCCCGCTAGGGGGAGCTGGTTAGGATGGGACGTGGCCTGATAAGAATGCATGAAAATACGCAAAATCTAGAACAAAGCTATTAACTTTGGTCGGTTGCCATTTGCTGCCAGTTTGCAGAGGGTGGGTTGGCGATGGATATTGCTTTCATGCGTGGCAAGGTCAAGAATGAAGAAAATGTCGTCGCCTCATGGGAAGAAGGCTTTCACGCGTGTGCGTGTGTGTGTGTGTGTGGGTTGAACGCAAATGGTGTGGAATTTTCGTGTGACAAGGGAAGCAATTTCTGCTGGGCGTTTGGAAGAGCGATTTCCACTTGCGAAGAGAATGCGTCCAAGCAGGCAAGCAGTTCTGCATGAATTTTTAATAAAACGCGTTTAAAGGACCCAAAGTCGCAAACCTTGTGTCCCAAAACCGAAACCCAGTCACTTGTCGATTCACTCGCTACGCTTTCGGTTCGTTTAGCTTATTAAGGGTACGCAATGGAGCTTTCTGCTCCCCCCGAATCACACCGCAAAACGTGATTCCTCCCCGTCTCCGTAAACCGCGGGAGTTCGAAATGGAGTCACGTTTTTATGCACTCGTAAAACATTGAAAGATATCACCGAACCGAGAACCTCTTGGGGAGGAGGTTCTTCCACATCCACGCATACATTGTTGTGCCAATGATTAGATATACCGAGAAGGAGACGTTTTGGGAGAAGAAGCTCGAACCTGACCTTTCTCTTCGCTAAGATTGTGAGCGTTTTGAAGATGGAATTCGCAACGGGAGGTAATCTTCGTCGGTGCGGACATGCCTGAACTTTAGTGTGTCCCTGCTCTCGGTTACGTCTGCAGAATTTGTGGAGCTGTTTTATGTAGATACGGTTGTGTGCAGTGAACAGCGACAAGCAGCGATAGAATAAATTTCGTGCTATGTAGGTCATCTGGAGTGAGACTTGTACGTATTCGCTGAAACCAGCCGCTTAAAGTCTCCCTGCTCAAACTGCTCAACTGTCAATCATGTCATTTCGCTGCGTGTTTCGGCCGGGAACTTTCCTAATATAGTGGGTTAAATTCTCCACAAAGCTTTGCCAAGCGCAATTTACTTCATTGTGTTGCTTTAAAGTTTGCCCAGCATGTTTCTACCGTGAGGACGTCAGTGTATAGACTGGTTCAGCAAGTTGCTGAAAGTAAATGAACTCGAATCGTACGAATGCCCATGTGCTCCAACGTCGTAAGTTTTACACTCTGAAAGCACTTTATGGTGTAGCGTTCCCAGCCGAAGGACGATAAAGTTCGTCTGAACTTTAGGGTATGAGACACTCGCTTACGAGGTACGGTCGTCTAGGACATTGTGACATCTTCTCATTCTGTAGGACAATCCTTAATGTCTCCATATATCTAGGTCAGTCAGTAATTAAACCTTCTCGGTATATACCCACATCCACCTACCAGCTGAAGACCCAAGCAAAAAGATGGTCGTAAAGGAAATTTGCGCTCACTCTCGTCGATTGGTTGGAAATCATCGGTGAAAGTCCTCTTATGTGTCTCTTGCCCGAAACTCATAGGACAAAAAAAAAAAACCTGTCAATGGGTAGCGGTTTGAATAGCGAATGTGTGAAAATTTGCCAACCTCCAGTGTCCGGTTCGGGGTGCGAGTTGATGTCAGGTCCGTTTTCACTTTCCTGCAGCTAGCGGCCGGCTACTGCTAGCGGCCGCATAGTAATAATCCTAATGGCTAATCAACTTCCCGGTTCATCGCTTAGTCGCAGCCTGCACAGAAGAAACAAGCCTCTCGCTGGAGCCGCTACTACATGCAACTTCCGATGCATTATTACCCGTCCAGCGCTGGACGAAAAATGAAGCCTCCACAACACCGGACATGTTTTTTTTTCTGCTAGCGCGACGAGAGAGCGAGAGACACCCGTGCCGGAAGGAAGAAAGCTGTAGCGGCGTTTTTTTTTGCTGTTGCCCCTATCTTACGGGCATAACTCTCACCCCTGTCCCGCAGCCCCCGAACGTTCCACAATGTTGTCCAGTGGGATTTGCTGTTAACTACTCTCGCCTGTAGCTAGCAGAGCAAAAACCAATAGGCAAAAATTAATTGATAAATAATTTACAGCATTTTATCGCAAAACCGAACGTAATTAGATCGCACAATTTACTGCCGATCGTGTACACGGTGTCTTGCGCATGATCTTGCGCTGTGTCCGTTCAAGTGCACGGTCGGCCGAAAGGTGTGTTTCTGTACTGCTTCAAAGAGGAAGAGCCAGCCAGCCACCAGAAGATGACTATCTCTCGTTTCGTGGTGGAAAAAGCTGTCGACAGTAGATCAAGATTAGACGCCTATCCGCGCACGGGGAGCTGGGGGATCCCTGGTTGCCCGGTTCCGGGAGATGGCAGTCCATATTTATGTGCCCTCGGAGATCGGTCGCATGTAGGCCTAACACTCATTATCCCTCCTAGATCCAATGATCCTAACATGACCCTACCTGAGCAGTTGAGTTATAGAGGTGTGTCCCGGAAGCGATTGCGGCAAGCCGAATAGAGTTTAGTGTATGTGTGTTACTTAATAATTTCTTACGGAAGCTCAGCTCAGGGAGGTGAACTTCAATAATCAATAGCTCGAGGGGTAATTGAATGGTGGGCAATGGAATGGAGAATCGAGTTTTTCTCCGATGCATTCAAGTTCACTTTAACGATGGGAAGAAGAAAGGTGCAGAGCACGTGTTGAGCAATTATTAAATGTCATCTTATCGATCGGGGGGAGTTTTTATAGCAAGTGAAAGTGGTGAACTCTGTGAAAAAGTTGGAGTTGCCTTGAGGGTTTATGATGCTAGAAGGTAGATTTAATGTTGTAGATAAATGTTTTAAATTAAATTTAGGAATTGATCTGTCTGTGCTATTAAAAGCCATCCTTGACTTGACTGTAAAATTGAGGTTAGAAAAATGTTGCACATTATCCAATGCGCCCTTTATAGCTGCTTGACAAGTAGACCAACAAATAACGCATTATTACCTCACAGCAGACCGAGCATCACTCAAGGGCCGGTTGCCAGCAGAGTCAGTCTGCTCACCTTAACAGTGGCATTCAGCTGCAGTGGCGTTAAAACTGTAGCCTTACCGCAACAGCCTTACCGTTTGGTGCTGCTCGAGCTTCGGACCAACAACAATGATATTAGCAAATATAGGAGGTCCCCCTATTTTAGAGTGGTCGGTTGGGGGCTCTTAATTTTCCCAGCCACCTGCGAACAAATAGAAGAAAGCAAAACAAAACACGAACGAACAGCACCAGCTCCCCAATCTCAACGGTGGCGGGCTACCGTTGGACGGCGGTGTGAAGCAATAGAAGTGTAACGGCCGGGCGAGCTTGAAGTGAAGTGACCGAATCGGCGATTGAATCGTGTGCTGGATGGATGTAGCGACGGAGCTCTATACGCACGTTGCCGTTGATAGCGACCCAGTTTTCGGAGGGTGCTACCTGCCGGGAGAAGCTGAGGTTATGAAATTAAATTTATCGTTTATCATAAATTTCGTTTTCTAACATCACGCTGGGTAATTCTTCTCGCGGGACTGATCGCGCGATCGGGTTGACGATTTTAGTGAGCTGTAGTGTGCGATCGATGTTGCATTGTTATGGCTGGCACGCTGCTGGGCTTCAAGCGCAATTTTTAACACCATTGCAATCAACCCGGTGTGCGAGAAGATTGGGCTGTAAATGGGTTGATGAATAAACGGCGAAACGCCAATTGGGAAATAATGATTTTTAACGGCTGGCTTTGGCTGTGTCCACCCTGTGGTTGTTGTTGTTGGGGTTTTGTTATAGCTCGATCGATGTAATCGTGTCATTCGCCGAGAGTTCGGGCGATTGGGCAAATGTTTGATGAAAGGTTCGTAAAGTTTAATAAATCATTTTGCGAGGGGGAAATTTAAGAACGTAAGCTGGTAAAAATAGTTCAATGGGTCGGACTTCCCGCCTCAAGAGGGCGTGATAAGCAGTACGCTTGGCGAAACAAAATCGAACGCTTCGCCTGGTTCGTCGGTTTGCTGCAGCCTGCAACTGCAATTAATCACGCAACGATGTGGGGTTTCGCTTAGCCGTGAAAAACACGTGATGCAGAGCAAACTTCTTCCAGTTGCAGGTGAATGGGTTTTGTTGTCGGGCTGCACGCCGGAAACCATTACTGTGACGCATAGGAAATGAGATGTTGGAGGGTGGTTTCTCTAACGGTGGAAGCGAAAGGGAAAAGCGTTTACGCGCTAAATGGGAAATGCTTTCAAAGCGTTTGGGCAGTTTTATACATTTGGGTAGGAGAATGGAATAAAAGGAAGCTGCCAGCATCACGTGTCAGATAATGGTAGACCGAGAACTCTTTAGCTGCCAACGTCAAGTGAATGGTCTGCTCTGATTCTAGCACCTTTGGAGGCCTTGGAGGAAATATCACAGATTCCTTTATAGAGGTACCTGCTCATGCGATACTACCAAGACCTATCTTAACAAGATATGTTGAGATGGTAAAACTTTGGAGACCTTGAAATACTAGATAATTCCCAAGGGCTTTTAACATCCCCAAGCACCTACATCAAGGCTGGGGAGCATTTTTAATATCTTGGATGCCTTGGACGTCGTCTTCTGCTAGAGAACTGATATACTGCCAACTCTTGGTAATCATTGGGTTATGTCTCTTCTATGTAGTATAAGATATCCAAGATATGCTCCAGATAAACAAAGTCATCGAGTCGCGCGGAACTGATACATCAGACTCTTCAATATCTCAAAACATCTGAACAGCAACATCTGAATTCAACAGAAAATATTCCACAACCAGCTTTTCAAAACTAGCTCCACGTAACAAACATTAATTATTTTATTTATACTTCTTTACCTGTGCTTCACAATGGATAAACAAATTGTATGAATTATTAACAGCGCCAGCTTATAAATATTATTCACCAACAACAAAGTCGGTCCGGCAAAAAGGTTACTCAGATAAAGTGTAAATTATAAGATGCACAATCTACATTCATCTCAGCTCCCAGCCCTCGTTGCGCCGCCCGCAGGCTTATTACGGGCATTTAATAATTTAAATTAATCGACCAAACCTGCTGCTGCTGTTGCTGCTGAACCGTATTCACTTTTCCTTTTTTGAATAAGATCGCATTGGACATTATCGCACCTTGCCTTCCATCGAGCGAGAGATATGCCGGTGCTGTTTTCCTTCGTCTTCGGCGTCTTCGATTATTCAACGCGTGTTTTTTGTGTCCCTCCCCAAGCATTACGCATTTCTTCCATCGGTGCTCTGCTACTAATTGATGAGACTCGAAAGATAAATAACTGTCATCTGCAGCAGACGCCTTACGGTTACACAGCTGCATTATATGGGATTGTGGTAGAGGAGGAGGAGGAAACAGCTTGGTGAAGCGCCTTCAACCACGCTGTACGCTAATCATTATCACCAACCGCAAACACGGGAATACAAATCGATGCCCGACGTCCTGTTCGCCGTCATCATCATCATCATCATCGTCATCTCACCTGCAATATTGACGTGTGCAATTAAAAGGCAACTAGACGGGGATGGATTGTCTAGCAGCTGGGAGGGTGAAGAAGCTGGTCGCACCGTTTATGCACGTTTTGTTTGGTGTCTGTCTTTGTGCTGGATTTATCGCCAAAGACATCCCATCCACGGAGCTGTATCTTGTCTTGTACTTTCAGTCGTCCCGAGAGGGCACTGTCCGTCAATCGATCGGGTCTTTGTGGCTTGGCCTGGAGGCGGTTTGTGGTTGCTCGATATTAATCAAATGTAAACTGACGGATAAGATGGGCTGGGGAAGGATGGGATAGGGCGGGAGGAAGGGAGACCGCGCGGGAGATCCCGCAAGGCAACAAAGCGTCGTCTCCCTTAGGTCAGTGGCGTTCAGAGCTGCTACTATGTGTGTATGTAGGGTTTGGAAAGCGACAAAGAAGGAACGTCCAGATGTTGCTGGGACAGTGTTAATGAAGTTGCTGCCTGAGTGTGCGACACTTGTTTACGGCGGAAGAAGATTGTGAAGCGGATGGGGGCATGAGGATGAGTTAGATGCACTTGAAGTGATGCGTAAAGGAGGAGCGATTTAACATTTCTTGATTGCATACGCCTTGCGAGCAGCAGAGGGCAGAGAAGTATGGATGTTCCGTCATTTCTCATGCGCTTCTTGGTGGTGTGGTGGAGCGCTTATCAGTGAATGTCAGTGTCCTAGGAAGTGGCTACCACTAATCGCACCGTCTGACGTATTTCTGTGTGACGTGATTGATAGTATGATGGTGGAGAAACGGTTTATTATGTAGCTTTTGGACATTGCAATCGAGATTACATAGTTGAAGCCAGAAATCTCGTTTAACAGAATATTGAATTCTGGGGAATAAGATGTTTGAAGAGTTAATTACGACAAAATTGTAACAAAATTATCTGGATAACGTCACGGTTATTAGATAAACTTCATAGGGTTGACCACGTGTTGTAAATGACACCGTACAATCAGTGCTTTAAGCCTCTAGATTAGTGGAGGCTTACAGTAGAGCTTTCCAAATTCTATCGAACACATTTTGAAACATCAGTTATTGTTGTCCTTGTTCACTGGCTTACCATCAGTCTGGTGGGATGTCAATCACAGCACAGTGACTTCTGAAAGCGTGCCGTGCGAGGCTAAGCATAATCACATAGCCCATCTAATCACTGGCAGCACTACTACCGATGCCCACATGCAGCGATCCGCCCACTGCACTTGTCGTTGGCAACCGATCTCACAGTGATTGATGGGATTATGATGAAGGGCTTGTGGTGCGTACGAGCTTTTGCGTGTTTCGGGCGCGATTTAAGGGCGTTTAAGGGGCTGTCATTTCATCACCATCGCCGGCAGCATCGAAACAAAAGAAGAAAGCGAGGCGCGCAGATAAAGGCAAACAGGTGAAGGGTTAGCACAACATTATTGCAAGATGAGGAAGCCGCCGGCCTCGTCTGAGCAACGGTGAGCAGGGCAGATACGGGCGACTGATTTACGATTGCCCAAATTGTGCGGTGCAAAGGCAAAAAACAACAACCATACACACCGTCAAAAAGCCTCATGGTGTAGAGAGATGCTCGCGTTTTTTTTTTTAAATCTTAGTGCGGTTTCTGTCTGCTGCAGCGCGACTCATGGCTCGTGAGTCGCGTAATCGTGTAATAGCGCAATCCAACTGGCTGCATATGCACCCTGACGAGCACGAGTCATCGTCGTTCTTTGCGCCCTCGGGTACTCTCCCGCGTTGGAAAAAAGATGTTGGACGTTGATGCATTATGTCGTCTTGAAGGTTTCCCAACAGAACTGACTCCCCTGATATGTGCGTTTGTTATCTCGCACGATCCGCTTCGCCGAGAATGCGTTGTGATGTGTGGTGTGTGTGTTTGCTCGGTGGAGGTTTTGCTGCTACTCCGCTGCTGCGACGCTCCGTGCAAATAATGCATCAAGTGGTAAATTGAGTTTTTTGCGAAATTTACTTAACTTAGTGCGCGATGGTACTGCAATGTTGCAGTAGTAGCGTAGCGATATGTGACGGTGATAAGGTGAGTTTTATTTGTGGCAGTGCTGGGAGCAGCTTGATGACATTTGGCAATGGGTGTGTTGTTGGTGAGCGGGAATGGAGCGTTTCCAAGTAGTGAACTCTAGTACAAGTAGAGTAATGAATAATGTGTAACTCTAGTTTGGGAGTTTGGGCGTCTGGAAGTATGCAATACACCTGGGTGAAGCTTAGGTACTAGGACTTCAAGCGACCGGTATTGATGAAATTCAAATTGTCTTCTGAAATCTCGACAAAATGACAACCTAAAACCGTCGCTTCTATTAACTTATTGCAAGGAACAAGCAATAAAATTCTTAACCAATAAATTTTCCTATCTAACGGTCAAACAGACCCTAGAAAAGAATCGCAATTAGTCAAAGGAAAGTGTCTTAATTAGTAGATAGCATGGCTTCGAGTCCTTCGCTTTCGCCTCGTTTTAAAAGCTCACAGCATGACCTCCCCGGACAAATTAGTCCCAATTTGCATCTGCTCACGTGCTCCAAACGTGTGGTGTGTGTGTGTGCGCACACGGTCGTTAGCACGCCACCAAAGTCTCGAATAATGCTAGACACACCACAAGAGACAATGGTGGCGAGACATGTCCCTTTCAAGAAGACATTCGCGTGCTCGGTCACATGTACACGACGTTTCCGTGCAATAAAGATTTTACCCATGAGTCGCGAGGAGGGACTGCAAAAATGTCTCAGCGGCGGGGTGGTTAGAATCGTAAATTGGATTGTGGGCAGTGCGAATTCTGGACAACTTATGACAGCTAAGCTTGACGTGAATGACACGTTTGACGAGACACACCGTGCATGACGACTTGCGGCGATGAGTTGGCCATACTTAATTGCCGGCCAATATTTGGAATGTTCTTTAAAAGTCAAGAATCATCGGTGCATCAGTAGCAGTTTGCCTATCTGATTCAGGTCACAAGATTAGGTTTTTGGGCCACAGCAAAAACAGTCGATCGGGGGTGGTATATCAATAATAACGTCACTGCCACGTAAAACTGTTTCCATTCTCAATCGCAAACTGAGCTCAATTCTAGCCAGTGTTGTTGAGGGAACGTGTGCTGTAAACAGTTTCTGCTCAGTCACTTTTGAACGCGTGCGCTTCCTTGTCGTGGCAGCTGAAGAAATGTGTTTACAACGATCGTACCAAGAGGACTCGTCCACGCTCTTCTGTCGTCGCTATGCACCCGCCAGGAGGCAGAGTCTTTAGTGAACGCCCTCGTGACCTTGCGCGTGCGGACGAACGTTGCAGAATTTCTGCATCCCTCGATGAGCTCATGGGGCGGAAAAAGTGATCGTCACTGTGAATATGATTTCCTTCATCGGGGAAATTAATTACTACACGAGTCGCTCGCTTGACGATGGCAGTTAACGCTCTCCCACAAAGAATGACTTGTTTGTTGATGTGCAGCGGGGTCCGATCTTATTCGAAACTTGATCGCTGTGATCTTTTCCGGCGCATCAAAGATCAAAAGAGACGACGCCCAAACGATGCAAAACGCATCCATCCATTCTTCCGGTTTTTCTCGTCCGATCGATTGGCCGTGAAATCCGCTATCCACGGCCTTGAGTTTTCCGTGGCGTGCAGGGTAGCAAAAGGTGTTTGTGTCGGGTAATCAATTCCGTTTTACATCCGACGGAAAACATCAACACGATTGTAACACGTTTGCGGTGGATGCTTTTTTCGATACCGCCCCGAATTAGTGTCATTTTTGGGTTGGAAGTGATTTAGTATTGTGTCCAACATCCGACGGCGGCGCGCGTTATCGAACCATCGGCTGTGACGCCAACATTGAGCTGAGGGACGGTAAATGTAAAATGTAAATTAGGATTTTTGTGACCTCAATGATAATCGCCAAAGTGCCTTCAGAAAGGTGAGCTAACGAACTGCGTACTTTATTAACTCCTTGGTGTAAATAGCCGCAAAGTATGCAATCCGCACGACAAAATGAATCCCAGTTATGCAATTCGTATTACAAAACGCATTTTTGCGCTCCATAGGTCGCTTGTAAGTCTGCTTCCATCCTCGTTTTACCCGGGAGATCTCCATTCTAGAAAATCAATTTTCTTTTCGATTTTTCCAGACCGCCATATTTGTCCACCATTTACGGCAACGATTTTGCGTCGTTTTTCTCGTTTGCCTCTTTTTGTTTTGCTGCTTCTTATTATTACCAGCCGCTTACGTTTGACGAGAGACTGTCTGAGTGAGTATGGGGTGGTGTTTTGTTGCGGGGGCCTTTTTTTTCGAAACTTTTCGCATGGCTTCCCACTTTAAGCTGCCTCCTCCCAAAAACCAAATGGGGAGGGTGGTGCGTACGTTTGGGGGCAAATTGTTTTAATTTTCCGGCTACCCGGGGTCCGGCTTCGGGCAGTAAAAAAAAAAAAAAACGCGTATCAACGAATGGCCAAAAACACGGCGAGAAAAAAGGAAAAGTGTGTAACCGCCCCAACGATACGGCGATCGCACATCGAATCGAGGAACCGACCATTGGAAGGTTATCGTTGTTCTGCAGTGGTTTGTCTGTCGCCACGGTTGCGTACCGATCTGATCTTTTGCTGCGTGTGGTGTGCTGGGCTACGGTGGGCTAAGAGTAACGCCTCTCCGTCCGTCAACACGTTGTCTCCCTTCTTTGGAGTTTGGAGAAGAAGACAAAGAAGAACAAGGTCACGGCAAAGTGGTGAAAGAAGAAGAAGTCGTGTAGTGTGTCGCATGTTTTGTAGTTGTGTCGGCAAGATCTTCTCGGTCCGGCAGTAGTATATTCTCGTGTGACACGACGGTGTGGTTGATCTGTTGAGCGTCACAGGACGATTGTGACACTTTATCACGATTTGCACGCTAGTTTTGTTGTTATACGTTTTGCGATCCCGGCAGTGGTGAGCACGAGAGCGAAAAGTCATTCATTCGAGCAGGTTTTGGTAAGTGATCCTTATCCTTATTGGACTTTGGACTTCTGGTACGATACAACTGTCATTCACTAGAAATGGTGTTGCGAGCTCTACAGCTAAGACTTCTTAGTCTCTCCAAGGAATCCTGTAAGACTTTGCACCAAGTTGGAGTTTGCCAGTTTGGACGTCCAGAAGCATCGAGATTCCCTCCCGGTCGAAAAGTGAAGGGAACTTCTTCCCCAGGAGTTTCCCCTTCTAGGAACCTGCCCCCGAGGACGCGTCAAACTTGTGTGTACTGGGCAGCCTTCAATAATTTAGATACATTTTGAAGTATAAACTTGATGACGTGGTTCCGGTCGTTACACTTCGGTTGACTGACCACCACTGGTGGTATACGAAGAACACGAGGCTGCCACCGACGATCCACCCAGAGCTGCCGTAGTCCAGTTTTAATCGGTTTTAATATTTTTTTCGTTGTGCCATCCGTGCGCGAGGGTGAAGGGTGTAGTTGTTGACCCCGGCATAATTTTCGACACACGAGCTCACTGCTCGACCCGTGTTTTGTTCGGTTTTCATCGATTGTTGATTTTTCATTAAATTTTCCTGTCGTAAACAATGGTGCGATGTGAAGGGTGATGACTCCTGTTTGGTTTCCCGCAACAGCCGAGAGCAGCCAGTCAGTGTCAATCAACGGGGCAGTATTTTAATGTCGAGATGGCTTCAAAAATGTTGATTCGAATTGGGCGTTTTTTGGGTTTAACTGACAGCTTGAGTAGGTTGGAAAAAAAAGTTTGCTTGGATTAATGTGTTCCCTCCTAGAGAGTTCTAGTAATTGCGAACTAGAGCTTTTATAAGTGAAGTATATTAAAGTTAATGGAAGCCTCTGATGAACATTTTCATCACAATAAAATATTATTTATTCATATTACTGACAGCCTGCCCATATTATGCTGGCTCTGGAGCTCTTTCCCACTGCAAAACTAAACTCGATTGAAAGGAAATAGTGGAAAGTAGCACATGGTGTGTTGTGTGCCTGCTTGCTTTTCCAAGACAACTTGAACTTGACCTCCGAACCCTTGCCCCCCCTCCCCTATGCCAAAGGGGTTGAGAATCTTAGGCGTCTTTTTCGATTTGCCAATGTGAACATGTGTTCTGCCATGCTCACCATGGTGTTTCTTTCACATTTCCCCAAACCCAACAGCAACCGACCAAATGGTTGCGAAAAGCAACAGTTCCCTCGACGAGATGTGTGCGCCTCGCTATTGAAGAGAATGTTGAATCAACACACTGCTGGCTGAAGCATTATTTCCATCCATTTGCGAGGCAAGTCGAGTCGAGGAAAATGCTGTTGCATTTCTCGGTCGGAAGATGATGGATGGTAGTAGATGGGAATGAGTCTTTAAAATGGAACGCTAAGATGATTGCTTAAAGGGTTTGCTTCTAGAGAAATGTTTAAAAATGAGTTCGTCTGCAAGACCAACTCAGTGCTCAGTTTTGTTTTCACTGGTCAGAACCACTTCCCATAATCACCCCTACATCTGTCAAATAAAAATTAACATTAATCGCTACATTATAATAAAGTCATGTTCACAAGATCAGCGTGTTGATTGCCTCCCAGTAAGCACCAGGAATGTAGACCACTCAACCCCCCTCCGAGGACGCGGGCCAATAATGTTTTATAGCTTTTGCCACAAACCGAAGCTCTCCCTCTCCTCTGGCTGTGTGTCCTAAGGACACACGAGCACCTGTCCCGTTTCAGGAAATGGCAACGTGGAGACGAAAATAAATCTCCTGTTTTCACTGGAGAGCACAAGCAGCACCAACGCGAACACACCGGAGGGCACAGAACTTTGATCCGAGCGAGATACAAAAGTGAATGGTTAATCTAGCCCATTCTAAACTCGATCGCAATCAATCCGCAAGCCATGCTGAATTGATGGCTAAGCGTGAGCCGGTGGGTGTGTGGGTGGGCAAATGGCACGACTTCACATAAATCAGTTCTGACTGAGGTTTGAGTGTGTTGTATCTGTACCAAGTTGGCGCGACGACGCTCTAGCCTCCCTCGAGTTCAGACCAGGTGCACCACCGTACGTAAGGCAGTAATTTTAGACGGCTCTGCGGCGTACGACTGCACTGTGTGACTAGGAGGAAGTCTGTGCCAAAAGTGGTCGTCAAATATTTTTCGGTGCTGCTGCCTCGGATCGATCGATAGGGAAACGGCTCGCTTCCCAATCATGTGATATGCCGTAACAACAACAGTAGCCCACTAGTGGGGTGGTGAGCAGTCACAGTACAGTCGACCATCGATTATGGCTTTCCTTCCCTTTTTTTTAAAGCTTCTCACTAGCGCGAGGGATTATTAGCGATTCCTTGCTTAAAACCATTGAAGCGAAAGAGGAGCAGGAGATTATCGCAATGGATTGTGGGATTTGTGTTGGTGAATGTGGTGTAATGTCTAGAAGGAGGGATTAAACATACATTCTATATCTGCCAGGAAATCACAGCCAGATGGGTTTCAATTACTCTTATCGATATTCTAAGAATCTATACCATTAGTGGGAAAATGTTGTGTCAGATTGGTATCACAACAGAGATCCGTCACAGTTGTCATATTTAGGCACGGAATCTCATAAATTCTACTCTTGTCAATAAAAAACTGCTGATGCAAATCTTTCTCCACACAGCTTTCAATGCGAGCTCCGGAAACACATCACTCATCATCGGGCTGATCATAGATCAATCTTGCTTAAATTTGCTTTTTTTAACGATGTCACTGTGAAGATCCTTCCACTTCACGCACATTTATCATGAGCTTACTGTTTGTCTACGCTTTTTGCTATTTTTTTTTCTGCAAATCGGAACGTAGAATTCTCACATAAATTTAAGTCACGCTCACGCTTGTGACCGTTCAGCATTTTTTTTGGCCCACTGGCTTGACGTCGAATGGATTACAGAAGCCGCCTTCGGATACTGTCGATAGTGACGTATCGTAGGATGAATTGAGACATTGGGACTTGTCCACCGTCCTTCCAGTACGCGTCGGTGTAGGGCTTCAACCTGGATTACATTTTAACTCCGAGCAGTTTTGGACCAAGACGATGGTAGCGGTGACTCATTAAGACGGACAGGGCTACCCTAGATGTTTCGGGTTCGGGTCAGCAGAAGCTCCAGAAATGTGCGGTCCTATTTATAGGACAACCGCCCCCCGTAGCATTAACCCACATTTAAGGGGCTTCTGGGTGACTAAAGCGTGTCGATGAGCAAGCAAGTCGCACAAATATCCGCTCGTTAGAGTGGGAGCTCCTTCTTTAGTGTTAATTCCCCGCCACGAGAGATCCGTTAAAAGTAGCTTTTGCAATATTGAGCACATTTTGTGCTCCTCCCCCCTTGCGTACCGGGGTGAATATGGCAGAAAATGAATTTCAACCGTGGGTCGATTCATCCCCGCTGGGAATGCAAGTTTTGATAGTGGTAATTAAATGTTGGAACGTGGAACGTTCGAAGGTCCGCCGAATGGAAATGCAGCGAGAACGCAGGGCAACAGCTTTTCCGAATCCCCAACCTCTTCAGGTTGGTTGGTTGGTACGTTGCGGAGCAGACAGGTCCGACAAGGTGTCCGGACAGCTCCACAGCTTACCGGGGCAGCAGCTATTCCTATCCCCGAGCTTCAAAATTGCATCAGCAACTAGAACGCAATAGATATTGGAGCGGAGGCAGCATTGATTTCCCAGCAAATGATGACTAGGTGCTGTACATCCAAAGGCCTCCGACTTCCAGTAGCACGAAATCCGATAGCGAATACCGATGTGAACATAATTCGATATGAATATTGAATTGGTATCGGTTTGTACGGGCTTGGTGTGCAATTTGTTGGGCCCTGTACTGTTGAATCCCGTTCTGAGGAGTGATGGAAAATGGGGCAGGTTGGGTACGCGTATTCACGCCGAAATTATTCATTACAAGCATAATTGGCGATCATAATGCACGTAATCAGCGTGATGCCGGGGAATTTGTGCTGCCTGTTTCCACCTTATTCTCATCCCAGTTTTGTACGTCCTCTCACCCAGTGTGTTCTGGAGTCCACTTTTTTCCATTTTGTTTTCAATTATTCAAACACGTACGAACATTGGATAGGAAAACACTTGCACCAATCAACTGTTTCGGAAGCCGGCGTTGTCTGTAGCCCCAAATTTTGGGTATTCAACAACAGCAACAGGAAGTCTCCCGCGAGCTCACGACACCTTTGCATTAACCTTTTGCCCACCGACGGCAGACAGCGAGCCTCCAGGCGACGGTTAATGTCTTACGCAAAGCGAATGACGTTCGCGTGCCATTTTGCTGAACGGCTCAAAAAACCTCCCGAACCCGGTTGACCTCTTTTTCTTGCCTAGTCGCCGAGAATCGACCTCCCGGGCTTCGGCAACATCGTTAGACAGCGCCCGTGTTAGCCCTGACATACAGGCCGCCGTCTGTTGTCGATGTCGTCGGGCGGATGGGAAGTGAAGGTCCTGCTCGTTCGCAAAGCGTCGGGACCGGATGGCCCCAAAAAGGAACAGGAGGGGGAGAGGGGGGGTGGGGGGAGGCGATCAGCAAACGATCGAGGGTACACACCTACGCGACGAGACGCGCAAATCCAGTTCCCCATACGCGTCAGGGGAACGCGTTCCCCTACGGTGCAGGTAGCCGAGTGAGTGAGTGTTGCACCGTTTTATTGCACCGTCGTTCCAGGGTTGATGGTTGGTTTGCTGTTTATCGCCACAGTTCGGTCATGAAATGTGTGACGCGAGGAATGCAGTTTCCACCGGTGAACGTTTATTGACCGCGACGCGTTGCCAATATGCAAAAAAAGCTCCCTGCCAACCGGCACAGCTCTTAGCTCTAAGTACGCTTAGAAGAGTCATTAAGATTTACGAGGGTCTTCGGAGTTAAAAGGGCTAAGCAGGAAGTAGTTTTATGGGAGTAGCCCTCGCCGAAGTTGATGGCCTAGGAGTGCACTGTTGCTAACGAGGTATGTGATTTACCCGCACATCCATCAAACGCCTCCAAAGTTGGTTACATTCTGGACACTTTGAGCCAATCGGACGGAAGTTCTTCCTCGCCGTTAGCCGCGTTAAAACGAATCGTTAAACTCCTGCAGTAGCTGCTCAATCTCCTGTAGTTGTTGCAGTTCGATTGTGTTTTGATGGTGGTGTTGAAGTTCCTCCTTGTATTGGGCCAGTAACGCGTACAGTCGGAGTAACTCTTCGATAAGATTCTGAGGCACTATCTGAGGATCGTCTTCTGTTTGCTGTTGACTTGAAGATTCTTCATCAGTCGCTTCCGTAACACTATCTCGAACACTGGATTCCACTGCTGAAGGTTCCTTGACCGCTCGAGACTTTCGGAAAACAAGTTGCACTAGAGCCTGGACACAGCGGAGATACGCAACGACAAAATGCAGTTCATCGGTCGAAGTGTAGGTTGAAGCTTCGAGAAAGTCCACTGCCCACTCGACCTTCTCGGGCGATACGGTGAAGAACTGTTGCCGAAATGCATCGAAACAGTGCCAAATGACGCCAATCGTGTGATCGAAACATTGAAGAGCGGTTGGTGGACGTGTTTCGTGTGGTTCCGGAGTACATTCAATGGTAGAGGAGAACGATTCCAAGCTGGAGCTTTTGTTCGCCGGGATCTCTTTGGACGATGGTGAATCCGTGGGGCTGACTTGTAGCGGGGATGATTTGGAACCCATAATGGGGTTGATGAATTTTAAAGATATTTAAAAAAAAACCTAAATTAGCTTATAAATATGTTTTTCCGTATTTTCTTGAAGTGCAAGGGGCTAAGGTTACTTTGATGATGTTATAACACATCAATGACATTTGGATGTTTGGGTCGGGAAGAAATTCACGGTGTTTGCTTAAACATCTCGGCCATGCTTTTTCTGGTGATCATATCCATTCGTGAAGCGTCTCAATTTCTAATCCTTTTTTTCGTTACCTTGCTCTCCTCTTTGCAGAAAATAAACCGTTCGTGAATAGTGCTATCCATGAGTTGGAGAAAAAGCTCTCATCCGCCACTGCCAAACTAAGCTGCCAACAGCAATCAGAATCTAATTATCAGCAACAGCATCATCATCAGCAACAGTTCATTGCATCGTCGTATCCACCCATTCATCCACAGTATCAAGGGCAACAGGAGCTGCCACCACAACACTACACACAACATCTTGCGCCATCCCACTATCATCCGCTTGGACCGGCGCAACAGTTCTACGAGGAACCATCCCATGGAGTGCCAGTAGCAGAGGAGGAAGGCAAATTTTACATTACCAACCACGCGAATAGCCTAACGGCGCAGCAACAGCAGGCACCTACGTCCAGCGAATGCTCCGGTCTGCACGCAATCCTGCAAGTGATACGTGCCGAACAGCAGCAGCAGCAGCAGCAGCAAGAAAAGCAACAGGCTCGAAAAGAGCCACACGTTTCGAAACATTGTGATCTCTACATCGCTACTGCCACCACAGCCTGCAGCCCTCCGAATCGGGCACACCCAGCATCATCAACGAATCAACCGGAGCCGCAACAACCGGCGGGTACTTCCTCTCACGCACCAAAGTTCAGTGCGGTCAATTTCCGGCGCGTTCAACGACATCCTCCGGTGTCCTTCCCGAAGCGACCGCTCGTAACCCAGCGGTCCCTCGGATCACCACCGTCGGTAAACGTCGGCTCGAGCTACTCACCGTCCGGTTCGGCAGGGAGCAGCATCGCCTTTGCCGCCGCGTCATCGATCGCAAACGGCCAGCAGCAGCACCCGCAGCAACCGAGACGACGCCAGCACGGCTCGCGAAGGCATGAGGCCTTCGTCAAGACGCGTTCCAAAACCATATCGGACTTTTTCGGGCCCGAGTCGACCCCGGTCAGCCGACTGCTGAATATAATATGTCAAGAGAAGGAAGCGGAAAGGGTAGCAGCGCACATCATGAACCAGCAGCAGAGTTCACGGTCGGCGATCGCGGCCAAAGCGTCCGCGAGCGCCCCATCTAGTCACGGGTCGGGCAGGGCTCATCCGGTTCGGCCACCGCCCGCCACCAGTAGCACCAGCCAGTCGGCAGCCGGCGGGGTGCGTTCGCGCAAGGAAAACATTGTGCCGAGCGTCGGGGTGAACTCTGGCTCGGACACGGGCAGCAGTGGCAGTGCCGGCATTGCGCCGGTACTGGTCGATCCAGCCTTTGCCGCGAAGGATATAGATAGGATAGCGAAATACAAAGCCGATAGACGTAAAGCCATTTACTTAAGAAACAATGTCCACGAGAATGAAAATGAAAGACTGGAACCTAGCAAAAGGTATGTCGCGTTCAATGGGGAAAGGTCCCCTGAAGGGAGTTTTCTTTAATGGAATGGCTTTTTTTCCAATGTCTCTTTCCCTCTTGTAGATCATCATCTAGAACACCGAATACTCTTCCATCAAGTGCAATTCTTAGCAAACAGCAGCAGTCATTGTTACCACCATCATCTAAACCGACCACAGCAACAACCACCAGCAGCATCAAACGTCCTCATTCAACCGGGCTCACGAAAGCTTCTCCCTCCGTTAGTAACGGGCTGGCCAAACCGGTACCAACGCGACCGGTAGCAGCATCAGCAGGCTCACGCGACCGAAATGCTAGCAGTATCCGATCCGGGGATGAAAAGCCTGCCAATGGAGCAGGAACATCTCCGGTGCACGTGGCTGGAGCAGCTACTAGCTCCTCGACCGTCACGAAACAAATACGAACGACTCGATCGTCTCGGTTGCGTGCCGCAGCAGCACACGGTAAGTTCACCCCCATTCGGTGAAGAGCAGGGAAGAAACTAGGCATAAAGGCAATAAGATATTAGATTTTAAAAAATTGTCGGAAGAATCCAGAGATTGAACATTCGGGCTATAATAGGGGAGCACACACGTTGGCGTGATTCTTCCGACAGTGCAGCAGCAGTAGTAAAGTGTTGTTATTTCCGGTAGCACTCCCTGTTCATATGGAACCCATATTTTAATCACCTTTTCATACTTTTAGTAGTGATTGATTTGATGCTTTTACTTTTCACTGCAACACGATCGTGCCACACTACACATTCGATATGGTTTCATTTCCATTATTAGCACAGCAAACTGTTGATGCGCCAAAGAACTTAGCTTCCACACTGCTTCCGATCTAATCCGTATGTAGCTTTCTGTGTGTGTGTTTATGTGCTTTACTAACGCCATTTTCTTCTGTTTGTCGGTTAAAGGAAAGGGAATACTAATAGTAAGCCTGTGATGTACTTAAACGATTGAACAAATTGTGAAATTTAATTATTTTTTGTGGAAATCCAACGGTTCAACTTGGCGTTTACTTTCACACAAGCACTACTCGCCATTTAAAGTTCTCGATTCGAAAAAAAGCATAATTAAATTAAACTACCAAATGAAGTGTGCCAACGGGTTCGCTCCATACAATTAAGCGCTAAAGCGAGTCTCATTAAATCGTACTTTACGACGATACTTCAGCCTCCCTTTCACCCGGCATTTTCCAATGAGCCCCGAAAAAGATTACTCTCACCTGTGCGTGTGTGTTTTGGGCTTGCTTTTTTACCTCTTTTTATTTCATTTTACCTTTAATTTACACCTCTTTGGAGTCTAGCCACCGTAAGCCCACCGCGCGCGCGCGCGCCATACAAGGGGTGGTGCTATGCATCACCGAAATCGAGACCGAAATCGAAAGCATTTCCAATTCCGAACCGATAATGGTGTGGGAAACGGTCGTTTGAAAATGGACGTTTGAAGACAGTGACTTCACCACCATGTCTTGTTGTCGTTGTGCTCCAACGTACGAGTCAATTTAATTATGTGATTTCCAATGTGCCACAGTGTGATGTTTCGTTTTGCTGTAGGCAATTATGCTGCACCATCCACTGCTATTGTTTAATTTAGAGGAGTAGCTTCTTCACGTGAAAATGGAGCAATTCTTCACAAAGTGTTTGTGTGTGTGCGTGTCTGTTTGAGCTTCTTACTATCGAGTAATGTGGCGGCTGTTGCGCTAATGGACACTAATTACTAATGCTTCTTGAAATGTTCACACCGACTCACCTAACCACAACACTTTCCACAGATAAACGTAGTATAGCGGTCGATCTTTTTTTGTTTGTTATAATAGAATCTATTGTTTTGGAATACTTCATTTTCCATTGTACATATGTGTGCGTGTGTGCGTCTTTAATGTATTCATCGCAGTATTGTGTAGTTTTTGCAGTAGAGTTTCTTCTCTATAAGCTCTTAATTGGGAACATTCTATTGTGTTTCGGACTCGTTTCGTCTGCCGCACCTGTAAATAGAGCACACAATATGTAGTAGTTTTATGTGTTGGTAGTTGTTGGATCATTGTTTGATTTGTATCATCATTATATGGCTGCGTTGCTCTTTGTTGACACTTCATTATATTCTCTATTGTACCATCACCCCCTCTCGCAAGGCAATCACACCACACCAAACACACCAACTAATAACGTTTGTTCCTTTTTATTACTGTTTTCTTTTCTTCGGTTTCAACTTTGCAACTTTGTTTGAACGAAAAAACAAATCCCCTCTCGTGACTGTTCTGCTAAACACACACAACAAACAACCACCACCAATTGGTATGATCTATGTATTGGTCGTCGAAACTGCCAAAACATAACCCTCAAAAACGACCCACGCACAACAACACCCCGGATGGAATGTCCCTGTCCACCAATGCTTAAACATATCTCTGTATGTCCGCCGGATAACAAATGAATCCTTACTCTTTACGCGTGTACTGTGTGTGAAATACAACAAACAACCACTATATCAACACGCACACACTGCGCCCATCTTTCCTGACGGTGGATTGGCGAAACAGACAAGGAACGATCACCATCGGCGAGTAGCGCCACCGTCAAATCGACTACCACCGGATCGATGACGCTATCCACGACCGGCGGCATCGTAGGAGACGATCAGCACCGAAGCCAGCCGCAACAGCAGCCGCAGCTGGAGCGTTCTCAGCGTGCTGTGTTCCATCGGGTACCGGCGGCGGGAACCACTGCTAACCCCGTAACACCCCGCACAGTGGTAACGTCAACGAGAACCACACTAACGAAACATTCCACCAGCAATGGACCGGCGACTGTAACGATCAGAAGCAGCAAGCTATTGCCGGTTGCAACTGCAGCAGCTAAGCGGGAACCGCTGGTAAGGAAAGTGCCCTCGACGCCCTCAACGAACTCGACCGCTACGGGTGGTGTTGATGCCGCCGCCGCCAAACGGTTGGTTCCGTCGATTGCCGTTAACATGAAACAGAGACTGAAGACCACGACCGAAACGATTAAGGGCGAAGCGCGTGTGGTGAAGATAAAAAGTGAGGCACCTGCAACAATAAGCTCCGCCGCTGCAGCCAAGCGAACGCTCCTTGCGAAGACGCGCAACAATGTTGTTGTTCCTGTGGAACCTCCCGAACTGGATTTGGACAAATCGCTTACCGAACGCATGGAGTCGCTAAATCTGGACGATGGGCCAGCGCACGAGAATCAAGGGGAAGATTTTTTTGAACGACCACCCGTCAAGAGTGAGGTGCCGCCGGAAACAGATCTACTGGACACCGTCGGTACACCGCGCATGCGGACGTCTACGATGAAACGATCGCACGCAACCCGGTTGCAATTGGCCGCCACCCTGCCGAAGGACATAAACGGGCTGAGTCCGGTGAAAGGGGTTCAGCAGCGGGAGGAGACGGAGAAGGATAAATCGGCCAAGCGCAAATCGTTTCTCAATCGTTCGCAGACAGAAGAACCGGCCGCCGGTGCAAGTAAGTGTGACACCATCTCTACCGAGTGGGCGGAAGTATAGTCCCTCTCCCCATATCCAGCGTCTGATTCGCGCAGAAGAACAGTTTGTGTGGGTCCCGGGAGATGGGTCCCGTTTTTTTTCTGTGCAAGTAGAGCAACAGCAAAAAACGTATGGAGAAACGTGTTTTGGTAGCAAACAAAATTCTGAATCCTGTGCATCAGATTCTCGGCATAAACCAAAAAAAAAAACCCCAGTTTGGCAACGCGTGTGTTTTCGAACTTGTTGTTACTAATCTAACCTCTTAATAATGTTTTCCATTTGTGTTAACGTATTACTGACGAGTTGTTTATTAACTTACCTTTTGGATTAGTTCATTATCTACAGTTGTATTCACCTCACACCACCGTACCTTTCATAGCTCTTAATTTATTCTTCATTCATAGCTGCATGCCCATTACAGAGATCAAAATTTCACATCGACTGTCAAAAAACCTTCATTTGTTCACATTCCCATAGCTTATGTTCTAATGATAACAAATCTACAGTCGGTCTTTAGAGCTTCCTTCGTGATTAACATTGCATTGCTTAATGTTAGTCCGATCCGATACAGTAGACTGAAAACTGTAGTCAAACGTTAGAAGAGCATCCCCTAGTAGAAGCGTAGATCGTCGTATGACCACCCTCGAATGTGACCTCCCTATCAGAACTTACGGTCGAACGCACGTACTGATTGAATCTTGCAATCGTTTTAGGATCCACTGCGAGCTCCTCTTCCGTCGGACGATATCAGCGTCGGCTCAAGATGCCTCACAGTAGCCCGGACATGTACTCGTCCAGCAATCGCTCGTCGCCTGTAAAGTCATCGTCATCAACCGAAAAGTCTCCCACGAGTTCACCACGACCACCATCGTGTTCATCAAACCGCTCGAGTCCCAAGCATGGTGGTGGTGGTGGTGTAGCGTCACCGGAAACGATGTCCTCGAAGGCTGGATCCTCGCCCGTACGCATCTGTTCCCGACTGTCCGGATATACGAGCGGTGGCGGTACGCTAAACAACAGCCCATCGCCCTGTTCGCAGCCCCGAAGTCCTTCACTATCCTACCACATGGAGCAGGCACGCCGCGAATTGGTGGTTTCTCCGCCGAGAACGAATCGTCTGCTGAAGATCGTCACCGAGTCCACTACCGATCCGGTTGTACCGCAACTTGCTGCCATGTCGATCGAACCATCGGTACCGATTGACGCACCTGCTGAAGTTGTAGCGGAACCGGAAGCGAAGCTTGAAGAAGCGGTACCGGAGGCGATTGCAGCGGTGGAGGCACTAGCTCTGGAGGACGCTGACGAAATATCGGAGGAACAGTCATCGTCGATAGGTCAATATTCTAAATTTAGTCAAATTTTAAAATCGCCCACATTAGAGGTAGGAACCATAAGTGATATGTTGGGTGATTTAGCAATTGCTGATCGTAGTAGCATGGAGGTGGATGCGCAAGAAAGAATGGAAGTAGACGAAGATGCGGAAGAAGACGACGTGCAAGTGCCATTGATTATGGAACAGCAAGCGGTAGGACGGTTGGTGGACGAAGAAGTCGTTAGTTCGGAACCGACGGCGGAGGAACATATGGAAGCGGGTCCTTCTGGGCTGTGTGTTGTTGCATCGAATGGAGCGAAATACGATTGCGACGAGGATGAGGAGGACGATGTGGGTGAAGAGCGGCTCGTTATCGAACCACCGGCAAGGGGATACGTGGCGGTGGTTGACGTTGGCGATGATGATGATCATCAGCAGGAGGAGATCGGCAGGCCAGCGAATCGAATCCTGTTCGACAATCAGTTCAACGACGAGTTTGTGGTGATCGAAAACAGTCCAAAGAGTCAGCTGATCCAATCGCTCGACGAAGCGGACATCATAGTGCTGCGCGACAACGACGATGGGGAAGAGTACGGTGATCGGCCACCGTCGCGTCCGTCGAGCGGTGGCTATCTGGAGAAAAAGAAAAAGCTCGTCAAGATGAGCTCGGTGGAGCACTTTGAGCGTAAAAGCTTGTCACCGCAGCGCGTGGGCAAGCTGAGTACGTCCTCGTCGTGTATTTCGCGGGCGAAGAGCATGGACGAGAGCAGTGCGGTGCTCGGTGGTGGAAGCAGCTCTGCGTCGGCCGGTGCCAGCTCTGGCACTTCGGCGAACCATATCGTGTCGATACTGAAGCGCAAAACTGTGGAGTCTTCAGCGGCTGCCAGTTCCGCGTCGAGCAATGCTTCGCCTGTGACCTTTTCGCCGAGCGTCGTCGACACGCCGATTCGTTCGAATCGGAAGCAAGGCATACTGAAGAAACGCTGCTCGCTGGACGAGAGCCGTTACAGTCGCAGCCACTCGCCGGATGATCGTTCGATACTGGTGAAGCACACGCGGCGGAACAGTTTCGAGGATGGAACCAGCTCCAACCAACAGCAGCAGCAGCAGCAGCAGCAAGCCCACGGAATTCTGAAGCAAAAGAGCTACGAATCGCGGGAGGACGTTTCGGGTGCTGCCGCAAGTGGTGGAACCAGTCGCAACTCGATAGCTAGTGGTTCGGGCAGTGGTGTTAGCAGCGGCCAAGCGAACGGTAGCATATCGCACGGCATTTTGAAGAAGAAAAACGACAGCTCTTCGACGTCAACACCGAGCGAACCGCCGAAGCATGTGTCCATCTCTCAGGCGGTCATACTGGCGGCGGCCGAGATCTGCCAGGACATGTTGCTGGTGGACGAAGATGAAGCGTACGATATCAAACCGATCCTTAAACCGGACCATCAAGCGCCGGTTACACCGAAACCGATACTGAAGAAGAAGTACTCCTCCGAAAATGAAGAGATCCGACCGATTCTGAAGAGTTCGCGCAAGAGCTCGCGTGAGGAAAACTCGGATTCGGAGGAGATGAAACGATCGATTCTGAAGATCGACTCACCAGCCAAACGAACACGATGCTACGTTGAACAACAGCCAGCCGGTGGTGGCGATATGATGGTGGGAAGTATGGGCAGTTCTAGCTCATCCGAAACTGGCACACCCGGTGTGTTGCCGTTGGTTCACAGCCGTTCGCTAGAGCATCCGGACTCGGTCGCTGGTGCGGCGATAGTGCCACAGGTGACAAACATCGAAAAGCCTATCATTTCGGTTGCCGAGCGTATACGAAACATGGAGAAGTTCCTATCGGGAGGTAGTGGTGGCAGCATTCATTCATCGTCGTCGGGATGTTCGTCTGTTTCGAAGCAGCAGAGCACGTGTTCCTCATCGAACACCATCAGTAGGCGGGAGTCATTCCGCTACAAAACCCAACCGGTCACATCAACGGAGATCAACAGGTGAGTGAAGGGAATGTTGGGAAATAGCTGATTTATTTACAGGAAGGCCTACACATTCTGTTTAGAAACGTTTCAGTCCGTACGCCGTTCGTGTTGACGGTAGTTTTCAAGCACCCGCCAATAGATGGCGCTCTAGCTTAGCCAAGACACAACCACCACAAGGGATGATGAGCACAGTGAATGAATTGCGACTCCGCATTTCGAGTAGGGGATTTACCATGCAATAGGAACGTTAGGTTCAGAAGTTACTATTGATCTGCTGAGCCGTGTAGTCTAATCTAGAGCTCTCTGCAGCGTTTATGACCACGGTCCGCATGTTTTTAGATGTAGAACAGAAGCGAAGCGAGTGGCCTGCATCGAAAGTCATCTGTTTATGCTAAATTTAAAGCTACCTCTAATCGTTTTAGAGCGTAGGATGGAAAGTGAAGACAATCATGAACACACTTCCGAAGAAGCAGGACCCCCAACTGTAGACCACAATTCTTCTTCCGTGCGCTTTATCCAGAGAGAGAGATAGAGAGAGCTGTGTTTTTTTATCTGCTCCTCCGCGTGTTTACAGACCGAGTGCGCGTATTCTATTTCCGTACCGGCCGCATAAACGAAAGCGGTTGTTGGAGCGTATTTTTGGATGTGTGCTCTTGCCATTGCCCTAATGGCGGGTGGGGTCGGTGTTTTGATTTGCCCCACGTTTCCAGCTGTCGATGGGCCGATGCTGGTGCACCAGTTTATTGAACGTAGCTGCAGTTAATCGGCATTAGTTGCCACCACCATCTGACTATCCGGTTCCCTGTTAGCGACCAAATAGGCCGTGTACGAGAAGGTAGTTTCCCTTTTATGGTACGCGTGCAATATTGTTCGGCTTGAGAATTTCTATATTTTTGGAACGCCCTCTTTCTTTTTTTTTCTACTGCTCTGATGCGTGTTACCGTGGAAAACTTTCCTGCAAGTGTGAAAAACGCGACGGAAGCTTCTTCCTTTTTCCTCGATATGTGCACCAGGAGAACATACGATCGAGGGCACGAATTTGTTCCGCTGTCGTTTGTTTTTCCTTTCTCTACACGCAAGATACAGCCGTGTGTTGCGCGCGTGGGTGATGCGGGTGGCATTTTTTTTTTGCGGTTTGGCGATCGTCTATCGGTGGCGATCGGTAAAATGTTTGCCAAAAAGTGTGTACGGACCTGACAGACCATGTCTCTCCTTTTTCTCTCTCTCTTCACTTTATTGCCTTTTGGCAGCTGCAATTGCAAAACTGCAACCAGCCAAGCCAGGGGCTAACCGGTGCAATGTGTTCAGGTAGCTTTAGAGCGGCGTTTCAGTTGCGGACAGATCGTCGTGCTTGTCACGCATTCGTTTTGTCGTTTGTCCGGGGGTTTTTTCTATCGATAATTGATTATTGGAATTTTAAAAGACTGCGCGTTTGAATGCAATTGTCCTAGTTTAGCGGTGCAGCGAGTTTGTTTAATCCAAAGCGCAACTTGAAGAAGTGTGATTAAGTGTGGTGCTGCTGCCTGATTCCAACCATGTCGTCGTCGGATGCCACTGAGGCTGTCGCCGGTGTTGAGTACGTGCCGTTAGAGTGTTGTTTTGTGTGGAAAAAAACATGGCCCTGCCTTCAAGCGCCTATACATACACGCTTCACGCGACTTATCTTGTGATAGTGTGGTGACGTTCTTTCACACTTTCAAGCCATCGGATCGGCTTCCTACCCTTGGCACTAATGCTAATGGCAGGCAAGATCTCCGAAGACCAGCAAACCCCTGGTTGGGGGAGGAAACCCCGAAGGATCGAACTGTGTTTTGGTTCCGATTTCGTGGTTGCGTGAAAATAGATTTTTCTCGCAACTGTCACGCGAAGGCAGGTTTTGTGCAGTGCCGCTACTACCACCAAGAGACGCTTGGCTATGATAATGTGACGTCGACTCGATCGCCTAGAGTGTTGAGTGTTGTTTTGTAGCGTTTGAGAGAAACGATTTAGAGAATCAGAAAATGGTTTCCTCTAGTCGATTTGCTTGTATTTGCTAGTGGCGATACAAAGGGCAAATAAGTTTGTGAGTGTTGTTAGTGCAAGAGGCAATACTTCAGATAATAGTCGATGACATTGATCTTTACGACATCTTGAAGTGGATGAGTGTGGTGCAACAGTGTAAAAGCAACTGCCGATAAGAGTATAGCGAATTACTAGAAACAACACTTAAAAGTCCCCTGAGATTGGCTAATACCTTAATTCAAGTGGATCTATTTCTATCCTTTATCCTGAAGATAGAATATCTGTACGTTCTTCCAAAAAAGATGTGCACGCGCAGCGTGCAGTAAGGGCGTGGAGACACATGATGGTCTAAAAGCAAGTCTTGCCATGTCTCCATGTGTCCGACCTTGATTTCCATGCGAACCCGTGCGCAGATGAGTTGTGTGACTGACCTTTTCCTTTCACCTTGCACGTGGCCTTCCGCGGGATGCGGCCGCAGCAGCTGGACGTTTGTTTGGTTTAATGTGTTGTGTGGTCGGGTTTTCATTTTTTTTTTTTTGCACGAGGGAATACAATCAAAACAAACTGCGCGGATAAAGAGCACTGTGTAAGGGTAGGGCCCTTACCATCACCACCACCAACACCACCACTCCCAGATTTAGTATTCTGGTTACAGTTTCAAGAGAGATGACACATTGATCACCGCGCCTGCGCAAACCAAAAAGGCTGAAGTGGAAAATCTAAGACCATCGTACTCCAGTCAAATTTCCCGTGCTGGTAATGAAATTCGAGAATAGCTTATGACATGCGAGATTAAGCAAAACGTTACGTGCCCATAGTCCCAAACTCCCCAAAGTCGCAGGATTAGAGTTCGGAGAGACGATCGTCAGACGGCGGGTGATGTACTTCTAAGGCGCAGACGCGTCCCTTCGCAAGCTGCCCCGTCTCTCCTGTCTGTCTGTCCATCCGCGCAATGTACCGGGAGGAACGTTCCGATTTGGATTAGGACCGTCAGAGCCCGCTTGCTTGTCTAAGGCGGAGAGTCTGTGCGTGGTGAGCGAGCGACTGAGAATGGCATCGTAAATCGGCACCGTTCAGCAGTGTGTCTATATCCGTTCGACTGACATAAGCGCGACACTGTTGGTTTTGCGCTTGGTTGCTCGACCTAGTGCTCGTCTTCAACGCGCACCGCGTTGCACGCTACTATTTCACGCGCGAATGTGCGAAACGACATTTTTGCGAGGAATTGGAAAGTGAATTAGTTGAAAATTGATTTCGAAAGGTTTCCTTGTGGTGAGTTAGGGTTAAGCGCGTTCCTTTCGAGTGCACAACATTAGTGGCGCTTGAGCGTGTCAAGCTCAAGCATATTGGTACTAATTGATAGTTGGGTTGGGTGCCATGTGATATGGTGATGATAGTTGGTTGGTTGGCTGGCTGGGATCGGTTGGTGTGGTGACCGTACAGCAGCGGTAGGGAAAGAATTAAAAATACGTTCTAGCCGCTACACCGCAGTGGTGACGTAGAAGAAGACAGATCCAACAGTTGGAAGGTTTTCTTTTGTGTTGTGGTGGATCTAGTAACGACCTGCGTTCTTAAGCGTCCTGTTGTGTTCTGTGTTGCAAGTAGCATTTGATGTTACTCGGTGCCATCTTGAGAACGAATGTGCATTGTCAGTATTCATCATCATCACATCCTTCCCCACGGATCACCATTTCATCGCTGTACAAAGTGTGTGTGTGTGTTTGTGGCGCGTGTTGCGACGTTTGATTTGTGACGTTTGACGGTTTGTGTCCATTTTGATATTTGCGATCATGTGCGTGTCTTTCATTTTGAGCAATGTTTGCTGCGTGAACCGTGTGTTGTGTGCGTGTGATCTGAATTGTTCGATTTCTTTCTCTGCTTTTTCTTCCAAACCCTCTTCCTTGCAAGCAGTGCTCAGCAGCAGCAGCAGCAGCAACAACTGCAACAGCAGCAGCAACAGGTATCGCCTTGTGGATCACGATCTCCAGAGTGTGTTGCAGAACCTAGCGACGCCGGTAATGATGTTGATCGTAGTGAATCAAGACCCGTGTCGAAAGATTCTACCGAATGTGCCCGTGATGAGCCGCAGCTTGGTGAAGTCGGTTGCTTGGTGAACAGTGGTGCGATAAAGCAGATCGAAAATACGGTGAGCGTATCCGCGGAAGATCCAGTACCGGAGCGTAGAATTGCACCGGAGCACAGTTGCTTGCGTAGCTCGCTGGAGTTGTTGATACAGCGAAGTCACTCGGTTGATCGTAGCGCCGACCAGAAACCGTTCCCTGTGGCAGTGGTAGAGGATCCGAAACCATCCTCTTCCTCGTTCGAGCTTCTCTCGCCAACACTCGGTACAGCGGAATCGAACTCGCACTCCATCATTAGTGGTGAGTTTAATTTGGCCTCGCTGAGCTCCGATTCGGGCGTACAGTTTGGTGGGGGTCGCGGTGGCACGGAGGAACTGTCCGGCACAACCGATTACGTGCTATCGTCCTCGGTGAAGACGAGTGACAGTGAGAAATCACCTTCGAAGAAAACGATCGACGACGACGAGGACGATCTGAATGAAGCGTTGCTCGCCGAGGAGCAGCTGCTGGTAGTGCGCGTCGAGGACGAATCGGACGAAGAGCAGCATCCGGAAAGGAGACAGGGCAGGGGTGTGCTTCTGTCCCCGACATCCACCTGTTCATCCACGCACGCCGGTCGTGTGTTGAGACCGTCCAGCAGTAATAGCAGCGCTAGCAGTGCGAGCAACAGCAGCAGCAGCAGCAAGAAGGGTGACATCCTTCGGACGGCGGGTGTAGGTAAGAGCTGTGGAGGAGCTGCTGGGCATAGGTCACCCGGTGGTAGCACTTCGTCCTCGTCCCCGGACAGTGGCAGTAGTAGTGATTTGAGCGATCGCGACCGACCCGAAACCGACGACCACACAATGTTTGGTGGATGCGTTGGGTTTGGCCGCAACAGTGGTGGTGGCAGCGGGGGCGCCAGCAGTGGAGGTGAGGACGGCACTGACAAGGGATTACTGCGACGATCCAGCAGTGTCCGGGCGAAGGCAAGCATGTTTGCTCAGCTGGAAAGCAAGCTGAAGGAGAACGAAAACCCTCTCAGCCGGCCGATCGTTCCACGTCCAAGACGAGGTAAGTACGGCACTCGTGTGCGTGTGTTGTGTGTCTGTATCGGTAAAGACAGGATGGAGGCGCCTGGTTTTTTGATGTGCGAGCGCCACACAAAAATATCCCCGGGTTTTAGACCCAACTCGTGCGACACTCTCTCTCTCGATGAGTCTTGATCGCCATGTATAGGCGTCGGCAACGCGAACGACTCATGTTTCAAGTCGTGATGCCCGGGAACTGTTGCACCCGGAAAAATCTGTGTCAAGCAAAACTGCGCCAACCAAGGAACGGTTGGTGGTGGCTTTGGATGGAGAGTCACGAGTCTCGCGATGAAGCGAGCCGGGTCGTCGTGAGTATACAGTATGCAGTGTGCGTGTTATTTTTATCCGTTAATCCTTCGGGGACCTCGCGCGCACACTTCTGGTTATGATGATGGACAAAACTTTTCCTCACCTTAAGACGGTGGAAGCGAAGCGCCAAGTGTAGTGTAACGACGCCGCCGTGCCGTGCTACCGTCGGAAAAGTGTCGACCCGTTGGGTGCATGGTTTTATCATTCATTCTCGTTCGTAGCTTGAACCATGTAAAAATAGCTTCAATGTGTTGTTTCATGCGCTCGTAAAACATACATCATGCGTTTTTCCCCATCGCTTGTCATCATCTTCGAGGTATCGAGATGGCTTTATGATAGCACTTGGAATGCTTCGGAGCGAGTTTGATGCGGACGAGTTTGGACACTGTCCAATATGCACATGTTTTATGGATGCAGTTTTGCATGACTCATCAATTCACTCTCCTTTACGTCATGGAAGGAAATGATTTTCCCTTTATTCTTTATATGTAAACCATGATCCGGAAGTCACCTTAACGAAGTGCATATATTAATTCCTCCTTTACTCTTCACCCAATTCCGGCAGCCCAATTCACAACCCAGACGATCTCGCCAACCGACATCGAACGAAGCAATAACGCGATCAATAGCGGGCTTACCAGTGGCCAGTATCGCACGACGACCACCAGCAACATATCGACGGTCCATCCACCGGTCCACCCAATCATGAACACGATACCAACGAACAACAACAACAACATAGTCTCGGATGACTCTGGCGCCGAGTTTGGTAAGATGCTCGTGTGTATATCTCTGCTTTACGGAAGTGTGCCGCGCGTTCTCTCTCTCTCTCTCTACTGCGAGAGATGATGTGTCTGAACTATTTTTTTTTGTTCCTTTTCTTTTCGATGTTTTTCTTGCCATTTGTGTGTATGTGTATGTATGTGTGTAGCGCCATTGATGAGCGGCACATTTGTTTTTGGTTGAAGATTTTTTGTTTTCTTTTTTTTTTCGTTTTAAAAGAAAGGATTTGTTGAATGGTGAGCATGTTGTTAACTGTTTTGTGTATGAAATGTTAACTCCAAACGCCAGCTAAAAACACCTAAAGCTGCATGGTTATTTAACAAAGATCTTCATCGATCTGTTTTCATTCATCTGGTCTGGAAGCTGTCCGGCGCATCATTAATGGGCCTATCATTTGTGGGATCATTTGGGAAGTGTTTAACCACCCCCCTCCTTTACATATCTTGCATGTCCTGCTGCATGTGAATTTAATTTAGCATTTCTGTTATCTTTCTGTCAGCGCTTAATATGAAGGAGACATACACCTATGAGGGCAAGAGTAGTTTGTTTGTGGTCGCCTGGGGCCATTCACCGCGAAAGATGTGACCTGGATTGATCCCTTTGTCCGAAAGGGAATTTAAATTAGTTTGACATCTCACTTTCGAGTGAGAAAATAATACTTTCTCTCCCCGCTTTGTCCGGGACAAGATGTAATTTATTAAGGACGTGCCTTTATTTTACATCTGTCGTTCCCATGAAGGTTAACCGTTGTTGCTGTACTTGTTAGGGAGCGATGTACCTTGTTACAGAACGAGCATATATTTGGTTTTTCTTCCATTTCTTTGCATTTATTTTACTTCTCTTCTTTTTTCTTTTCGCCACGTTTGCACGCATAAAAATACACGCACGAACACACTTATCAAACCCAAAAACCAACACACAAACCCACACCCCATGCATGCACCCATGAAAAATTGCGATCTGTTGTTTGTGAATCACAAACCTTTTGCTTGAAAAAAAAAAAACGATAATTTCACACACCCTCACGCACACGACACTACTCTACCACCTGAACCTACTGCTGCTGCTGCTTACAAACTGCAATTGGTTGTTTGTAATAATATCTCGGGGCTCTACTGGTGATGTGCGCGCGTATGTGGTATGGGTGGCGCGCACACTCTTCCTTTTTCCCTGTGGCGTGTGCCGTCCGGTATACAGATCCTTCGACACTGCAAGTATCGAAGAAGGTCAAACTGTTCTCGGGCGGATGTGTAACCGTCAAGGGAGTTGGTGGCGAAGAAGGCGACCCGGTGACGGTGGTGACGGCGATAGCGAACGGCGCAAACACACCGGTCGGAGTGATCCGGCGGAAGAAAACGCTACTAAAGGTGCGCACGATCGGGAAGCTAGTGATGCCGAAGTTTCTAAACGATAGCAACAATAACATTTCCGTTCAGCAGCAGCAGCAGCTAGAGCAGCATCAGCAGTATAAGGAAAATGGAAGCACCAATGGCACGGGCTCGGAAGGGGAGCCGGACCTGCAGCATATTGTGCCGAAGGTGGATCGGATACGCAGAAAGTTTATGAGCTTCCCATCGACGCCCAAGTTTTTCAACAGCACGGAAAATGGCACCCAAAGCCCACTGCAGGGAACGCACGGTGATGACGCGAGCGATGGCAGTGATTCGAATGTGGATTCGGGCAAGGAGAACAACTACGACAGTGGGGTGGAGAATATGAATGGATCGGGTCGTCCGCCGCAAGGTGGTGGCAGCTCGAATGTGCTCGCACTCAAGAGGAACTTCCTGAACACATCGAACCGTGCGAAGTCGCTGCACAAAGAGAAGGACCCGGTGCTGGACGTTTCCTCCGAGCTGGACGGTGTAGTAACGAAGGGAAAGGTTTCGAGCCTGGCAAACCAGTGGAATCGGTTGCGTATGACGCTGGATGTATCGTCGATACTGAAAACACCCGGCACCACCTTCGAAACACCCCCATCACCTTCCGGACGCGTTGGAAATGGACTACAGGCGGAGCGTGAATGCGAAAGTCTTCCGATTGCTTGTGAAACCGAGCGCTCCTTCCTGCTCGACACGTCAATGGAACGATCGTCCGTGTCACAGAGCAACAATACGTCACTGTTTTCCCGCAGCTTCACGCGGAAAGGGAACGGTAGCTCGAAATTTGCGCTCGTGGACGATCGGTTTGCCAAGTACTTTGGCTGCAAGACGAGTGAGCAAGGCTCACCGGCACCGAACGGTACGACGGGCGGCAAATCGATGATAGTGACACGGAACGGCTCGATTAAGGAACACAGCAGCAACACACCCACCAACGATGGTATGAACGGAGGCACCTACAAGCAGCAACAACCACGGCGACGTTCTCAATCAATGCCCAAGGAAACGCTGCTGCTGGAGCAGAGGCTCGAATCGTTTATCAGTACGATCGCCGCTGCTGGAGGGAACGGTAACGGATGGGACAAAAAATGGAGCACCATTATTAAGCCGGTGAATACTGTGGACGAGTTGAACATTACCACCGAAGATCTATCAATGGCGGATACGGAGTTCGATAAGCTGTTTATAGGTGTGTGTGCATTCAAAGGAAAACAATAGGGCAACATCGCTAGCGTATTTAAAATTGCTAGAGTTGAAAAACCAGGGAGGAAAATTAAGCATTATTTTTATACGAAAACGCGCATCATGTGCTGCAGGAAAAATTGAATGTATTCTTCGTGACGCTACCAGCGCCACCTGTTGAGTGGAGCAAGAACCAATCATTTCGAACTCGAGCAGAAGTCGAGCAGTTTTCTCACCGCAGCTCACGACAGTTGAAATTTATTTTTTGAATCTGTTATTTTGGTTTTGATAAATTGATTTTTTTTATTATACAAGTAACATAAGTTATACGATGTGCGTTTTCTTAATGGATAATGCTGTTTCTTCCCAAAGTTTACGAATTTTTGTTTTTCTTTTATCTTAATGGTTTCTTTATTTTATTTTCCATCCCTTCTCTGAAAGGTTGTTGTAGATGAGCTAGTGGCGTGAAAATGATGCCTTATTTTTGTTTTTGTACTACTATGAAGAAAATTGTAAGCTTTTACTATAGCAAACCATCTAAATTGTATACGTGTATATGTGTGCGTGTGTGAGTGTATGTATATGTAAGCGCTAGAATTTAAGAAGCAAAAAATTAAGCTATACCAATATTAAGTCGTTAACGAAGTGCAATGAAAAAAAATGTGAAGAAAAACAATGATCTTGCCAACGAGTCGATGTAAGCGCAGAATGGTGGACAATGGCGGCACCAAAGGATCTCATTAAGTATTCCAAAAGAACAATGGTGAACTTATGCTAGTGTATTGAGTGTGAAAATGAGAAGAAGAAGTGATAAATTGATGGTAGTGATCTTGTGTGTACTTGCCGCGTGTACCTCCATGTTCCTTTTGCGTGTTCGTGTCCTGAAGACTTTGTGATGATCGCTCCGTAGATCCGCCTGCATGGGAGTGTGACGCTCCCTTCTATTGCTACTCACTTATCTGCATATCTACACCATCTACACGCAAGCATTCGGCACCTTCGAGTGCTGCACACGCAAACACCTACAGCTTCCTCTTGCGTTCGTGCCGCTCCCGTTCCTTTCCCCAGTTTGTTCGGCTAAACACGCGAACATCGCGGCCCTCTATTCCAGATCAGAAGTGTGCGGGTACGTTCGATTTACACATATAAATAATTTTTCCCCCGTTGTCCTTGTGTTTTCGTTCACCTTTTATAACTACGGTACAGGGAATCGGGCCTGGGGTGTTTACGTTTGTTTCTGTCCTGGTTCGGGGCCACGGTGTGTGGTATCGTCGTTTTGTAAGATCATTTTCTCCCCAGTCGGCGTCAAGGTGATGGGGTGGTGTGGTGTCGAAAACGGAGTCAATCCTCTGTGTGTGTGTACATTCTAAACGGTTGCGGACATGACAATGCTGGAAGGAAATTGTGGTCATCAGACAGCCTGATTTCCTCAAGGGTGCTATACAGATTCAATCAATGCTTTGTTGACGATAACATCTAAACAATGTGGTGTATGTGTGTCCCCGAAGGAAGAAGAGTTTACACGCTTACGCTTTTGGTCATGCAACACTTGCGCTTTTGTTTTGGGTAATACTGTGTGTGTGTGTGTGGCGTTGTGTGCTTTTATTCGTTTTGTTTTTGTATGTATGTACGTGTACGTGTGCTTTATTAAAAAAAACGTGTTCTATGTTTTGTTCCCTTTTTCTACAAAATTCTCGTGTATGTATTTGAAAAGCTAATCGCTAGAAAAGAAACACTAATCGAATGAAACGCTATGCTATTTAAGTGTTTTGATCAGTAATAAATGCTCTCTAATCGTGTGTCAAATGTTGTTCGTTAATTCAATTGGTTTTTGTGTTTTGTTCTCGTATGCTAACTAATTTTTCCCTTGTCAATTAAGGCATCACCTTTATCATTTATTTTCCCTCAGCTCCTTTATTAGACCTAATTTTAATTGTTTTTATATCTCTTCTCGGATAACCCAAAAACACACACACGCACACCCACCCTTACAGAGCAAATGAGTCCTCGCAAACCACCGACCGCGTTCCTGCCACCGAACGCTCAGAAGCTTCCGTTCATGGCGGAGCTAAAGGGTGGCATACTGAAGTCCAAATCCGGCTGCGTCGGACTGTTTCCGGCCGATCTAAATTCGGAGCTAAAGTCGCGCCTCAAGAAATCGACCCATTCGGCTGTGAGCAATCTGAAGAAATCGACCACCGTCTCCACGATCCACGATGCCCCGAACAGCTTCGGTGCGCCGGGTACGCATCCGGAATCTTCGTCCGAATCGGAGGACGATGACGACGATGGCGTTGCACCGGGCAAGAATCTTGCGAAGATGCTCCGCAACGTGTCCAACACGGCGAACAGTGGCAGTGGAGGGGGTAGTGTGCCACCGTCCTACATACCGCTGCCGGTGGTACCGTTCCCGCGCTCGTTCGCGACCAGTGAGCCCGAATCTCAAGCACTCAACCGGGAGCTGCAATCGATCAACAAGAATCCAGCCGTCGCAAGGCGCCGTCGTCAGAACGAAGGGTAAGTGTCAACTATTGCGAATGAAGCGCCACATGTTAAAGGTTTTATTTTTCATCTAAGCTTGATCGGTGCCATCTTCGCACTGAATTATGTATGGCACACCAAAACTCTAGACGGACTCGCCACGGTCAGGCAATTAATGTTTTACCTCACCCTTTGTTGTATATTACGCAAAAGACGACACAAATGCTCAGCCAGCATGACGCTGGCACTACTAAAAGACAGCTAAGGAAAAGGCTACCGCAACCGAATCCGTACGCATATAAAACTGGAGGCAGCCCTTTTAAAATAATGCCGTCCGCCGTGGGGCCCAACACGCTGTTTGTTCTGTTTTTAGGCCGGGGGATCTCACCATCCTTAAAGCACGCAACCATGCATAAGATTACGATTATGATGTTGATGATGATGATGATGGTGATGCTTTTGTACCTTGTCTGGTGGTGGGTTCATATGTTAGTAGCAAGTGCATACTTCTTCTGCCATTGTCCATCTCGCTTTCTTTCGACTTCCGAGCCCGGGGAAGGATTATTCTTCTCCACCACCACCACCTCTATTCGCCGGATGGCTCTTGTTTTGTCTCGGAGGCACTCGAGCATATCGAGCCTCCCTCTTCCGAAGTGACGAGATATATGTGTGTGTTTGCGTGGTCTATTCCCATCGGTGCGCTATCATAAAAAAAGGTTTATACGGCTGCATCCTCTGCTTGGGGTCTGATGAAATACAGTGTATTTTTTTATCGGCGGAGGCGTCTCTTATGCTTCGCCAGGCGCAAAATTGGGCAATTTCTTTTACAACTCCCCCCGTAGCGTGTTTGAGTGAAAACTCCGCCGAAACCTAACCGACCTTGATCCGTCCGGGTGATGGCAGCTGTCCTACGGTGTAATACATTTTAATTCGCTCCATCATATGTGGAAATGGTCGAGCTGCTGTGAAGAGGACGGGTAGCGAATGGGTGAGATGAACATCAAGGTGTAATGGATGATGGTCAATTTCTTCTCCACCCTTGATCGTTGTTGTGGTCATTTGTGATGATCGTAATGGGGGGACGGGAGGGAAGGCCACGCTAATTACACAAGTCGAGCGCATGTGAAGGCCAATCGACAATACCCGGTCGGTCCGGTGCAGCTCCCTGTATGTGGCTTTGAAGGTTTCACTTTCCTTTCAGTGAAGACAAGAGAGCCTTCTGCACAGAACTGGTTGTCGGTTGAACTGTGTCGGAGATCGCAACATCATAAAGTTCGATGTCCAGTTGGGGTTGAGGGAGACGGGTTTTTGTTGTTGTGATCGACAACAATCGGCCGTCAATCGGTGTGGTTTTTTTTCCCCCCTTATCAAACAACCGTCGTCTGTACAGCGTTTTGTCATTAACAACCGAGCGACTAATAGAGCCACCCCGCAAAGAAAATGGAAAGGAAGCGAATGATTTAGTGTGGTGGGGAAAGGTTTAATGCTTCGCGCCAATTTTCTTATTAACTTTAAAATTAAAAGCAGATTTAAATTAGCATAACATTAGCAGGCATTAGACAATATCTTGTTTGATGTATGAGTAATGGTTGGGTTAAGTTTGTTTCTGAGCAAAGCGCATTTAAAAAGCAGACAAATTAACGAGAACCGAGGTGAGAAGATTTAAATTGTGCATCTTTCTCATTCTCCATTTATCTCACTCTGTTATGCAGATGCTCTCGTTATAAAATCTCTCTCGTGTTAAACGGATGGGCGAATAATGTTGGTCTAGTAACCACATAATAAAATGTGGGATTTAAATTCAATTTAAAGAACAAATTTATTTTATAATAGTATTTTAAACGTATGATTTTAGCATTAAAAACTTAAAAAAAAAAACAAACTTCCCGAATATACACATGGAAGAATAGTTCGGCCGCGAGTTCGGTTTCATTTTTACACAACCGATACACCGTGAGAGAGCGGCAGGTTGACGACGACGCACGGAACATAACAAAGCGCAGCATAACACAGCTAGCAACCGGGGCAAACATCGGCCATTCAGTTTCTCTCTTGCTCTCGAAGTGTACGGACGTGCGTTGTCTAGAGCGGTTCCGTGTCACGCGCGTGTTTTTGGTTGTTCACAACATTCTGACAGTGTGGCTTCCTACGGTGTTTGTTCTCACAAAAAACCCAAGTTAAACAAGGTGAATTGCGAAGAGTTTTTACACACACACTCAACTTGTTCAGTAGCAAATGAGCAAACCTTGAAAAAACATTGCACCTCTCTAGTCCCGATAGTGAATGATGTCAGCTGTGTTCTGAACGACAATCTGCTGAGAAGTACTGTTGATGGGAAGGGATGATGTGCCTGTGGCTATGTGTGTGCGTGTTAGTGCTGTTGTGTTGCGTTCTCTAGCTCTGGCAGCTCTCGGATTGGCAAACGTCGCAATTTTCCAAACAACGGAGCGGAGTTCACGATCGCGTTCGACCTAATTCTACTCTATTGAACGGACGGTTTGCGTTCCCATTCAAAGGTGATGCAGTTGCTGTTTTGTTTGTATAGAAAACGAAAGTAAAAACAGTGGAGCTGGCAGCAAGCTCGTGGTGTGCAAGTGAGTTGTTGCTGCACCGGTGCACTCACTGCGGGAAAAGCTAGCCAGCCTTCTCTCAAGTGAACGTCTTTTTCGTGTGATCTTCCTAGGGCAGGCAAAACTCTACTCTTCGAACACCTCGCCAAATGAACGCGAGTCGTTTTCGCGCCAGTCATTCACGATTGGGTCACGTTCGTGAGGAAATGGACACCAGAAAACCGGTCGCTTCATGATCGCTTCCCGTTTTCCATGCCCACGGGCTGCGATGATGAAGCAGGGAAGATCGTTAAGAGAAGGTTATGGCCCTCCCGAAAAACCATCTCCCTTTTTGTGTGCATGTGTGTATGTGTGTTGGTTTTTGGGATAGGGTGGGCATCTTCTTGCGGCGTAGTTGAGAGCCGAAAGGGACCAGCAACCAACAAAACATCCGCCGGTGTGAGGAACTGCTGGTTTTAAAGATCAACAAGCGCAAGAAAAAAGTAATCAGTGTGTGTCCGTGTAGGTTTGAAGCGAAGAATTCATCTCGAAGTATCCAGGGCTCCCTTTTTTACCTCTATCTTCCTTCCACGATCGTTTGAGTAGGGGATGAACGGTGGGCATCGATCATCATCACCATCTCTCTTAGGTGTTTGTAGTAGACTCGAGCGAGTGTTTGAAGAGACTTTAACATTTTCCTACCAACGAATGAACGACACGGTGTTGCGCGGTCTTTTTTTTCTCAGCCATTCTCATTTAACCTATCCCAAAGCACTTCTTCCCGTGGGCCGCCCTATGTCATGCACTGTCGCTTCTTTCGCCTCCGGAACTAATCAGCGGTCTTAACACACGAAAAGAGTTTGTAGCAAAAGCCCACTAAAAGCGCGCGGCACGACGAGTTGGAAACAGTGACTTAACTTTATCCATCATCGCACCCCATCTTAGGGCATCGCGCGTGCGACGATCGCGTCGTCTTGATCATCTCACAACAATAATGTGTTTGTGTTTATTTTCGTATGTTTCTTCCCTTTTATTTTTGGGGCGTTTCGGTCCCTTCTAATTTTTCCACTGGACATGATGAAGACAAATGGTGTAGTTTTGTTATTTAAACGCACATTGTGGAAAGTGTGGTTTAAATACAATCGTGCGTGATAGCTTTACAATAGGAGTGAAAAATGGCGCCAAATCGGAGTCGCAGCTAGTAGCTTAAATGATCTTCAAACTCAAATGCTCGTTTTGCATTTTTTGTTGTTGTGGACATTTACTATATCAAACGTTTATTTAGCATCTGTCGAGGGATCAAGTCACCAGGCGAGAGTCCGCGTGGTCCGAGTTGTTGTATGCGTCCAGCGATAAGAAACGCACCACAACAGCGCTTGCCAAGTGCGTTGGTATATGTTGGCTGTAGCACTGCAACTGCTCGAGGAGTTAAGCCTGCAGTTTACTGTAACCGTGTTACCGTATCTGTTTTCTTCATCTGCTTCTTTTTCTCTTCCTGTGACGCAGAAAGCGTTCTGCTGCACCCTGAGATAGCTCCGGAACACACGCGTTTGGATGCTTTTCTCGAAGGGTATTTCCGGGCTGGCGTCAGGAAGTGGATGTGAAAAACGGCGAAACAGTTGTTCGTGAGCGAGTGTGTGTGCGTGCATGAATTGCCGAATAACAGAATTGCAACTGCGAAAATAAGGGCCACCGTCGTCCAGGTGTCCAGGTGTCGTGAAGACGACGTACGTATCTCAATCCAGGAGATATTGATTTTGGTGCGCTGTTTTGGTGTGTGTGTGTGTGCATTTCAAGACAAGAAATTTTAGCAGTGTTGCACTTTTTCCCTGTCCCTTTTGGTGTGCAAGAGAGGGATACGGAGGAGAAAAAAAGGGTCATATTACAGCAGCCGCGGCTAGCTTTTATACCTGCGCTGTGCTCGTCATCCAATGCCTTGCTGCTGAGTCGCAAGCAGTAGAGAAAGAGATCAGGTACGTTTCATTCAAGACGGCATCAAAACAAAACACGAGGATAGATGCGCAGGGAGACAGGAACTCACGTCTCCATTACTCACGGCTTCCAACAATCGAAAGCGATAGAGGAGCGAGATAAAAAGTGCTGATAGCAACGCTGTTTCGCCGTCGTAGTCTAACGCACATTATCGTAAAATTCAAGTTAGTGAAGAGTGCATTAGGAAGAGTGCTCCCTTTCGATGATTAATAGCTACCCCGATGCTTGGGAGCTCCCAGATTTGGTCTACCGAAATCGTCTTCTAAAGGGGAACTCGGTTTTTGCATTCTAGAGCACGCAGACACTTCCTCCTGACATTGACCTACGTTGTGATGAGGCCGCCTTGAAAGACGGGGATGAGGTTTTGGAACTGCGCGTTCCGAACCGAATTCACCCTCCGTACGTACAATTAAAGCACACAGCTACATCGGCTTTCCAATACCGTCGGGATCGAATGTTCCCCGCTCTGTGTACTGCTGGTACGTTGATAGAATATTTTAAGAAAAACTTCACCAATTCCCCAGACAGGGCGACAATTTTAAACCGTTTTCGGTTCCGGACCGCTTCGGAGTAAATCTTCGCTTCATGGACATTTTGTTTGGGTTGTTGTTCGGTTGGTCTAGCCAGATCCGGGGAAAGTCGAGGGACAATCTCGCTGTCTCTCTCTCTCTCTCATCCCACACGTGTCCAATCGCCTCCATTTTATTGTATGCAGCGGCAATGTCATCATCGCCCTCCTTGGGGCGCACATCCCTTTTGCAGGTTATGATGATCAAAAACAGAACGCACGCAGAAAAAGGTTGTTTTGTGTATGTACTCGGTTTGTTTGTGTTGGTGGTGGAACGACGGTTTCAAACAATCCGAGATACCCGTCCCGAGAGAGGGTGGGCGATAGGGAACATTTTCCAGTTCCCTTCAGATTTCGAGTACTTCCCAATCCTTGCGCCTTCATCTGGACACACATACACACGGAGAGAGAGAGACAGACAGACGGGAGTGACCGGTACGGGACTGGCATGTCGTTTCCATAGCAAGCCATACACACCGCCAGGCCAGGTCCAGGAGAGCGCATTGTTTCCGGGCATATAATTCCCGATGAAAAAGTCACGTAGTAAGATAAACTTTTGTCCGCCGAAACGTAAAAAACGGGAACGCATCGCACAATCATTGTCGTCCTTTGAGGTTGACGTTGTTGGGGTTTGGTTCCCCGTTCCCGGTTGATGGCCGGCAGCGAGCGCCGAGCGCCACGGTAAAGGTATTATGATATTATCTTCATTACCGTTCATCAAGCTTCGAATGATCCTGAGGTTCATTCTGAGGGGGAGAATTGCACGCTAATCAAGGAAAAAGCCTTTTTTCGGTGAGTTAACCCCAACCAGGAGCTCCATAATGACCCGTCGAAATGGAAGGAAGTTAATGTGTTTGTGTAAGGATTTCATTTTGTTCTCCCGAAAATAACCCCCAAAATTGTGTTTTGAGGTTTAGAAAACTCTGGGGACCAATTTTACACGTCCTCCTGAAGTTTGTTAACATTAGCAGGAGTCTTCAATTTTTCGGAAATGAAGTTGCATACCTCCAGGCGTTCACTGGCAGTAAGCCTCAACTAGTAAGCACTAGAATTCGATTGGTCCTGTAATTTTCTGCGGACGAAATCTCTGCATGTTTCTATGCAGTCAACAAACGGTGAGACATTTCATGGCCAACATCACACTTGAAGCTTGAGCAATGCAGTCAGAGACAGCACATGACGTCGAGAGAACCTCTTCGACTGCGACACGGCATAGTGTGTTCGGGTGAGCATTCCTTTTCCCACGAAAATGTCACCCAAAACGAGATGTGTTTTGTGGTCTGGCTGAAAATAATTCTCGCAACACAAGCGATTAAAGCAGAATTTTCTTCTCGACCGTTGTGCCTACGGCGGTGCGATGTTACCGTCGCACTTTAGCTGGCGACCGATGCGATTGCGTGCGAAAGAATGTTTTGGCATTGGTTCAACAGCCAGAAGCGAACTACTAGTTTGTTGCACCGTCGATTATTTTAAGCGCGAAAACGCAACCTGAACTAGATCGAGCGAGCGAATGAACTCGATCGAGAAAATTCGTGATCGGCGGTACCCCTTTCGTTCGAGTTCGAGTTGTGCGCAAACTGCAAAAATCACATCCGCCGGGCAGTGGTCGTGGATGTGAGCGTGGCGGAGAATCTTGCCACTTGCCACTTGCACAAAACCGAAGCCCAAACCACAGGATGTCCACACGACCGGGGGTCGTTTATGGGAATCGAACTGCACATCCCTCCAGAACAACAACATGGTGGTTGGAACCGGTTCCAGCCACCGACGCTCCCTTACAAGCAGGCAGGCAGGCCAGTCAGGTTGTCCGGCGCGTACTGTTTGGCCCGAAAATGGCAAACCTGTTTGGTGTTTTATATTTCTTCAAATCCACCATCCGTTAGACCACGGCTGGTGTAAAATTCCGCAACCCCGTGGCCAGACCTTGTGCGTGTGTGTTTGTGGGGGCTTAAGAGAGTAAACCAGTTTCGGGGTGGTGAGTAATCGAACGGAGGGTGCGGACTACCAGACAGTTTTTAAGAAGTTGTCGGGGAAGCGGTTAGGAAGCAGCAGGAGCAGTAGTAGTGCGGGAATTGCGCAAAACACTGAGTGCAACATGGAGACCGTCGGACGGTTATATTTCATCCAGGTGGGTCGATCCGGAGGAGGTCTGTCCGGCTGACCGGCCGACGACCGCGAGCAAACCATTTGGGTCGAAATCACGGCTAATAGAACACTGTGTCTGTGGGCAGTCGCGCCGTAGTGTGGAGTTCGATTGATCCCGGGGTCTCAGCATGAGATGCATGGTGGACCGATTCCCCCAAAAATGTAGCAAAAACACATGAAATCCCATTCACGTAATCCTATTTCACGTGCACACACCGCAGTTAGGCACCCGAGTTATGCAGCCGAAGGGACTCGGCAACTGTAAACCTCAATTCCTACCTCACGTAGGAGTGTAGTGGCGGACCTCGCGTCGTACATGGAAGGTTTACATTACACACAACAGACCCCATCGACTCGGCTGGCTACGTTAGACCTGGCCTGGCCGATGGTTAATATGGTTCATTTAAAATTCATAAAACTTAATTAGCTTTTCCCCGCCTCGGCAGCCGCAGGGGCACCGGGTTTGGGCAATTTATTGCATTCTCGCCGCCATTTGTGCGGAGGCTTTTGATTGGTGGATTTTTAGCTGTTTGCAATAGAGTAGCCCCAAGGTTGTGTTGGAGCTATTTGTGCGTTCGTTCTTTTTTTTGTGCAGGTGTTCATTGAGAGTAAAAGTCAAATTATTGTGCAGGGGACCGTCACCAACAACTGGCTCGATGACGCAAAACAGCTTAGGGAAGATGGGTTTCGCTGCTGGGTGTACGAATGGAGACTTGTGCAATTACTCATTTGGAAGCCTTTTCTATATCGGCTGATCAATTTCGTATGTAGCGCTGTTGGTCTTCGGCAGTAATCAGTGTATGACTCTCGAACTTGCGATTGTTGTTCTTCTCGGGTCACGTACACTAATCCCATTCTGATTATCTTTACAACCCCGAAGTAAATTTGCATCGATAGAAAATCATTTACCACATTTAATATCCATCCAACGGAGGATTCTAGCACGTACGGAACTCACGAGATCTTAATCCTACCCTTTAGCCAGCAATTTTCATCCAAACTAACTTCCTATCAGGCAGCATCTTCATCAGCATCACCGAACCGCATTTCGTGACCGAATGATATCCATTGAATATTGCCGCATTTGAATCTCATCTCGAGAAGCCACACAGTATAACCAGTCTCCGATAATGTGCATAAACTCCCCCAACGCCTCCCTTCTGTCCTGCTACGAGGCACCCTAGCACCTGGGGAGATGATTCTGTGCGATAAAATATCATTCTAATGGACGCCTCTGAGCGTGGTGGCACAATAGCGCGGGAAGGCCTTATTGAATTCAGCTTCAGAGAAGAACCATATCCTGCTGGTGACCATGCATATCTTCCAACACTTCCATGCTAATCGGGTAACGGTCGATTTTCCGTTTTCCTGCTGGTACTTCCTTGGTGTGTGCACACCGTCGTCGTCATCGTCGTCTAAGCAGCATTTCGTCAGGATCGTCTAAATTTCCTCCGGTAAGCGCCGGTTTAAGTATTCCAAAGTCGTGCAGCTGAGGAACCGTTGGGACCGAGGTGTCGGTGAAAATATATTACACCCAGGTGTGTGTGTGTGAGAGAGCTTTCCGAGTTCGAAGATGCTATCATCGGGACCAAGACCTGGACGAATCAAACCGCCGAGAGTGTAGTGTGCCCCGGAATGTAGCTCAGGGATCGCATTGTTGTTTCGCATTGGGCCGAAATTCTTCCGTCTACGGGAATCGGCTTGATTACCATCATAATTCATGTCTGGCGTCCGTGAGACTACAAAGACCGAATAATAAAAGTGGAATCCGTTTCCACCGTGACCGGGACGCTTGTTCTTCGTCTACCGGAGGTTCTGCCATTGTGGGGCCATTGTTGAATTGGAAAGTACGCAGGTGGATGATTGCGCTGCGTTGCGTCTGTATGGTTTTGTTTCCCTTCTCATTCGAGTATTTATTGTCAAGCTTTGAGAGAAAACCTCAAAACAGTGGTGGTGTGGGCACTGCTTGACGTTCAAGAATCAGCAGATCGAACGGCATTTGCATAAGGGCGCGCATCGAGAGCACAGCAAGCCGCCATTCTTTCGTGGCTTGCAATTGCACGATGGCGGCACCTGAAAACATGGAACGGGTCGGTGGTACTTGTTCTGCGACGAGGTTGTTGCCGTTAGGGACAGATTTTTCGCGCCGAACTGGTTTACGCTAGACGAACGAGAGAAGCATTCTGTGTGTTTACGAGCGCGTGAAGGTAAAGAAATATTTGCACCTTCAACTTCCTGCTCAGCACAAGGCACACTTGTCGGCGGCATGACGCTTGGAGAGGCATTTTGTTGCTGTTCTTTGCCAGACATAAAACGAAGGTGTTGTTCGATCTATTCAATTACAGTTTTTCCATGTGTTTTGTGACTGTCGTTCTCCTAAAAGTGAGCGTCGTCTGGAGTTCAAAATTGGCAAAAACTGGATTAATTAGTGGCGTTGACGGTGGAAATCAGATCATTAGCGTGTGAGAGAATGTACATAACGCCAATTTAGCCCGGCGCGCCCTGCCCGGCCGATGGCAAACGCGATTGGAAGAATCAATTGATGATCGTTGGTAGAAGGGGAGCTTGTGAGCACTTCTAATAAGTGTTCTGTCCGTCGAACCGATAGTTTGTTGCCTGCTGTGTAGTGTCTGTGAAGCAACAGACAATCGATTGGGTGAAACAGAATCGACGCGGCAACAACTAATTGCTCTCGGTGGCCCTTAATTGAAGACGTCTGTTCTTCTCGATTTCTTTCCATTAGTTCGTTGGAGTTATGTCATTGGTGGACCCAAAGGCAACCTTCACTTTCCTCTCGTACTCACAGAGCTAGAGATCCGGCTCTGTTCAGTATCTAATCGGATAGGCTTGCTAAGAACCGAGCGATAGACGTTAATGCAAGGGCAAAAGGCTGCGAGATGTTGGATAGAACGAGTTTTCTTTGCTCGATTCTAACTTTTCACGTAGCATTAGAGCGTCCGCTCCCCCACTGGGAGATGGATGTTTTATGCCGTCCGCTAGCTCACGATGGAATTGAATGCCGTGGGAATTGCTCCATGTCCGGTGGTGGTGGTGGTGATGTATTGGAGCACGGAGATACGGTGAATCACTGTGAGTGAGTAGTGATCGGGCCGTCAAATACCTCCGGCTCCAGTTGGATTGCCTTTCCCGCCTGTAAGGGCTTACATTTCTTTTTCTCCTCCCTTTGACAGACAAATCGTATCGGTTTGAGTCATCTTTACGTCATGAAACGGTTAATTTTGATTGGGTTTGAATTCCACACGGCGAAGCACGCTTGTTTCGTACGGAAGTATCGCATCGTCGTAATATATCGATCTCGCCGGTTGTGTCGAGCAAAGCGAACAAATCAAACGACACAAATCGACGCAACACGATCCCGGTCTCAGGTTACAGCAGCAGCAGCAGAAACATTCCATGAAGATTAAAAAAGCACGCACAACAGGCAAAAGTGTGTGAAGCAATCAATACCCATGTTGAACGGGGGCGCTCGGGATCAATTTCGTCTTGGTGGCGGCGGATATGCGCTCTGCCTGCGTGTGTGTGTGTGTCTATCTATCTTCTCGGTTAATCGTAGCCCAAGGCCAACTGGCGCAATCACTTCTGGAGCTCTTCTGTAGTAACAGCCCCGCAGCATAAGTCTCTTCCGAAGCGGAGGAGCGTGATGTAATATGGACGCCTTTTTTGTCGACTGGAGTGGAGCAGCATCAGCGTGATCTGTGATCGGGGATCGTTCGCTGGGCTGATTACGAGATGCCAGTGAGGGACGGGCGGGAGGGGACAGAAGAGGGAAGTCAAATTAGGAAAATGCGTGTAACAGATGGTTGAACCACATTTATCACAATTGGATCGATTTATGAATTTCGAGAGGTAACGGTTTGATCGAAACCAGAAGCGAACACGCGCTGGTATGTAATGGGGGTGATTATGTACGAAGATCTTGTAAGAATTCCACTAGGTCTGCTCCACTAGCTGGGCTTGGATAAGTTTGAAGAAAATGTAGCATTCTTATGACAGATCCGATAGCTATTGAGGGTTTTCTTTTGAGGTTCTCCGAATTCTACTTCTTTTTTGGCACTTAAACCTCAAGAAGGAGGACTTTCATGACTGACTTTCTTTATTTTTAAGTTATCCGCAGCAAGACAGTCAGTTCTGGTGGGATTATCTCCAAGTAATACGAGCAACCTCAGGTTGGAGGTTTGTGTTGTCTGATGCCATTACCGTCACGTGTCCAGGCCTCCGACGGCAACTCTCACCCTCTATTGTATTCGAATTTCTACAGTTTCTATCCATGTTCAAATGATGTATGGGAACATGTTAGCCACTACTGAAGTATCACATTCATTAAATTAAAATTTACGCCTGCAGCAGCATGTCCGGTGCCATTATTTTGGACTTTAATAACATTATTTTGCGAGCCTCTTTTCATCCCACGAGTGGCTACTTCATCGTAAGAAGCTGCCGTTCTTCATCACGCACTGTCCAACAGCGACAACGTTTAACAAACCATTTGGAGAAATTGATCCATCCGTCCGTGTTGTTGTTTTTTACTGCCCGGACCTCCCGTTTCGTAATGACCCATGTGTGCCCCGGTCTGGCAGACACTCAAATGAAAGTCTTTCGCACTGGTGCTGCTGCCCACGTGCACCATTTCTGGCATCAATGCGGCGTCGCGTCGGAGAGGCCATTTCGGTCGCGGAAAGTGAAATTTGGTTATTTGCAAATTGCGTTGCCTCGTTCGTTTCTCCAGCGGTTCTCCTCAGCCCGCTCTCGTTGGTGTCATGTGGCCGTCTTCCGTCTGTGTCGATCGAAGCCGCCTGTTTGCGTTGGTGATAATGTTTCTCGTTGTTAGCGAGTCTTCTCTTCTCGCTTTATTTGCATGCGTCAGTGTTCAATTTTCGCCGAACATTACGCTTGACGGTGAACAGGCTGTGCCCCGATGTACTTGTTTCGTCCGGAGGATGTGCGTTTATCAATTGGTTTTGTGAACTTCGCGAGACCTCCCCGACATGACGGCTTGATGGCTCGCCGCCGAGGGCAACGTAACTGCGTGGGGAACGTTCGATCAGTTACATCACGGTGTTTGGAGAAGGCCCAACGGGTTTATCCCTGGGTGGTCTGCACTTGCACTTTTCATGCACGCCATTCGGTACGGCTGATTAGCCAGCCTAACGAGCTTTTCGTGTGTTTTGTGTCGGAGACGTCGTATGATGCGGACACACACATGCGGTTCGGTTTGGAGCAGCTATTTAAAATCCCATTAAATCGGATCGTCGACATGCAGGCTTGCGGTGCCGATATGCTTAGGAAAATGACGTACCACATGGCTTATCTAGCCGACAATTGGCCGATTTAAATTTGCCCCCGGAACAAACCTCTTGCCAGTGGACATAGTAGGAGACATGGACGGATAGGAGAAGTGGTTTTAATAAGCAAAATCGACAACATCGGATCATTGCTTTCATTTGCTTATTTTTTGGCAACACAAGCTACTGCTGTTACGTACTCAGCTTGGGAGATATTTTCGGAAAACCTCTATGGTCTTGGTTAATATCTCCGAGAAGATCGTGTATGGTTGATGCGTTCTTTTAGCGATTGCGAAAAGAAGCCGCCGCACGTCATCGATTGAAGCGGCTAATGATATTACCTGGTTGTTGGTGTAATTACACTCGTAAATCTTCCGGCCCAGAGCTTTACTGCTTCTTCGGAAAGGGGTTAACTATATCGGACCCAAACTTCCGCCGTGTTGTTTGAAGTCCTGCGACTCCTCCTTACATTTTCATTACTTAGCGCGTCTCTGGTGGAACGCAACGCAGATGAGGTAATGTTGTGCGGTGAGATTCATTGCGCAAGTTTGTTTATGAAATTAACCGTGAATCGGTTTGGAGGCAAATAAAACTTCCATTTATGAGTTTAATTCACCACGAACGCCGTCTGGTTTTATAGAAGCGCCCAGGTCCATGTCCTCGTCAACCTTCGAAACGTTTCATGCAAACAATGCACATGCATTGGGCCGATGGTGTGGTGGTGTGTCTTTATCACCCACTTATCACCAGTACAGTCCATTATCAACCTTTTCCCACCACGGTCTCCAACACCCCGAGAGCCGTTAACATTGTTTAATTAAACTTTGTCGTCCGTCCGTCCGTCCCGGGGCGGCAACCCATGGGTTGCGTTTGCCAGTGCGATAAAAAGAAGATAAATTGCCCCGTTTAGTCATGCGGTGGTAGGCGGCACAACTTTGACCATTTCGTCACCGGTGAGGTGAAGGTATTAGAATTCGGTGCAGCTCCAACCCTCTGCCACCAGAATAGGGAAGATAAAACCGGCAACCCAAATCAAATCCCACCCGAGAGAGCTTAAAATGTCATAATTTATTGACCCGACTCGAACTCCACCGGTATGCATCCCTTATAGATCGGATAGAGCCTTGGTCAGAAGCGAAGTGAGGAGACCTAGACTAGACCGGGAGCTTTGTATCATAAAAAACGGCTTGAAGTTGAAGCCGTTTGGAAGGAATGGCTGCGGAAGCGAGCAATAACTCTCCGCACTGTAATCATGATCGTGTGGAAAGCTCGGCGAGACGGTTGTACCGAAAACGTATCGAACTCAGTGTCCCCAAAATGGCGACTTGAGACTGATTTATGGATGTACTTGGAGAGCTAGCCTTTAGTGGAGCGAGCGAGACTCTCTTTAGCAAATTAACATGCAAATTGTCCAGTTTCTTTACGACCTTCGTATGTTGCGGCTCGCTTATAAGGAGAGGGATAAGTACGGCCAAATACAGTAATTGAAGCTTGATCAAACTAATAAAACAAAAGCCCGAACCTTCCGAAATATGGTGGCCTCTGTTACTGTCCTACACGGAAATGTGCACCATTCTTGTCCCTCAAACCAACCTTTCGGTGGAACCCGTTTCCATTTCGTATGTTTGGTCGATAATACCTCCGCAAACCCCGTATCCGTGTACCGTACACGCCATCGGTATGTCCTTCCGGAATGTGAAACTTTGAACCTTCACAAAGATTAGCTCGTTCCATTAGGTTGCCTTCGTGCCACGCGAGGAAAAGGACGGTCTCCTTTGTTTTCGATGTTGGATTTTCCGGCTGGATTTTCCACCGGCTCAAAGGGATTGGGTCGGTTCACGTGGCTAAAGATTTATTTGCACCAAGCTAGAAAGGGTTTATCCCACGTGTTTCTATTTTCGCAAAGCGCGCAACGATGGCTTCTACCCGTGAGTCACGCGGATACGCTTCCGCATGTGCACGCAATCATTTGAATCCTTACAGTGCATTCCACACGGGATCTAGGATAAAGATTTTCGAAGGAAACGGTGGTTGGTTGGCTTATAGGGAAAACAACATCATAAAAATGCAATAATACGCGAATATCATTCAATATCATTGAACCGAATCCTTGATAACATACTAATAATGCCTTTTTCTTGCCTTTATTCCTCTCTTCCTAGGTAAGTGTTGTTTTCTTCGGGTTGATCAACTGATGAAGGATATTGTGCGAGTGCGGGAAGTAAACACCGCCATGTACGGTGTTGAGGAACGCAAAAGGCAAAGACGTCCATGCGGGGTGAGTTCCAAGATAACCCTCGAAGTTCGCAGGCACCTCTTCCGTGCACAGTGAAGCCGACACTGGCGCCAGATGATCGTACCGACGTTCTCCTCCTCCCAGATGGCGCATATGGGGTCCGTATGTCTACCGAGCTGTATGTCACACTAAAAAACGTATACACTCGACAGCTTCATACGACCTCCATCCGGCAAGGGTAGGAATGGATAATCGAGAGGGTTGAAAATTGATCGAATAAAATGTTCTACCATATATGGGCTTGCTGGTGCCGGTTCTACACACGGCAAGCGCTCCTCCGGCCGAGCATCTAGGCGAGCATCAGCAGCGGGGTGACGAGTTGTGTAAAGTTCAACCAAACGGTGCTGCTGCCGAGACAAAAACACGACCGCCATAAAGGTGATGTTGTTGTTGTTAGTGTCGTGTTCAATGCAAATCAACCTCGCGGCACTCGTTGGCCGTCTCACACTCCGTGCCCGGTGAGGTCGTGTTGTTATTTGGGGATGGAGAGGTTACACGAAATATGTATGCATGCGCTCAATCGCCCGTGTGAAGGCTCTTTGGAGAGTAGCGGGTGTGTTGGATGGCTTTTTTGTTTACAGAACGGTCTAAATACCGGTGTGCGTGTGTCACAGTTTGCAATACGGACCACCCTTGGCATACTCGCTGCACTGTTGACATAATTCGCATTTAGCCTACAGTACGTGAACGAGCATTCTGGTTTGCATGTTCTACCACATCGACACCGGAACATGTTCATAGACATACACGAGTAACATTCGATTTGGAGTTGGAGGTGTTATGCAGACCCAACAAACCCAAATGCTCTCGAAATTGGCTCTGAGAGCGAAAAAGCATAAACATGTCGCAAATATTGATGTATCTAATAATTGCGATGAAATTGTTAAGTACTTCATTAAAAACATCCAACAAGCACGCATATTTGCTGTTTGTCGATCGGACGGAAGCAATGCGTAAGCCCTGTGGCGAGGTGTACGAATAATCCGCACTGCTGCGTCTCACAGCGCAGTGATTTTGTTTGTTTTATGTTTATTAATTGTGCACCTGGTGTAATAAATACAAGTCGATTATACCTACAACATAAATAGTTAAACAATAAAGTCTTTTTTATCGCACCTTCTGTTCAGCACAGAACCAGCTTCACCACGACGATCAGGTCGTTTCTAGCGGTAATGGTGCATCGTTTTCCGTAGATGTGCCAACTGAAGTTGATGTTATCCACGTGTTGGATAACGTTGTCGGTACGGACGATAGCGTCGTTGTTGTTGTTACCTGGTCGCTAGACAACGTACTCGTTGCCGATGTTGAAGTTGTGTAGATCGTGGATGTTTTGTCTGAGAAAGTCACGTTGGGTGTTGTTACTGCTCTGGTGCTTGGTGCGGTCGTCTCCGTCACCGTGCTCGGTGTGGTGATGCAGATGGTCGTTGTTGAGGATGTACTTGAAGCTGACGAGAAGGAGGACGTTCTTGGCACTGTTGTTTCGGTTGCCGGCGGTGGAGTTGTTTTAGCTGTCGTTTTACGTGCTCGTGACGGTTTTGCAGTTGATTTCGCTGTTGTCGTTACTGGCACACTAGCGGTCGACTCAGCTTCTGTTGAAGTCACTGTTGATGTACTATCGTTCTGTGGAGTTTCTGTGGAAGTTGTTTTGTACGAGTGTGACTTGGATCGACTTTTCCTTTTTCGGGACTTTTCCATCTTTTTCGAGGGTCGATGGGTGTGCGGTTTTGGTGTTATTCTCACCGGAGGATCAGTGGTACGATCTGGATCTTCACCCGTTAACGCGCACGGAGTATTCAACATTTCAATTTCTTCTTTTGCATTTGACGCTTGGGGGATATGTCCCTCGAACGCGTTCGGCATTATAATTACCTGTGGCACTATGTTTGACGCTTGATGCATTGGCTCGTCAATCAAAGCGTACATCGGTGCCATAGTAGAGGGAGATGCCATGTAACCGGTGGGCACATCAACGATCACCTGTGAGCAAGATTGCGGAGAGCTAGTACTGACTGGTGGAGGCTGGTAAACAGGAGCTGGTGATGATGCTGCTGCAGTATACATCAAAGGAATATTTTCTTGGCCAATCTTTACCAATCCGGTCGACTGTTGTGTTCCGGAATCGCGGAACGGATACGGATGCGCTTGTTCGATATACATGTTAGTTGGAGGATATTGCTCCGGAGGGTGGTACACAACCGGTGGTCCCATGAGACTATAACCTGGATCGGAATTATAAGGCTGAACAACTACAGGCTGATATCCGCAGCCGTTTTGCGCGGTACTAAACGTTTGCCCCTGAGGACAGCATTTCTTTGGACAGTCGTGAAGGCCACTGTAAGAAAACATTGGTGGAGTTAGAGTGGAAAAATGGAACGGTTTAAACGCTAACAAAAAGTGTACTTACATGCCCTGTTCGCACATGTAGTAGCACTCGGGTTCGGCCGGATCAGTCAAGTAACCTGTGTACGGACAAACAATAGTTTCGATTTCCTCCTCCGTCTCCTCCTCGGTACAGTCCAGCTCAGGGTATAGAACGGACACTATGGCGCGTAGCATTGGATACCGGCCACATCCGGCACGCCCACCGTAGTCATCCTCGTCCACACTGAACAGTCCCATACCGCCGAGCTGGTAGTGTTGGGCGTAATCCGCTTTTCTTTTCATCGACTCAACATCGTTGTACGTGAGCCACTTTTTGGTGATGCCCTGGGTCAACGTTCCGTACGGTACATGGCGCATATCGTCCCAGGACGTGTGGAACGACTCGCGAGTTATAAGCTCTTTGGCAGAGAGATAGCTCAGCCGCATAACCGTCCTAAGCTTAGTCGAGCATGTGGTGCCTTCTTTGTAGATCTTGGAAATGTACAAATACGCATAGCAGGAGCCCATGATGATGATCTTCTGTGGGTTAAGCCCTGCCTCGATGTACGACATCACGCTGTAGTTCTATGGAGACGAACAGAAGGTCCATTAGAGCTCGGTGGAGGGATCACTTCATGATTATACTTACGATGTTTAAGCGGTCTCGCGGTCCTTGGCCGTAAAGTGGTGAGATGTGTGTGGCGGACGTGGGGTTGTGATAATCACCCGTCAGTAGATGAACGGAATCTACATACTTATTGATCTCGGGCACATCGTAACTGAGCTCAATATCTTTAGGATCCACACCGACGGTTAGTGAGAGCGATATCGCACACGCCTTGGTGCGTAGGTAAAGGTCCCGCAAGAACACAACCAAGTTGGTACGATCCGATTCTGCTCCACCGAACTGAGCAGGATAGAACCACGCAATATCCAGCCCGCCCAGCTTGTGCTTGTTGACGAACGAGATCAGCTCATCCGACAGAGCCTGTCGGCTGTCGTCGGTTTTCAGTGCTTTGGAAAAGTGGGACGACTTCTGCACCACGCCACCGATCGATATGACAAACTTCGCTTCGTCACCAACATCGCTGAAACGTTGCTTCATCTTGCAGAAGCGGTTCAGCGATCGGCTGGACGTTTGCAGCAGCTCTAGACTTCCGTCCTTGCCGACGCCTATCAGATCGATGAGCACGATGTGTGAGCACAGCCCCGTCCGCAGACTGTCGTAGTCATAGTGTTCGTTGGAGGCGGTAATAAAACACACGATCTTGGCCAGATGCGCACTGCCCTGGTTGGCACAGGGTAAGGAATGCACTTGGGCTACACCACCACACACGACCACCACCGTGACCAGACAGCTGGCGGCGTAAAGCACTGTCCGCCAAGAAACTTTCATTGCGCCTTGGAACACCTTTCGTCTGCACTGCGACGTTCTCTCGGACACTGTCTACTTTGCACTCAACACTGAGAATGTTCCTGCCACCACTGTGTCCATCCGTAGTCCACCGACACTTCTAGTCCACCGCGTCAAAATCACGACGATTCTATAACGTGACCGCCAGGTGTCTGGCTAGCAATTGGTCGCGGTTTCATAACCTACGCGGGCCTTTATACGCCATTGATTAGAACGAGCGAATCGCCACGGTTTGTGTGTTTTTGATGCAATTCCAGGTCCGTTTGGCACATGCCCAGTGGACATTCTTCGCAAGAAGGCTTCACCTTTCAGCCTATCAGCTAGCTGCTCTATCAGAACCCTCCAGCTGGTGGTTCTGAAAAAGGCTTGCAATCGCACGCGGCGTTGATAAGGGTCGTCGGGTGCGATTTGGGGACATGCTTTTTGTGGCAAAACGGATGGCCGGACACACGGCGGCATTCGTAAGTTGACCCGTAGGAACGTGAAGCTCGCTTTCTGCGAAGAGCGTGTTGTCTGTGCCTCCGTGCTGCTTGTGTGTCCTCTATCGGACGGATGGATGAAATTGAGGCGATGACCAGTACACTTTTGGGGCAGTGTTTTTATCGAATTAAGCTAAATTTTTAGTGCCATGGAAGTATGTTTTTGTTTTCATTCATGGTCGCTTGCGGACGTAATGATCACGTTTATAGTTCTTGCCGTGCAATTGTGGTGTCTTCTTCGCCTTTGCCGGAGTTGATGAACTATCGTCCGGGGGATGGAATTTAAGTTGAATTCCGATTAATGCCACTTCCGTTTTGTACTCGTCCATCAGCTTTAAAGTGTAACGAATGGTGTAACGAATGGTGCCGGGTGCTCTTTTCAGCAGTCAGCTTAATGATGGATTTGTTTTCCGTTTATCCAGCGCATGTACTACGCATAACGATCGATCATGTATACGCCATAAGCAATGATAAGCCACTTTTTTTGTCTCGCGTGCAGTGTAAAGGACCCATTTTCTTATTGCCTCCCTGAAAGTGACACTAACGAGACCTCACCGCGCTTATTGGTAATGCAATCGGCAACCCTGTCACGGACAACCTCAATCACACTCGGGCTATTTTTCTCCATTTTCTATCGGGAAATTAATTGATCCGATAAAGTCGGAACAAAACTGCTGCACTTCTCACATACATCAACGGAATATGACAGGAATTGTGTTGGACTTGTTCGGCGAGAGTGGTGGATGATTGTGTCGATGTGATGAAAAATTGACCATCCAACCGGTGATCGGGCACGGAAAGGACACACTCGAGGAGATGTGGCTTTTGCTTCTCAGCACTCCTTCGCTCAGGGCTCGTCACCATATGGAGGAGTATCACGTCCTTCATGGTTCTTCACTCGGCTCTTGGAGCATTACGAACCAGACTACTTACTAAGCAGCAGCAACCAAGAGGACCAGCCATGGGTTTAGAGAGATGGTATCGGTCCAGCTTCCCAAATAAGCCACCTAGCTTGATAATGGATTGGTTTGTTATGCTTTGTGATGGGGTTGGGGATTTAGAAGATGCACTCGGGTGATAAATGCGGCGGAAAAAGCCACACAACACAATTCTTTTGTCTGTCTGACTGGCTTGGGCACCGTATAGACTCTAGACGAAGCATCCAGTTCCTGCAGCAGAAGTTGAACCAGGAGGGAAGTGATTAAAAACACAGCTTTGATCATTTCCCGTCAAAGTAGTTTGACGGAGTATAAATGTTTGTTGCAAAGGAAAGCTCGCCAGAGATACTATCCTTCCTTCCCGTTGGAATTTTCTATCATCGTTTATGTATGTACGATGTGGTCTACTCATTCCAAATAAATAAGCTGGGATGTGTTATGTTTTATGTAGTCATAGGCTGTCTGGTTAGGTGATTGGCGTGTTGTGGTACGAATGTGGTTGATGGAGAGCAATAAAATTCAATTATCATTGTGACACCTGGCTCTCTCCCACCACCTGGCTAGCTGCCAAATGATGGTGGCGGTCTCCTGTAGCGTAAGGATTCTCGTTCAGGTGACACATGATGGAATTTCGAACGTATCGTCAGTTACTCTTGACTAACGACTCGACATCCTTTGCACGGATTTAGCACCACTATCCACTGGCTAACCAGAATAAATTGATTTGAGGTACGGAGATTTGCGTTACCGCAGTAGCTCTAGCTAGCCGATGCACTCATTGTAGAGACTGCCTTCAAGGAGTGTTGGAAGTGGATGAACTCTTCACCATGCATATTTCACTATCCTGCATCTGCAAAACGTGTGAGGGAAAAGTAATTTACCATTAATAATGGACAAACCGGCACATGATATCCGGTTCATATTGGAAAATGGATTTATGTCCCCATGCTAAAGCGATGCCCTCCCGATTAACGGTCCGCAAACTACTTTATTGCCTCCCGGGCTTTTGGGAAAGAGCTGCAGTTGCCCGGTAATGGCCAGAGAGAGCTCCTGGAGAAGCGTATGAATAAAAAATGATTCTTGAGTCACGGACGAACCATCAGACACTATCAACTTTATGCTGCCCGTGCTCTGCTGTAAGCTGCTTCTGTACCCGTCCAACTACAAAAAGTGACCGGTGACGACAGTTCGCCGCTTCCAAAGTACTGCTCTTACGGCTATATGTGAAGCATACGAAAAAAAAGTAAAAACCCAGGAAGACCCGCTCCGAATGGGTGGGCAGATAGAGCTTTTCCAACTGGTCGATACAGCATCATCGAGCAAACGGCGGCGTATCGTTGGCGAAAACTCTAATGCACTCGTAATGAGCCAAGGGACACCTGAGCTTTTCCGCGGAAACGCTTCATTGTTCGTGAACCCCCTGAATGGGACACAAAAGACACAAAGAACGACAAAGACAACCAAAAGGGCCGGAAAGGATAATTAAACCTTTTTTTTCCCGCCTGTAGTCACATTTAGCGAGGTCATACATATGTGAGGTGCTTAAACACGACGATGGCTGTGGATTCGTCATGGGGAGAGAAAAGCCCTGCAAGAAAATCGGAGTCACGACGGTGCACAAAGTCACGAGTAGGTAAATTCGGAACGAAGTCGTCTTCTGCCGACAAACGGCGCACACGGCTCTGTGGTGGCTGCCTTAATTGAGGCTCTGACTAAAGGGCGGGAGTCGGGAAGTACTAGATCGGTTTTCTATGTACGCTTTTTACTACATTGGGGGCTGTAATTCTTCGGGGCGCACCGAGGTTCGCGTCCCAGACTAATTCGCAAAAAAATGGTTGGGAATATTTTTATATTGCCCGCGCGTTCACAACCAAACCGCAACACAGATCAACGACCATAGACAACATGTTGTGTAGTGAGCGTATGCGACGAGACCGTTTTTTGTTGGGTCGGTTGATTCTTCTCCGGAAAGAACTTTTTTTTCTGCCGCCTTCTTCCTTCTGGCAGTAGACAGACATCCATTCGGAATAGCTTTTCCCGCCCAGGTGCCCGTATATAAAGGCACAGCATGGGGTGGTGATCTTAAACGTAGAACGGTGGAATCTGTATCGCTTCGCCAAACGCTTTTGATACATTTCTGCATTCTCTCTCACTGGCTGGCTCTGTTGCACTGAGTTTGTTTGGGGAGAAAAAAAAGCTGGCGTGATGCATTCTCAACCATTGGCATGACTTTTTCCCCCCCGGGAATGTTTTGCAGAATAATATCGATCCGTCTGCCAGCGGCCAATGCACCTGGTGGCTGTAGAAGCTGAGCAGCAATAAAAAAGGGAAAACAGCGTACACTACTATAAGGAAATAATTTCACACAACGCTTCACTTTTCCCTGGGATGAGTCAGCCACGGAGGATGGACAGAGAAGGCAAGATAAATGAGGCGAGACTACTGTGATAGCAGCACACGTGTGGAATGTGGAATGTCATCGCTCGAAGCAATTCCTTCTCGATGATGATTCGGTAAAACGGTGGTGATCCTTTTATGTGGGACCGATTTTTCTTCACAGTTTATGCTGCCCGATTGCTGCGTTGCTGATAAATAGCAAACATGATTGAAGCTTGAAAATTGGATTTAAATTCAACCAAAGTGAGCAAACAAGGTGCAGACTGTTGAAATTCTTACCCCAAAAGAAGCATCGCCGGATGGCGTTACCTCTCTCGCTCACTCTCTAAACACACACGGCCAGCAAAAGTGAGAGTTGCAACATAATTATCTATGGTCAGTTTCACTGTTTAATTATATCATAACTCTCCCCCCGCCCAGAGATAAAGTATGTTGGCCGTTATTCGATGGAGAGGAAAATACGATCCTTTTTCTGATGGGGCCGGCCATCACCGCCATCAAATAATGCATTCGGGCGGGGTGTGCATGCAGTTGGATGCGCACTGTGCAATGCACCGAGAATCTGAAAGTAATTTCGTTTCAATTTAATCTCCCCAACCACAACAACGCTGGTCCCCGGCCAAACCGTACACAGATCGTTGGCCATAAATCAACACCGATCGAATTTTTGGATGGAGCGATGGAAAACCCGACACGGAATCGAGTTATTTACGCGTTCGGATGGGTTGCGAGAATTTCGGACATTCGATTTGTTGTGGTAGGCGAAGGGTTTCTATTCTGTGCTGGCAGGGGTAAAAAATGGATTACATTTTATTTATTTACCGTGGATTGAATTGTTTTCGAATTGAGTTGAAGTTGTTTGCAGTGGAGAAATCGCACATTTTGAGTGGCCGAGACATTCGATCTGGTGTGGTTGGTGTTGGAGTTTGTATTTCAAAACAAGCTCTGTTGTTATTAATGATAATTTCCTAATTCAAATCTGAAATTTGACTCTAGTAAATTGGGTAGAGAACCTTATTTGGGTAAAATATTGATTTAGCTACATCCCAAGGACATCACACGAATCAAGACATCTACAGATTGCTATATCTGGGCCATTCGTCATCGTAAGTTATCTTGTAAGAGCAGAGGCGGATCATGAAGTACGCAAAATACGCTGCTCCGTGGTTCCTCAAGCTGATAAGAAGCCTTTAATTTCCACTTAAGGCCTCTGAAACCATTACTCCGCCACTGAGTAGCAGTCCTTAGCAGACTTCTAAGCTTTGGTAGATATCTAAGAGAGTTTGTGCTTGAGTCTCATGTATTTTTTTATAAGTTTCAGAATGACTTGAACCGTTCTCTTCTTGGATCTTCTGAAATAAAACCGGACCGTTGTCATACACGATTTTGACGAACCTTTCTGAGAGTTCTGTCCCAGCAAGATGATAGCATGACAAAGCCATGTGTTTAATTATGACCTCCAATATTCTTAGGTCAAGTGACTGATTAAAATTTATTCAAGCTCCTATTCAGCTACCGATATCCTATATTTATTTAAATTAAGATATACGTTTTCCTTGTCGATCGTGTATGCGAAATTTAATCAAAAGTCACCACCTCACTGACACCGATTATATCGACTATTCAAAAAAGTTTTCCTATCGATGACCCTTTTCTCCACCCCCGAAAGCTAATGCCGGTGCAACGGCATCGGTCGGAAGTTGTTCAACCTTGAATCGCTTCGAAAAAGCGAAGACTGTGTAAAATATCCCATTCCTCCCACTGTCTCCGATGGTCCTTTCGTGGAAGTGGATTTCTTCCCCGAAGCATTTCTTGGAGAAAACTTTGAATGTTTTATCTTGATGCTAGAGGAGGGGAGAGGGGGGAAGGGGGTTTGAGGGGCAGCAGCATTTATGTTCGTCCATGTTCATCCTGCCGGCACGAAGCGATGACCGTTTTGGAAAATTTTCATCTCCAAACAATGAACTCCCATTGCCGCCCGGTAGCAGCGCGATGCTCTTCACGACTTCTTCCTGGGAAAGGATGCTGTCTGCTTCCTTATGACTTTGTTGCTACACAAACCCCCCCAAAAGCATCGTTGCTCTTCAACCGTTGAGAATGAGAAGCAGAAGTAAGGGGTGTGCTGTTGATGCACAGACAGTAAATTCACACCCTAATGCTCTTGTGCAGCAGGTCTCGCTTGTTTGCTTGCTGTGTCTGCCCGAAAGAATCCTGACACACTGTGTTCCCTTTTTTATACTCGTTTCTTCGGTTTTAACAGAAACAAAGAGGAAGTGATGCATAAAAATGGAAAAGTTATATCCATGGATCATTGGGCTTTATGTTGGATGTGCTTGAACGGAAGGCCCCACGTGGCATTGGCATTCTCTGAGCGCTTCTGGCTATTTGAGTTATGCACAGATTATAATTAGAAAACTTTTAGTCACACCACACCAGACAGCACACAATCAGCTCAATCACTTGTGCACTAGTGCTAATAAATTAATTGTGTAAATTGTGAGACTGTCCAGCGAGCGGAAACCTCTGCAGTGAGATGTGATTAATTATTCACCAAGAAGCTAGCCAGAAGAGCAGTGGTGCATTGCAGATGTAAACTCTGTGCTACGTGGATAGGATACATCCTCTCTCTGGAAGCTTTTAAAAGCGTCTTCTGGCGCTGTGTGGAGACGTGTTTCGACGAGATCATCTACTCCAGCAATCAAACGCATTTCATTCAATTATTTCTGGTTGAAAATTGGCCCTTTGAGAATTTATACTTTTTTACTCGGGAAGGAAAACCATCCACATCACTCCAAATAATAGCATCAATCAACGGAAGCTCACAGAGCGAGCTGGTGAAGGTTGTTCTATTCTAACTTGTTGCTGTGGCTGTATATGCTTCCCTCGCTCGCAGACGTTGTAGCTTACATACATCACGAAATCCAGCGTAACATTTCCTGCGTACACATTTCAAACCCAGTCTGGGAAGGGCGAGTGTTTCTCCACACATTTCCACATTTCCGACACGACGACTTCCAAACACCTCCAGCCAGTGGATTCATTTACAGAGTGTTTTCATTTTCCTGTGCGTTTTTTTTGCGTGTGTGTGTGTGTGCCTTCTTCAGTTCTCTTCTCATCATGTAAATGGACCCACTCCAATCGGGGAAGAGCGGAGGATGTGTGAGAAGATTATAAACTTCCTGTTTCATGGCCCAGAAACTGGGTTCTTCTCAGGCTCAGGCTGGACGAACGTCACGAACCATTCTGAAATGAGAACAGCTCCCCAGCTCGAAGCAGTGTGAAAAGGTGTTGCAGTGAATGTAATGAAAAGAACACTTTCCATTTCCCTTATATCAATCCGACGTATCCGGCACCAACAGTATAACAGTGGCCGACCTGACGGGTGTCGCTTTTAGACGGCATCCTTCCGCTGGTGGACGTTTGTTGATTGTCAACTTACCTACCGGACGGTTGAATGGTTTTAGTTAAAACGTTTTTAATTGAAATTTTAAAGTAGAAGCGCCATAGGGTTCTCTGGGCGTGAAACCTTTTTTGACACGTTGATTGGAGAATGAAGAATAGAAGCAAAAGGGTTTTCACGAATTATAATATGTTCTTCTTCTGTTTGCTTACTCTTTACGTACCTACGAATCTCCAACTGCCAGGTGAGTCCTAACACCTCGCTAGAATATTGTCGAAATATGAATCATCAACCCATGGAGATAGTAATGGAATTCCGGCGAGGTGTAGCAATGTTTTAACACCTGACAAACACCTCCCCAAAAAAAACAAGACCCGTCAAACTCAATCCTTCAGGGATATTGGAAGTGTCGAATTACATCTGGATGATTTATTACCGATGCTCTGACTTTGTACTAAACGAACTGGGAAAGGATAAAGCAATATTTCGCCCAACGACCTTTTCTGATTTATTGAATTATATCCCCCCACACACACAGAGAAAAAAAGATCTTTGTACTTCTGCATCCCCACCGTAAGGAATGTCCCCAAAAGTAGCTGAATGCCTTTTGTCTCACGTTCCTTCACTTGAGTGCTTTTGTTGAGGAGTGTCGTCCCAGCCGTCGTCGTCGTCGTCGTCGTACGTGATGTTTTGGCGTGGTGTAATTTTCGCGCTTACTGCCATCGACGACTACTGGCCGGATAGAACTCCCTGGTCTCCAAAGAAGCAAAAACTGGTGTAAAGCCACCCAAAATCCGCACCCAACACACAGTATCTGCATCGCTTTGGGGTAGAATACACGGGGTCGTCTTCCATCCGTGTCCGGTTGTACACGTTTTCGGATGCGCACGTTTGTGTGTGTGTGCAGTGCTTTCGCATTTCACTTTCAAAACCTACCTCGTCGTCACTTTGTCGTCGAGTGCATGCATATCCGGCTACGGCTTACCCTTTCTTTGCGGCCCAAGACTCACGGGTGAATTAGTTTTAGAGTTAATGCGTCGTCGACGAGCAGAGTGTGGACGGTGGTGAAGGTGGGTCATTGGTAAACCACACTCGAAGTAAGGCAGGCCCCAATCGTATGGCGTGGTTGGAATTGTAATTGCATCCATCAATTGCACCTCCGTGACAGCAGGTGCCGTGGTGTGGTGTAGTCCACCTGGCCGAAACGGTCCATCCATTTCTCCAACAGATCTGACCACAACAGCTCGAACTTCACCGCAAGTCTCGCTCGAAGGGTTCAAGGCTCTCGGTCTACTTTCGCGACTCCACCTAGACCACGGATAATGAAGGTACCCGAACACCACCACCGGCTCGACGATGACAAGTACACCGCTGTTGGGTCTGGATTGTGCAATTAAAGAAAATGAGCTTCTCCAACAGGAAGTGTGTGTGTGTGTGTGTGTGGACGGAAGAGACACACGGAGACCTCTCACCCGCCACCCAAGTTAGCGTGTGTCTTTTGTTTACATTGGTTCTTCGGCTGCAAGTACAAAAAAAAAGTGCACCCAATGCAATTTCGCTCTCCCCGCACTCATTCTTCTCTTCTATGCACACATTGTGATTGAAGGGTTGTGTGTGCGTCTTTTTTGTCTTGCCCTGTTGAGATGTGATAATGTGAAGATGAGTTATTAGCGTAGCGCGAGCTGCGTGTTTTTTTTGCTTCTGTTCTCTAGAATGTTGATGATGCTTTAAAGCTGCGTCATGTAGAAAATTAGTCACGCTATAATGTGCGTACGCGCTCCTACGCAGGCGGCACATCCCCCCATTGTAATGCAACTTTGTGTAAGCGAGCAATGCTCTCGAGGGCTATTGAAAATAATGATCCATTTTACATTGTTCAACTCTGCTCCGTCCAGACCGGTGGTCTCTGATGCCCTTTTTAGCATATTCGAAAGATGATCTCTAGTCCTTGGCAGTGCATATCTTAAGGGTGGGACGAAAGGAACAGACCAAAGTCAATAACGCTAAATCACCGATTAATCCCCGTTGTGTCCCGTTATGTGGACCATAATGAACCTATCACATTTGGAGATTAGGTCGTGCCATCGAAGGCTGGTCCTCTTCGTTTCAGAGTTGGAAAGCCCACCGACGTCACCACCGTAGCCAAGCGGAGGGAGTCGTCGTTTGCTCTCGTGACCGTGACCCTCCCATCGTGCTTTGGTGTATAAGGCAGCCCATATCGTGTGATCGGTACGCGAAAAGCGAACAGCGGGAGACGAAAATTACCACCTATTCCACCCTTGTTTCCGATGGACAACCGATGAATCTGTTTTCTCAGGAAAAACTTATGAGTCATCGTCATCATCCCGACAGGGCACTGTTTTACTTTTGTGTCCCGACGATCGCCCCGGATCCCATCGTCGGGTGTCCAGCGAAGAAACAAAAAGCAGTTGATAAAGCAAAGGTTAATGGGTTATAATGGTGTTCGGTCCCGTATCTTCTCATATTTTCGGTCACCATACGAATGAGCCATCAAAGTACCCCAAAATGTACTGTGCTCACCAAAAACGCCAATAATAACCCTTTCGAACCTCGGACTCTCGCTCACACAGCGAAGAGCTTTGCGTGTTTAGCGATACGCTTGTGTTTGATTTATTGTTGACGGCTTACCGTGTCTGTCCGTGGCCAGGCTGTTTGGTTCCTTTCGCTCATGCGAATCGAACGAAGGTTCGAACCTTGAAATATGCGAAAAATGTACATTCCGGCAGAACTGCGGTTCCACGGGTGAACGGGTGGATTATTACTTCCATGTCACACCCGTTCGCCAAATTTGTCCATAACGTGTGGCGGCTCGATGTGTGCACCGCCAAGGTTGCATAAGCAGTGGTGTGCGAACACACCCATCGTTCACTGATGGGGTGGCACGTGTGATGTTTTGACCACCTCGGTTGTGTTGTGTCCCGAGAAGACGCTGCCGATGGAGATGTTTATAGCATGTGTGAGTGTGTTATCGCGACTGATGTGTGACAGAGTATCTGAGACTGGACTGGACGGAGTAGAATGAATCATACTTTGAATTGTCGAAAACTTAGCTCTTTACCATCTGGAAGTAATATTTGATAGTAATCAGGAACTGTATCTTGCTAATGATCGTCATGATCGGCTTGTTTGCAAAGAATACTAATCTGTGTCCTCCATGTGGTAATATATTCTAAGCAGATTTATTACTTCCTTTAGGGCGAAAAATCTATGTGTGTGGAGAATGGTTTGTTTTTCCGGGCTGGTGATTGATTTCCGCGTAGCACGATACTTTGCTGCAGCGAGCCTTCTTGTCGTCTGTGCACGTTGGAAGTACCTTCATTAGTGTCACGAACGTTGAAAGTGATTGATGTGCAGTAGGGAGGAATGAATTAGCACCTAGCTGTAGTGTCCCAGGAACGAGCAGCTAGAGCTAATCTGAATATTCGTTCATTGCAGCATAAAAATAATTGCCATGCTTTGCTCGGTCGGTTGGCCGGTGGCAAATAGAACAAACCGAAACGTCCATCCCTGTGGTGCTGAATACTAATCATTTGTTTTTGGCTTTTCCCTTTTGTTTTTTTCTCCTCCGTTCCAGCTACAAGCAGCAACAGTTGATTAAAAGCAAAAGCCAATCCGAGCTTGCCACCTTCATACCGGCGTCGGCAATCATCTACCACAACACAGCAAACAACGCTGCGCCGTATGTGCCCGGCGGCATCAGCAGCAGCAGCAACAGCAGCGGTAGTAATGCACTCGGTGGAACTGCACCACCGCCGCCGCCATCAGCACTAGCGACACCAGCGAGCTACTATCAAGCGGAGCAGAATAACAACCACAGCCACCAGCAGCCGCTGCTGCATCATCAGCACAGCTTCGGACACGGTTCCGGGCAGCAGGAGAACGAAGATTTCAGCTTCCCAGCGTTCGGCACGTTGCGCCGGTGTTTGACCGAGGAAATGCGCCCGGATCAGGACGGTGCGATGGTGAAGAGTGTCTCCATTGCCGAGCGGATGGCGGCACTGAAGAAGAGCGGCGAGGACAATTGGCGCCGGCGCGTCTCCAAGAAGGATGTGCCCGATGATGTGCGGCGGGAAAACCTTGTCAATGTGAGTATTGATACCGGTGAAAAAAGCAACCACGAATCAACTGGGTAGAGATCAAGCAACTGTTCAATCCGTCGTCTCCGCTCCGTGTAACGCTTTTCGTGTCGGACATCGAATTGCATACTTTTAGGCGCATAGCCGCGTAACGGTTCGAGCTCGAATCGTAACGCGCGTGATTTAATTTCCAAAACAAGGTGGAATTTTGATGATCCGAACCGGGTGTACGCTAACCTTGAACGTTTCGTTCACTTCACCCGATCTTCAAATGCTCCAATCCTGCTTCTTAAGCTTGGATCGGAAGAAGCAACAACCAGTTTACGTTTTCTTAACCTATGCTCTTCGGACGGTTATGTTTTGCTAGTGATGATGATGCGTTCCTGGATCGTTGGAATCCGCATTAGAGCGTCGCTGTGGCAGAATGTTGTACGCGCTGTGCTGAAACTTGATTCGGATTTGGAGTTTGCATGTTAATTTGCATTTAATTGTTTGCGCATTTGCTCCAGGGCTGCTGCAAACAGGCACGGCTCTTCTTCCTACCCGAGCACTTACTGCGATCGTTTGCACATCGTACTTTGTTTGTTCTGTGTGATCGTCTAGAATGTGGATCGTTCGCTTTGGAATGGGTGAAACCGGTAAGAGAGGGAGCGCGAGCCATATTACTTTGCTACGGGTCACTTCTTCAGTTGCGAATGGGGAATACTTGATTACTTTCCTTTTACGCTGTACGGCAGCAGCGGCACTAGAGGGAAGGACCGAGAGTGAGGCGCGACGAGATGAGCCGTCTGCTGAAGAGGCGATCTCTTCGGGTGTGTCCAACAGTAGTAAAACAAACGAATGCATTTATCTTCGACTGCAGCGCGAGTGGTGCGTGTGTACCAGTAAGAGCCCTTCGCGAGTCTGGTATATCTGAGGGCAATGATCAATGTTTCGCTCATTTGTTACCGTTTGTTTGGTGTTTGGAATGCTAGTCTCATTCATGGAATCCATAATGTGTTTCGCCACAAAGCATCGCGATCAGCGAAGGAGAGAAAAAAACGACACACGTTCTCCGTTGAAGTATTTATTGATTCACCTGCATCAATCTGTTGCCTGCCAGTGTGGTAGTGTTCGTCGCTTTGCCTGCTGGGTCGGGCTAGATAAGATAGCAAAACACTCTACCACACTGGCTGCGAGTCGGGCGACTACTCTGGGTGCGAGGTGCATCATCAATCAAGTTCAAACAACGTAAAAGCGACGCAACCTAAGCACTACACGCGCACGAAGACAGCGCTGATGATTGCTCAGTATCGGCCGGTATGGGATCCGGATCGCCCTGCCTTCGGGACGGGAGCTTCCCATATCAGCAACAGCTAGCCCGAGTATGTAGCAGTGTCCAGCAGCGTGTACATATAGCAGCATATCAGCCCCCTACACTCACACACACGGTCGGTCGGTCGGTCGATCGAATAGGTGCTGTCTCTGTGTGTTTTGCCTCGTACGGAGCCGCTTCCAACCAAAACAACGGCGGTAAAAACGCAAGAATCGTTCGCCGCAAACGCGACGGCACGGCGCAAACTGGTTCAGTTGTATCCTGTTCGCGGTCGGTTGCTGACGCGTGCGCGCCGAATGGAATGGTGCTCGTCGAAACGCAGAGAGAAACAGTAGAAGCGGGTTTTGAATTTCGCGGAATCGCTTATTAAGCGCTCGTAAGTGAGAGTTCGGCGGCGGGAAACCCTTGAGCGATCGCTCTTCCGTGCAACCATGAATCACACGCTGATGTTCGACGGTGCCAGTCGAGACGGCGACAGCAGCTATTGGGAAGAAGCGATCGTACTCGTCGCTCAACTCGGACGGTTCCTGCAAACATTAGTCATCCCTTTGCTGCTGGTGATCGGAGCGCAATTTGCGGTGCAGCTTTTCAGCACCATTCGCCGGGAGGCTCTGCGACAGCTTCAACAGCACGTAGATGCGCTGCACCAAGACCGGCAGCGCTTGATAGAGGAGATCAAGCGCGATCTGCTCCGGACGCTAAACAAAGGAACGAAGGAGCCTGCACCGGCGGTGGGTGACGTGTCTTCTGCGAAGGAATGCGAGAAAAAGGCCGTAGAGAAGAGACTAACAGAAGAGACCCCCTCGCAGAGGGCAAAGAATGATGGCACTACGGGCAGATCTAATCAAAGTACAGCCGAAAGACGAGCTTCGGCGCCATCTTCACCAACCGCCACCGAATGGGCACCGCGCCGGTTAGATCGTAAAGAGTGTAGCAACATTGTGAATGAAATCATTTATCAAATACAATCAGGCACTCGAAACGCGGAAGATGGCATCAGGTCCGCAAAGAGTGCAGTTCTGGAGGAAGGTAACAGGGGTGGTACTCGAGGTGGCAATGCGGAAGATTCCGCTGTGCTTCGGGATGTGCATCGTCGAAACGTTGTGGCCCGCATGAAAACTCTTTTCGAGCAGCCTACCCTTGAGCGACCTAAGACCTCCGTAAAACTCCGAAGTTCTGTAACTCCGGACAAGCAACCGGCAACGGAGACGACGCTGAGACATTTCAGCAGTGTGGTGAACATTCTTCGGCGTAACGAACCATCGCCCTATCCCTCGCGTACGATCAGTGCTAGTTTGGAGAATTTACGACCCGCGGGTGGTGGTGCTGGTGCTGGTGGCCAGTTTCCGAAGGCTGCATCAGAACCTTCGACCGTGATTAGACTGCGACGCCGTATACGATCACAGCACAGCCTGTCGGAATCGGTTGAGGACATTCTGGAAACGGAACGCTTCTCCAAACGATTGTCCCAGTACTCGATCAGTGATCTGCTCGACGAGGAAGACGATGATAGCAGGAAACGGAATTCCACCGATCGGTACAGTGGTGAGGTGAAACCCGCCAACGGAGTTCTGTACGATCGTGTATCGCGAGGTCTCAAGACCTTGTCCACCTTCTCACTGTCCGAGCTGCTACAGGATGAAGAGACGGTCGACGGGACGGAGGAAACGGAAGTGGTATTGCGCAGGTCGAAACCAACGTCCACACCGCCCGCTGCGTATCGCAATGCCGTCGATAACATCGAGCAGATCCTAATTGCGGAAAACCTTTCGAAAGACTACTGGAAGTACTCCATCTCGAACCTGCTCGACTGTATGGAGGAGGATGAGGAGAGGCACGACGGCATTGGTTTGGTATCGTTGGCTCAACGTGGCGCCGTAAAGCACTCGTACAGCCCTTAACTAAGCTAGGTCCGCCCAGTACCTGGAAGCTTATCTTGTTGCTTGTGGCACAACGGACCAAGAGTGCGGGTGTTTTCTGGAGAAAATCACCCCCGGTGGCTTAAGACTGATAGTGAGTGTGGAACTGCCCTGTGTGCGAGGATATCCGTCGTGGGGTTGGAGACCAGCCAACGTTTAGGTTTTGTGTCAAGGCAGCTTTGAGTGGAAGTTGAAGGCAACTAAAAAAAAAAAAAGAAGAGGAAGCATAGTCAATTCCGTAAAGGCTGTGATTGAATTTATTGTGTTGCTGCGCCAACGGTTGTAACTGTATGTGCGTCGTGATGAAGCATTATTTTTTCTTTATAAATATTGTGTCGCAATTGTAAGTGTAAGAAGAAGTATGCCGAGAGTGACGTAAGTCAGTGTAAGAGACTACGCGGAAGGTACCTTAGTTTGTAAGCACGGGAAGAACCCTCTTAAACCGCTATCGGATCCAACTACAACAACTGTAACTACAAGTCTTTATCGATGCCGAGCGGATGGTGCGACGGTGCGATGTCGGTTCTGCGCCAGGTAATTGAAACAGATGACGAGGTGTGGCCGCTTTGTAGCGGTGTGGTTCGACCTTTAAGGTCATATTTCAAATGGCAATCAATGTCTCGCTAACGACTCGATTAATGGTGTGGCTTGATGAGTTATCGAACCAAGCGGAAAGCCGTAATAATAACGATGGAGAGATAAAAATGGTTGGATGGGTCGCTTCTGCTTCTTTTCCGATTGCCAACCACGCCCAAAGACATCCCCGATTGGTGTTACGATCGCACGATGGTGGTGTGGCGACATCCCCGTTATGACCCCCATGCTCGACGTTTATCCTCCCGAGAGGAAGAGTGACAAGAAGAGACAGTGAACAAGAGACAATTGGCCCGAGTTGAAGAGTGTGGTCCACTGCTCAGTACCGAAACACCCATTTAATGTCATTAATTTCTTAATTAGCCGTGACTGTAATGATGGATGATATCATGATGATATCGTATCGGATTGCATTGCTTTTCTCACTCTCTCACTCTTTGCACCCATATCTAGTCGCTTATCTTAACCAGAGTCTGGAGTGTCGTTGCTTTTCGCCTGCGGTCTGTAAACAGATAAAGATTGTCTAACACACCTCTCTTTGTGTTGTCGTTGCAGAATGCACTCATCGTTGCCAAGTCCCACGAGAGCCCAGTGAAAAACAACTCACCACGACCGTTCAGTCGGCCGGCGGACCTGGAGGGTGGCAACATCTCTGACCGGTTGGGTAAAATTAAAACGTCGTCGGAAAATTGGAAAAATCGTGTCGGTAAGTGGCCGATGATCCCGCTTAACCATTATCCAAGAATATTTGAATCAAGAATGCATCCTTATCTTGCAGAACTCTCCGATGCGACCAACTTCACCGTGGCGGGCCGTATGGCCGCCACGAAATCGCCCAAGTTACCGTTCATCAAGTCGGACACGAAGCAATCACCCGCCATGAATGTGTTCCGCAGCGTTAACCCACCGCAGCTCGGACTCGCGAAAAGTCCCTCGATGATGGTGTCCTCCGTGGTCACCTCGTCCACCGTTTACGGTCAACCGCAGCCACAGCAGCAGCAGCAGCAGCAGCAGTCTCCAGCGGCTGGTGCATTATTCGGCAGCAGCAGACCCACCAGTGTTCCGGCTCAACAATTTTCTAGTCCCGCTCCGGCACTGTTCCAGCAGCAAGGCCAGCAGCAGCAGCACCGAGTCGTCGAAAGTCTCATGAAACGTAGCATAAGTGTCCCAGGTGTACCGACCGGTGATCTCAAAACGCACGCGACCGGTTCGAAGGTGGCCATACCGAAGCTGGATGACGAAAGCTTTGGTTCGTTCTTCGGAAAGGTCACCACAACACCAACGAACGGCGGCACCACCACCACCGCCACCACCGGGTTGGGTGCCGGATTCTCCTCGAGCATGATGATGGCCAGCAGCACGGTCAGCAGCAGCAGCAGCAGCAGTACGATGATGAGCAACAGCACCGAAGTAACGATCGGGGATCTCGATACACTGAAACCCACCGGCGAGAAGCTGTCGCACAAGAAGGTGGTCCAGGGACCACGGGGACGGCGCGCAATGTCGCGAAATCCGCTGAAGACGCTGGCCGCCCGTGACGACCTGCAGACGGAGTATACCGAAATTAAGACAGGTATCGCCGACAAGGAGATGCGAAGACTTAAACTAGAAGCAAGTAAGTGTGCTCGATTGAGATGACGCATTGAACCTACCTCCCTTCGTACCTTGAGTGTGGACTAGCGCGTGTGTGTGTGTGTGTTTGTGCGTGTGTGTGTGTGTGTGCGTGTGTCTGTGCGAGCTTGTGTGCGAGTAGCAATAGTAGTTACGGCATTCGCCTGTAGATGGAATGCTTCCACTAGGGAAGTATCTCCGACAGGGGCGTTGTTGGAGCTTGTGCTGTGCTTAACCGCCGCGCTGCATCCCACTGGCCGCTCCTTAATAACACCCATAGCCCGTACCCTCTCAATGCACGAAAAAAATTTCCCCATCTAACACTGTGTTACCCTTTTGTGTCCTAATGGCTAACCTGTCTGGCGGGCATTTGGCACGTGGCGTGGCGTTCCTGCCGCGTGTCGCCGTGCCTTTTCTTTGTGTTTTTTCTCTCTCTCTCTCTCTCCCTCATCCCTTACCCCGTTAATCCCGACTCTAGTTGCCAAAAGTAGCAATCTGGCCGTAGAAGCGCTAGCCGGCTTAGCGTCCGTTGAAGATTTCAAATCGGTCAGTCTCAAGTCTAGCTCGCTGCCGCTGAATCAGTCGTTTGTCCCGTACAAACCGCTGATGTTGCTGCAGGTGAAGGGCCGTCGGCATGCGCAGACGCGCCTGGTGGAGCCGGTGGCTCGCTCGGTGAATCGGGGCGATTGCTTCATCCTCGTTACGGCCGATCGGCTGTTCGCCTTTCTCGGCCAGTACGCCAACGTGATCGAGCGATCGCGCTGCAAGGAAATCTGCGATCAGATCGTGCGCGACAAGGACCTCGGCTGTGGGGCGACCAGCGTGACGCTGCTGAGCGATGGGGCTAGCAGTGGTGCTGGCCGGCAGGCACGCGAATTCTGGAAGCTGCTCGGACGTGGCCAGGAGGATGAAGGGACGGAGGTGTGCGATTCGGGGCATGCCGACGAGGACGAACTGTTCGAGTCGTGTCTGATCGAGACGAACATGGTGTACGAGTTCGAGGACGAGGCGTTGGTCCCGGTGGAGGAGTATTGGGGGGCGATCCCGAAGATTTCGATGCTGGACCCTCGGAAGGTGCTGGTGTTTGATTTTGGATCGGAGCTGTACGTGTGGAGTGGCAAGAATGCACCGACGGAGGGAAAGCGTGCGGCGTTGAGGTTGGCCCAGGAGCTGTACGGAGGAAGTTACAGCTACGAGGAGTGTCAGCTAAATCCGCTCAACTTCTCGGAATTGGCCGGTGATCGTCAGCGTGATGCAAGACGCTTGTCCAAAGTTGGCAACAACCGGCCGGAATGGTGCTTGATCGCACGCGTCACGCAGCACATGGAGACGGTACTGTTCCGCGAGAAGTTCCTCGATTGGCCGGACGTGACGGTGCAGTTCCGTGAGGACTACACGCTCGGCAATGGTGACGGGTCGACTCCGCTCGGTGCGGAAATTAAGCCGCTGGACGGCAACCAACTCTACCGCGGAAACGAACCCTACCAGGAACCGAATCTGGTGCTGGAGAACTCCAACCTTGGCCGGGGTGATTTCTACTACGATCAGGACTCGATGCGTCACTTCGATGTGTGCACAACCTCCGTTACGCAGTGGGAAATCGATGAGTACGAGTACAAGGAGATCGATGGCACGTCCCGCGGGCATTTTTATGCCGACGAAAGCTACACCGTGCGCTGGATGTATCAGATCAGTGTGACGGTGCGTGAGCTGAGTGGCAAGGTGTCGAATCGGAGCACTGTTGTTGGGCGGGACCGGTGCGCTTACTTCTGCTGGCATGGCAAGGATGCGTCAGCGAACGAGAAGGGTGCGGCGGCACTGCTCACGGTCGAGCTGGACAAGGAGAAGGGTTCGCAGGTGCGCGTTGCCCAGGGTCAAGAGACGGCCGCTTTCGTGCGACTGTTTAAGGTTATGTTCATCCACCGCAGCAAGCGAGTGCCGAAGGACGGGTGGCGTATGTACATGATTACGGGCAATTTCGCCGAGGAGACGATGTGCACAGAGGTGGAGGGCTGCAGTATGAGACAGTTGCGTTCCCGAGCCACAATGCTGTTGGTACATGGAGAGCGGGGAAGAGTGCTCCTCTGGCATGGCTGTAAGGCGCTACCACACGCGAAGGAAGTAGCCGAGAATGTGGTACGCGTAGTGCTCGAGCAGAAGAGCCCGGAACTGTTCGACGAAACGCTCTCGAACCTGAGCTCCTCGGTGGTGGATGAGGGTCGTGAGACGGGCGAGTTCTTCGATGCTGTTGGAGGTCAGAACCGTCACCATTATCACAGTTTGCTCGGTTCGGAGCAGAGCTACGACTTTACGCCACGCATCTTCCACCTCACGAGTATCAACAATGGCAACTTTGAGGGTACGGAGCTTCACTGTGCCCTGCGTGCGAAGGATCGTCCGACGGCGTATCCGTTCCGGCAGGAGGATCTTTACTCCGCTCGACAACCCACCATCTTCCTCATCGACAATGGGCACGTGCTGTGGTTGTGGCAGGGATGGTGGCCCAATGGGGATGAGTCGGGCAGCGACAGTGGTAGCGGTGGGGAGACCAATCACAGCAGCTTCGACAGCAATCGGTCGGGTGAGAACCGTTGGCAGGTGGAACGTCGTGTCGCAATGGAAACGGCCGTTTCGTACTGGAAGGCGAAGCAGAAGCAGCAGCAGGACGTCCGGGTGGTGAATGGGAATGGACATGCGGCACCGGCTCGTCTCACCTCTACGACCGTCACGGACGAGAATGGCAATGACGAGGGCATTGATGAGGTGGATGCTAAGCCGTACGACGCACCGGTACCGACCGTCGTAGAGGAACGGCAGGAGCAGCAGGAAGAAGCAGAATTCTCGCATGACCTCGTGAATGGGTTCGTCGTTTGGGCAGGGCTGGAACCGCTCGAATTCATTGCCATGTTCCCGGAGTGGACCGAGCGGGACGATGTAGCAGAAATTAATGTGCAGGTAGGTGTCTCTCGCCCGAAAGCTTCCCTCGCTCTAGTCGCGCTCTCTCTCTCTCTCTCAGTCCCACTTGAGTAGAACCAATCGCGCCTTACTTTCTCCACCAAGGTTTGTATAAGGGCTTTCTGAGTTCTTCCCGATGCAGGCAATTACGTTGGTAAGCGCTCGAGATTGAAACAAGCTTCAATGTGCTTTTCATGTGTTGAATTGAATGTGTCACCCACACAAACATACGTAAACCCTTCATGTCGTGCCTTTTCCATCGATACGTAACGCACAGTGTGTTAAAACTAAATGCAGTGACATTTCAGATCTCCAAAGCCGAGAATAGACGCTTGCCTTTAGCCTAATTGATCACCTCGGGGGAAGTTTTGACTTTGACACAAGACGGGAAAGACTCTGAGCAGGACGAGGCGCTCTCTTGGATCCTTTAAGGCCCTGTACTCTATAAGACTTCAACAAGACCCCTTTGGACGCTGAGGTCGAACTCCCTAAATGTAGAACTCTCTTAGTAGATGCAGCTTGAATAATGAGGATTAATTGACTACGAGAATAGATGAGACCCATCCCTTGATGACCTAGACCCTTAATAGATGAGATTTCTTCAGACTTTTTCAGACTAGCTGTGAGGGGACGTAGCTTAACCGATTAGACTCCCTTTGGAGGATGAAAACTATCTTGATTGGCGAGGGGTTCCTTCGACTACGACGACTTCCCTTAGACGAAACTAGACACGTGTCACTGCCTTTATTTCGAACACCACTGTGCCGCTATGCCAAGAACCGTTTAACACGCCTACCGATAGAGCTATCCACCACCAGCAGCAGCGTACGTTCGTTCGTAAAATAAAAGCTAGCCCACCTGCCCATTTTTTGTTACGTTGTTGTTCTTAATAACTCCTTTGCTTTTCAATCGATGTGCCTCCCCTACACTTGAAGTGATTCGCCTCAATCCTCCTGCAACTGGTCTGAGTATTTTTTTCAGCCTACTAACTGCTCCCCGTTAATGTCATTCCAGGATGGTCGTAAATCGACACCCCAACCAATCTACGACAGTCTGTCGCTGCTGTCCCGCAAGGAGTACCCGCTGGCCGTACTGCTCGAACGTCCGCTGCCGGAAGGTGTCGATCCCACCAAGCTCGAGCTGTACCTGCACGAGCAGGACTATCCGGAAGCGCTCGGCCTAACCAAGCTCGAGTACGATCAGCTGCCCGCCTGGAAGCAAACGAAGCTAAAGAAGGAACGTGGCCTGTTTTAGGTCGTGGCCTCGTCCAACCAACGAGGGGACAGAATAAGAAGTAGAAAGGGCGCCATAATTGGGGAAGAGAACGGTTCATAAATTTGCTAAGTCAGTCAGTGAGACACACGCTGTTTCCCAAATTTCTGTGCACAGTGAAACGAAACCGGAAGCTGTGTCGATGATATTATTGGAGTGGAGGAAATCCCTTTTTTTATTACGATTTTTGTCCCGTGGCATCGATAAATAAGCATACGATCAAGCAATAGTTTGTTAGGGCATATTGGGCTCCTTTACCCGTCTTTTATTTAACTGATATCCTTCCCGTACAGCTATAATGCGTGTGTGTATGTGTGCGTTTTTTTTTATCCAACCTGGTTAGAAGACAGAAGAGGCAGGAAACGAGATAGGAAAGACCGTGCCGCTAGTTCGTTTAATGTTGTGTTCGTTTTTCTTTTTGTTTGTTTTAAATAATTTAAAAATATAAACCGTTTATCTTTATACGTCTGTGTCTCGTACCACTAAACACGCCTGTGCTTGTTGAGAAAGAAGCAGGAAGCTAGGATGAGGATGATAGGGATTTTGTCTTTTAAAAATTTCCCCTGTTAACTCCTAATTTTCCATCAGCCGTTCCAGTGCCGTGTGTTTGTGTGCATCTGTGTGTAAATATGTTTCTCCTATTTACTTCTCTCTCTCTCTCTCTCTCTCTCTCTCTCTCTCGTTCATTTATCGTTATCTCGTGCTTGCAATCATCTTGTTTTTGTTGGTAAGGTTTTTTTTTCTTTTGTTGTGTTTCATGTTAAATCATCTCCCCTTCGATTCTTTCCGATCATGTAACGGATCGGTGTTTTATTGGTGCTGTTAGGTTTCAGTTTGTTTTTTTTTTGGAGGGAGAGTTTCTAACCACAAATCTAAGCGTTTTATTCACTTTGTACGATAGTTTGAAACTGAGACTCGAAGCTGCTGCTTTAGGGTGGGAAGAAGGATTGAGGATCGGGGACAGGAGAAACGATGCAGGGATACAAGGGAACCCCCTTGCACTTGGTACTTAATACGAGATCTACTTCAGGTGAACGTGTGAAACTGTCTGCGAGCGTTTAATCATAATAATCCGTGTATTACTCCTCTTCGCGCTATAATTTAATCGACCTTTCCGGTGTATGAATCGATAACGCATACAGAACGACGCTAAAAGAAGATTTCAAAATGGCGACCACCGTTTGAGGGCGATAGTAAGGCGGCGTGTGGAAGCTGCGCGTGTGTGCGTATGTGAATTTTTGTAGTTTGTAAGAGACGAAGGAAGGAGAAAGAAACCCCCCCGCTAACATATATACAAGTACATTTATATAACTTATACACAAAAGTGCGAAGAAAAGGAAGAAAAAACGAAACAAGAACGACTGTCTACATACAGGATACAGAGAGGCGGTTCATCACAAGTCATATTGCATGTACACACATACGCATTAAGGAAAGGTTTGTAAAAGCAGAATAACGCAGTAGGCTATATGGTTTTGACAGAACTTTGTGTTGATTTTGGGCCTCCTCGTCGTAAACCGATCGAATCGAAACGATGCTCGCTACGATCGTTTTTGCAGCGAAGAAATGTGCTACAATGCGCCTTCTTCTGAGATGCATACACGCCGCCACGTACACACAATCACCCTACTGTCACTACGCTTAGTAATCGAAAGGACACACTCACACACTCTTAGTAGGCTGCGAAAAGGTAATGCGAAGCGACCAATAAAAGAGCGAGAGAGAGAGAGAGCGGTGAGGATTACTGAAGTATATGTGCGCGTTTGTATGTGTGATGACCACTTAGTGCGATAGTATCAGGCATCCCTCTCTCCAAGTAAACGCCTTCCGTTTGTGTGCATGTATAGGTGATGCCGCGCTTTTTTTGTAACTGATTTTGAACCGTGTACACCACCACCACCACCACCACTACTACTACTGCTGCTACTAGGAGATTTGTTTGTGAATCATCACCACAACCGTCATCTTTCACATTCGTCTGTAAAAGAAGAGGAAGGAGAAAGAGGAATAGGCAGGTAAAACAATAGTGGTGTGTGCAATACAGAAGTGCAGCAACAATGTAAAGCCAAATAAAAATAAAAACAAAACATGCAAAAAAAATCATATGTGAAGAGAAAAACAAAGTGTGTTCAATATAAAACTGTACTCCATTGTGTGTAATTTATTGTGTTGGTTTTTGGTAGAAAATGTCACAACTCGTTTTAAAAAAATATCACAAAAATTCTTGATTTTATCAAATTTTATTTATCCGAAATCATCTCCTCCTACTGTGCCGGTTTCGCGAGAAAAACATGAAATCGAATGGATTAGTGCGAACTCCTGATTTGGATGCACTCCTGGTACGCAAAATCCAAAATTTGAACCGATTCGGGAAGATTTCTTCAACACCCCAAAGCGGAGAAAATTGTTTTAAAATACCTGCGCTCAACATCGCCTGCTACCAGGAGAGCATCCAAATTAGGAGGTTACCAGTATGCGCTACTCAGATTTAAGTTTTGAATTTTCACCAAAAAATTGAAAAGTCGATCGATCGATTTGATTTGCAAAATGTTAGCTCCCGATTCGCTTGGTTTCCTGTTACCCGTTTTCAAAATTTTAATCTGCCGGATAAATTTTGTGTTCGATTTCGGTGGAATAAATTTGCCAAATGTTACCTCCTGAGGCGCCTGGTCTCCTGTTACCAGGGCGAAGAAAAATTTGATTGGTTTTTGGGGAAAGTAATTTTTAGCATGCGAACGAAATTGCTGTAGCTGGTGCTACCAGGAGAGCATCCATTGCAGGAGGTACCATTGACAGAAAAGCGATCATCCAACCGAAATCGATCGGGTTGAAATTTTTTGATAAAAATCGAACCGATATGAAACGGGCAGAGCAGAGACCTCCTGTTTTGGATGCTCCCCTGTTACCAGGAGTTGAAAAATTAGTTTTATGTTTCAACCGAATCTTCTTCAAAAACAACTCACAGCGAGGCCGACTGCTAGTACCAGGAGAGCATCCAAATTGGGAGGTACCGTTCGGAGAGTTCTAGATCATTTTTTGCTACGCTCTCCCGTTACTAGGATACGAGCGAATCGAGCAGATTTCTCTCTCCGATACTCGGCCTGCTGAGATTCGAGCGACGTTGCGAACGAGGTACCGCTACTCGGCAATAGATGGCGCTTTCCATAGCATAGTAAGCAGCGAAGCGAAACCTCAATCGGAGGAACCCCGTTTCGGATGAAAGAACAAACACACCAACACACAGACGTGTTTACGTTTTTCACATTAGGTTTGTTTTTGTGTGTTGTTTTGCATTTTTCATTTCTGTTTTATTTTCCCATTTTTCACTTGTTTCACTTGTCATCACTAAATATAATAAGAATATATAATAATTTGCAATAATAATCCATAATCAATAATGCGCGCGCCGCCGCCTGCCTGTGCTTTCCTCTCTCTTACTCTTACTACCTTGCCGGGTTTTTCCCCTACCGTTTCTCTCTCCTCCACTACTTACTAAACGCTTCCTCCTTCCTTGCCACTTGTCCACGTGTGTGTGTGTGTGTTTTTTTTTTTGCACGTGTAAGTAGGTTTGAATGTCTGTAGCTGGTTGTTTTTATGTTGTAATGCGAGTAGAATCATTCTTTCTTTTTTTCCTCTTTCTATGTGTTATTATGCTTGTGTGTGTGTGTCTGAATGAGTGTTTAACCGCGCGTACTCTTATTATGTGCGTATTAGCATTATCATTACTACCACTACCTTCTCATGCACACACTCACACACACGCGCGCGCGCACGCTTCTTTCTTCCAACCTCATTTTCTCCTCTTGTCCGCTCGCACTTAAATGTATAGTAAAGGATTAGCAAGGAGTGATGATTTTTTTTTTGTTTTCGATCAAGTAGTAGTTGGTTTTCTGTTCTGCTTCTTACTGCTTCCGGGTTGCTTTCTTAATTACGTCTTAGTTTTGCTTCTGTTTCTCTCTTCCGCTTCTGCCATCACACATATGCGTGTGTGTGTAATTGTAATAATATAATAATAAATACTTATGTTCACCATTTTCCGCCTTTTTCTTCCTTGATCGCTTTTCCTCTTTTCCCTTTCTTCTCTTTTCACTTCTCTTAACATGTCTTTTTAGTTGCACTTCCTAGAAACGACGGATTCAGCTTCCTAACCTCTCTTACAGTTTTAGTATGGCCTCCATACACACACCCACGTGCTCTTCCCTCTCAAGCATGTAGCTCTTTTGTGTGTGTGCGTGTGTTTTGTTTTCTTCTCTACTTTTTCCTCTTTTGTTTGCCTGGTTTTTTTCTCATTTATGATTTGATTTTTTTTTCTCCCCTTTCTCACCTCATGTTGGTATGAGTTTTTCGGTTTGTCTTACTTATTTGCTTAGTTTGCCTGTTCCTTCCTACAAATGATTGAAAAGCGGTAGCATTATTTATATTTATATTACGCATAGTTTCATTCGCATGGTTGCTGTTACGTGTGGTGAGTGTTTTTCTTCTTCTTCTTCTTCTTATTAGTTGTTCACTTCCTCACGCTGCGTAACTCGCTCTTTTAAAGATTCTCTCTTTCTCTTCTTTCTCTCACTTAAAACTCTCAAACGTTTTTCTTTTTGTTTTGCCAAAAATGGAGCCAAACCGAAAGACTATGAAAAAACAGACACACACGCGCGCGCGCTCTCTAAATTTACAATTTTGTTTCATCCAAAGGCTTTTTGTTGTTGTTGTTGTCTTATGTGTTTTTGTGTTCTTTCTTCTCTTCTCTCTAAGTGTTTCGTGTGTTTTTCTTTTAGTTATACCGAGATTGAATTTTTCTTAATATTTTCTACAATTTTTTGCATTCTTTTTAATTTGCTTCTTCGCTTTCACTTTCTTTTATACAACTCTCTCTTCCTTTTTTCCGCTATAATCTAATTTTCTTCTGTTTTTGTTTCTTCTGCTTCTTCTTATAAATAACAGCGCAAAATTTCTACAAAAAGAAAAGAAATGTTTTCCTCTTCTCGCTTTTCCTTTTTTTCTCCTCTCTCCCGTTTTTCCTCATTGTGTGTGTTTTTCCGTTTCTAATCATTATTCTCCTTTTTTTTTCTTTTACGATATGAGATCATTTTGAAACAATGTTTATCTTTCTTTTCTTGATTTGTTTTTTTTTCTTCCTCTTTTGTTTTGCTTATCAAGTTAGCTTCTATCTTCTCGCTTTCATTCTTTTGCTCATTTTACTCATTTGATCCACAATGGTAATGGTGTCTTTGTTTTGATTGCTACCATTTTCTTGTTTTCTTCTTCCTTTCTAGAAGCTTTCTACTCGATTGCTTGTCTTGTATGTCTGTTTGAGTGTGTGTGTGTGTTACTATAAAATAATGTCATTCTAGGACTTTTCTCCTCGCTTTTTGCACACTTTTGGCAACGGAACAACACTCCCTTTCTTCCTTCTCTACAGCTTGAAATCATATCGGAGACGCTTTTACTAAGAAGAAGCCACCACCCCTTTTCTCCCTCTTACTTATTCACCCCCTTCCCTTGAGGGTGTAGTGTACGTATTTTCAAAGATTCTTTTTCCCTCCCAGTTTATCGATGAGAAAAGGATGCTTGTAAATTACTGTGGTTGTATATATCATCATAATGTTTGCTCTAAAATGCTTCTTCTTCTTCTTCTACTTCAAAGCCAACAATAATGCTCACCAGTGTGGCTTTCTTGTCGGTTGGTTACGTTCTGCTTCATTTACTGTATGGCATCATTTGCTGTCCTCCTTCTACTGAATATTTCTGATTCTATTCTGCTCCTCTTTTATCTTCCTCTTATGTGTGTGTGTGTGTTTTACGTGTTTTCTTGGAGATTTGTCATCAGTTTCATTGTCTTGTGTCATTGTGATTGAACGTCTTTTGCTAATTAGAAAACAAAAGAAGGGCGTAAGAAAGAGAAAGAGCCTTTTTTAATATTTACAAAACTCATGACACCGAAACAACCCCCATGACATGACACATGAACGCTTACCTCAACTTACACAGGCTCTTTTCTACTTGCTTTGTACAAAAGAAAGAAGCTAAAGAAAGAAGGGGCGGAAAAACTAAACCAAAAAAAACGGGAAGGAAAAAATGGGCTTATTTTGAGATAAAAAAAATGCAACTTAAGTTTATTCATAGTTGTTCGCTAGTGTTTGCTTTTGTTCGTGTGTTGGTGTGTGTGTGTGTGTTTCTTTGAGTGTGTTTTTACGATTTACGTTATCCAATTTGGAATTTCATGCCACCCTTTATATATTTGCTTGTGTGTCTTTTGCTCTCCTTTCTATGTTTCCTTTCGTTTGTTTCTCTCTTTCTCTCTAATGTCTTTAGTTGTTTTAGCTTAAATAACGTAACGTAACGTTAAAAGAAATGCTCTCACACAGCTTTACACCAAAAGGGGCTAAAAAAGCGAATAAAAAAGGGTACTAACCTTTTTTTCTCTCTTTTCGCTTGCTTTTTTTTCTTCTGTCATGCACTTTTTGTTCGTCTTGCTATCCTTTCTTCCGTGAGTATTACTTTCTTTACTATCCTTTTATGCTGCTTTACGATATGGTTGTTCGTTCGTGTTCGTTCTCTCTCTTTTTCGGTCTGTATGGCAAACAGTTTCCTTCGAATCATCTGCACAATGGGAAACTTCAATCAACTCAGAGGACAAAACATTAGTGTCCAATCGAAAAGAGAAGCTAAAAGAAGAACTGGAACTTGACGGAAAAGATAAAAAGGTAAAACTTACATACACAACTATTACACTTAAACAACATAAAGTTTACACACGCAAACGCACACACACACGCACGCACTTTTTCTACACCACTCTTTCGTTTTCCCTAAACTCATAATGTATGGCATTTTGTGTCGTTTTGCACACACGATTGAAAGTGAGATGATTGATCCGATTTTTCGCTCCGTTTCGGGTGCTTTTCGAAGCATATATAAATTAGTGTTAAATTAAATACATAAGTGAAATGCCTGTGCCGGAGCAGGCAAAACCAGGCGCTAGGATGAGATAGACAAGAAAAGGAACGAAACACAAACAAATTAAAAAAAAGTGGCTAGGAAGAAAAAGAAGTATAGATGGGAAGGGGTTTGCTAGCTAATGCCAGTGAAGCTTACTCTTTGAATAGATTCACATTCGCTCTAACGAAATAAATTACTTAGGTGCTATACAATGGGGCTCGAGCGCGCTTGTATAAGGTGTGTGTTTGCGTTCTTTAAAAAAATGAAAAATGTCTTTTTTCCTTATAAGCTTTCCTAGCTCTCTCTCTCTCTCTCTCTCTCTCTCTCTCTCTCTTTCGCTTTGATCATTGTTCTTTCCACAGCAAGTGGATCACTAATGATATTAAAATAAAAATGATCGGGAGCGAGTAGAAGAATCGCACCTTAATCACCACTCTATTGGGGTGGTTTGTGCCTCTTGAGTATGAGAGTGTACACGGTGTCCACGTAAAGAACTACCTTAATAATGGCGGCTACTACTACCAACTAGTGCTACTAAATATCGCTACGAAACACGGCGCACTTAATATGGCTAGAATAATGTGGGATAATCTTAAAACTTAGCAGAAGCGAAGCTAAAACGGAGACAAAAAAGAAAACACCGAACTTATCAACAATATGGGCCTGATGATAATGAAATCCAAACAAAGAAAAACGCTTCCCTTCACGCATTAGGACATTCATAGACGAACAAAATGCTTTCCCTAATCCTTCTCTTACAACTTAACCTCACTTTCTTCTATTACAAAACAAAAGAAAAGCACACGGCGCAATCTTTCTTCCTTCTGGTAGCTATAGTATCCAGTCGCGCGTATCGTTGACAGCAATAGTACTACTTCTCATCTCACTCACTCTCTCTCTCGCTAATATAAGCAATAGAAAAATGGTTACTTTGTTTGTTTGAAAGCAGCAAAAAATCAAGAAAAATAATTTCCCAGTGGCCTTCTCACTCTCTCTCTCTCTCTCTCTCTCTCTCTCTCTCACTTTCTCCTTCTCTCTAATTCAGTTTGTACCATATTTGGTTGACTTTTCACGCCATTGCTACAACAACGTTTTGGCAAGACAAATGGCATCACACACACTCACACATTCTGCTTCTCCCGTTCTTCATCAGTAGTAGTAATAGTAATAGTATTGCCCGTGTGGATCGCTCCTGTCCGTTTGCTGTAGCCACTGTGAAAATGGGCTCCTATGATGGGCAGCCGCAGCGTAATGGTGATGCTGCTGCTGGTGATGATGATGATGATGGTATCGCTGGGATAGCAGCGACACAGGACTGCTGCTCGCCAACGGATGATACGAGGACGAGGACGATCCGTGGTGATGATGGTGCGATTGGTGATGTTGCTGCTGCTGGTGATGATGATGGTGTGGAGTAGTGGTGTAGTGGTGGGACAGATGATGTGACATCTGATGGTTCTGGAGTAGCTGTAGCGGCGAGGAAGCTGTAGCTGTGGAGCTTCCCCGGTGGCCGCTACTGCTGCCGCTCGGAGTCGATTGCCTCGTTGCCTGCTGCTGTCCCGGTGCCGATACTACCGACGACTCGCGTTTGCTCGCGCTTGCCGTCGTCGCCGGCTGCATCGGTTGTGTTGGTGGTGTAACGTCTAGTGGTCCGATCTGCTCATCCAGTGTCGTTGGCCTCGATGGCAGATCCTTCTCTCACCACTAGACACCCGGATACTCTACGTCCATCATGTCATGTTCCTGGAAAAGGTGGAAAACACAAATCAGTTATTTGTCCATGGATAATCCCACCGTGAAATAGTATTGACAGTTAACAGTGCCCTACAAACAAACATCTTGTGGCTGCTATTTTTTTTCAATTTTAATTTGTTTGTTGAATAAAAATTATTTTTAGTGCAAATCTTTTGTGCATAATATATCCTATCCTATTTTAATTTAAAAAAAGTTTAAATACACGAAAATACTTACATCACCAAGATGCCGCATATGGTGCAGCTCGTCGAGCGGTTCCGCCTTGATGTCGTCCTCCAGCAGCATATCCTTATCGTCCAGCGGATCGTTCGTCGGTATGCCCAGCTTCTTCAGCCGCATCTTCTCCGCCCACTCCGCAATGCCGTGCTTCGGCCGGTTCAGGTTCCGGTGCTGGTAGAAGATCAGCGTCATGCGGGTCGGATTCAACCGGTTCGGCTTCTTGACCGCCGTCGTCGAGTGCATCTCCAGCTTGGCACACTCGATGATGACACTTCCGTGCGGTAACGCTATCGCCACACCACCCATCTGCGGATCCTCGAAGCAATCCAGATTTTCGTTCGTTTCCGTCACCTCGCCGAGCGTTTCTTTGGGTGGTAGAGGGGCTGGAGGTGGTGGGGCTGGTGCCTGCACCGCGCCACCGACTGCCGATTGTGACATCATGCCACCACCCGCTCCACCGCCCACCAGGTCGGACTGTTTACCGAGTGCGCCGGCTGCTGCGGCCGCTGCCACGTGCAGCTGAGCCGTGGTCGGACCTGTGCCAAGGTGCGGTGGGTAAAGGTTCCAGTTGGAGGGTGGTGGTGGTGCGGGTATGACCGCGGTAGGTGGCGGTGGTGGTGCAGGGCCCGTCCCTGGGAGTTGCGTTTGAGCTGCGGCTGCTGCGGCCGCTGCCGCCGGATACATGTTGTGATATGTCGTATGGTGATGATGGTGATAGCTCTGAGGCGGATAGCCGTAGTTGTAGTTCTGGTACGGATCGTACGGTGTATGATGGTACGGCGGGTGATGATGGTGGTGGTAACCGTAGCCCATCGGGGTGTTCGGATGGTGGTAACCGTACCCGGCGGCTGGATTGTAATCCGGTGGCTTTGGCTTCACGAAACCCTGCTCGGGCTGTTGCAGCGTGTGGTACGTGTTCTGGGTCTGCTGCTGCGACTGCTGATGCTGCTGGTGTTGCTGGTGCTGCTGGTGCTGTTGATGCTGTTGCTGTTGCTGCTGTTGCTGCTGTTGCTGCTGCAGCTGATGGTGATGATGGTGGACCTGTCCCTGGCCCAGCTTCGTACTACCGTAATCATCCATGTGGATCGGTGTGGGTGTTTTCGTAGGATCCGGAATGCTCGGACTGAAGGCCGAGTTGCTACTGTTGCTTCCGGGCCGCGTGGTTGTATCGGGGATCTCCTCGTTTCGGCCCAACCCCGCCAACTTGCTCGGATCACCCCGGTTGCCGTAGTAGTCCGTGGGCCAGTTGTTGTAATACTGCCGGTTGTCGATGTACTGGCCGGTGTTGTAGTCGTAGCTGTACGGCGAATCCAGCACCGTGCTCGAGATCTGGTTCGACTGCAGCTGAGCGTCCGTGAAGTTGTCGATCATCGACGCCATATCGATAAGCGTACTGTTGGTGTTGTTGTTCGCCACCGAGTTCGGGGAGTTGATCGTATTCGGTGCCGTGAAGGCGCTCGTTCCCGAGCCTCCATTTCCACCCGCTACCAAACCTCCCGCAGCTGCTCCGGCGCCAAGCGCACCACCCTGCCCATGCAGCGGCGAACTGTGCTTCTCACTCAGCACTCCCGTAACGGGATCAAGCGTAGCGTTGGAAGAACTCTTCCCACTGCCGGTAGACTTCTGACTGCCGGGTGTGTGGGCACGCGGCGATCCAGATCCGGATGAACCACCCGCACCACCCGAACCGCTTCCACCGGCACCGGGCGAAGCGACACTGTTGCCCGTCGATCCGCCACCACTGTTCGATGCGGTCGATGCTGCCGAGGACTTTTTGCTCTTGGATTTGCTCTCCTTCTTGGTGGGAGGTGGCGGTGGTGGTGGTGTGTCCGGTGCGGCACCATCCGAACCATCCTTGCCGAGCTTCTCGTCCTTTCCATTGCCTCGCTTCTTGCCGTGTCTTCGACAGGGCTGCAAGGGTGTCGATCGGACGCGTACTTCCGTTTGGAATCTGGAAGAGGAGCATCAAACAAACGCATGGTTAGCGATAACGGACAAAATGTGATAGCAGGAGCCGAGCGAGAAAGATGTAAGGAAAAAAGAAACCAATGCTTTACACTCACTTCTCCAGCACCTGCACGGCGCCGGTTTCGTGCTTCTTCTTCTGGCCCTCCTCACTATCGAACTCGTCCGTCGTGTCCATCGTGTAGAGTGGAAGTACGTGCAGCTGTTCATCGTCCGGCTTGACACCCGGTGGGAGAGGCTTCAGTAGTGTCACCTGCACCGTACAACCGTCCTGCATGTTGTGCAGGTCACGGTGCGTGTGGGCACAAAAGTCCAAACAACAAGTCACGCCTAGGGAAGGGACAGAAATTTGCTTAGTTCAGAGCGATCGTTCTTCTCCAGAGCTGTGAGATTAAATGTACAAACACACACAGTACCTGAGAAAGGTTTGCCCGGCTTCAGGCCCAACCGACAGTCGGGTGCCTCCCGCTCGTACTGCACCTGGTTCTGGAAGGCTTGCGGAGCCACGGTCACGTACAGCGGACTCAACATGGTCGCCAGCACGTTCATACGCTCCTCAATCTCTGCCTCTTCGTTCTTCACCGACAGCCGGAACTTGCGCACCGTCTTCGACCGGGCGTACTTGCATCCGTTGTAGTACATGGACCAGCTGCAGCCGAAGCTGTACGACACACCGCACAGTTCCGGATCGAGTCCTGCAAAACGGAAACAAAACCAAACGAATCACCCGTGAGAACTACCTCCGACGCGATCATTCCCTATGCTCACCGTTCGTACCTTGACAGGCGCATGTTCGGTTCTCGTTCGTAGCGCAGCGACGCACGGTCGGGAGGCCAAATTTGTTCAGCTTCACTGCCAGCATCCGGTAGACACTGTCCGCCTCGTGGTTCGGTATACCGTCCCACACCACAATGCAGATCACAATGAACGATGCCTTACACCTGCGGGACAAACAGAAGGGAACCGAAAACGGACGTGGAAATTCGTTAGAAAACTCCTGGTAAGTCCTAGGAAAAGCTACAGCCCTTCCCAGCGAAGGGAAGGTTAGCTTTCGCTTTTTGCTTGGAGAGCTGAAGGGGCAAAGCATCAACGACCCGACCATAAACTCACCGATGCCCTTGTCGGCGCTTCACCACAAACAGGAGCTTCTCCTCGGGATCGACACGCCGGATGACCCACTTGGCGATCGGACAACCCTGGCTCGATTTTCCCTCCTTGCCGGTGTACACGACCTTCTCGATGCGCAGCTGCTTGCCGGTCAGACCTACGCGGAGTTCCGTCTCTCGCCGTAGATCTTCCAGTGTCGCTGCACAGCCTGAAGAGTAAAGAACAAAAAGGGATTAGGAACGGTATCCGTGTGGAGAGGCGCTAGAAGGTACACCTACCAAGATGCGTGTAGTAGCTGCCCGGTTCGGACGGTGCCTTGTCCGTGCCGGAACTGAAACAATCACAATCGGGCGCTTCCGGTTTGTGCGATTTCTCCAGCTTATCGTCGTCCGCCTTCTGGGCCGGATCGACCGGTTCCTTCTTGACGTTCTTCGATTCCTTCTTGCTCTTGCTTTTGCTGGTCGTTGTACCACCACCAGCGCTTTCCGCCTTGCCCTCGGCCCCTCCTTCTCCATGGTTGTCCTTGGATTTGTCCTTCTTCTCTCCCTTCTTCGATTTTGACTTTGTGCCGGTGGAAGTGGTGGTTGTTGTGGTTGTGGTGGTGCTCGTGCCACCCGTAGTTGTCGCTGCCGACGATCCAGTCTGAACACCGGACGCAACATCGAGCTCCGCCAAAGCACCGCCCGCTGCTGCGGACGATTGATTACCAACGCCCGGATCACTGCCCGGATCCGATCCAAGATTCGTCGAGTTATTGCCCATGCTCCCGTACGCCGAATCGTCCGCTTCCAGCTTGATCGATACCGGATCGGAAGCCGGCAGTAGACTGTTGTTCTTCGGAATCGGGTACGTGTGGGCAGGGATTTGCTGCTCGAAGTTGGTCTGATGAGCGACCGGGGTCGTGATGGCGGGCAGCGAAAGCAACGCATTACCTTCGGGTGTTTGCGCTGGTGGAAGACTGCTGTTGCTGTTGCTGTTACTGGCCGACCCACTGCCGAACCCACCGACACCGGCCGTCTGCTGGTTGTGATAGTTCGGGTAGTTCTGGGTCGAGTAGCTCGAATAGCTTCCGTACGGCGAGTAGTAACTGTTGTAATCCGAGGATGCTCCCTTCACGGACGATCCGCCCGACTGTACGGACGCTTGTGCAGCGGCCGACTGCGTGTTGTCGGAGTAATCGCCGTACCGGATGAAATTCTGATAGTTCTTCTCGTACCCACCGTCAAACTTCGGCAACGCCGACTGTCCATCGTCCATCAGACCGGGCTCTTTCTTCACGCTCATCAGATTGTAGCTCGAGCCGCCTGTCTGGCCTGCCGCACCACCCGGATGATGGAACGCTCCGGACGAACTGGTTCCACCCGTCTGCAGATGCGGATTGAACCCGCTGGACAGGGAATCGTGCCGGAAGCGGTTCAGCGGACTCTTGTCGTCCACGAACTTGCTGTCCACCATCATCGAGGATGCGCCGGCCGGTGAGTAACCGAGAAGCGATCCGGAAGTTTGGCTTCCGTTCGGGGTGGTCGAGCCACCGGGATATGTTTGGTTCATGTTCGAGTAGTTTTGCTGCTGCTGCTGCTGATGGAGCAGCTGCTGATCGTGATGCATCATAAAGTTCGAGCTGCTGCTCGAATAGCTGGAAGATTTCGTGTCCACGAGCCCCTGCTGTCCAAGGTGATCGAGATGATGCTGCTGCTGCTGCTGCTGGGCGGGATGTTGCTGATGGTGGTGATGACCACCGTGCTTGGATTTGCCATGCTTATCGCCACCCTTTCCCTTCGCCTTGGACGAAGGAGATCCTGCCGATGGGGAACCCGATGATGAGGATGACGAAGATCCACCGGATTTGCCCATCTTGCCCTTGAGTTCGCCGCCAGTCGGCGATCCAATGCCACCTCCACCGGGGTCGGTATTATTCTTGTCGATTAATTGCTGCTTCTGCTCAAAAACCGAATGCTTTGCACCGTGATGTAGATCACCACCAGCGAGCAGATGATCGTGCTGCTGCTGCTGCTGCTGCTGTAGCTGGTGATGGTGGTGATGGTGATGATCGGTGAGCGACGGTGACTTCATGCCCACCGACGTAGTACTACTGTGACTTGCGCTGCTACCATTGTTGTTGTTTGCGCCGCTACCATTGCTATTGCTTCCTGTCGCACCCGCACCACCTCCTCCTGCCTGTTGCGGGTGCTTCCAACTCGGATCAACAATACTGCCAATACTGTTGATCAGTCCTCCGCTGCCGCCACCATCTCCGATAGTAGTACCTTCGTTCGCTGTACTGCTGTTACTGTTGCCTCCGGTGCTGCCAGTGCCACCGGCCATCATGCCGGGGCCACTAGCGGCCCCCGACGCCGACTGCTGTCCGGGCGTACCCGGCCCGGGCCCACCCAGATGTGTCGGCGTTAGGCTGTCTCGGAGATGGTGGCTATACGATAAAAAATGACCGGTCGATTGCTGTGTACCGGTCGGCTGCTGTTGCTGCTGCTGCAGCCCGAGATGCGATCCCATGTGTGACATGCTGCTGTCCTTCTGGTCGCCCTTGTTCATGATCATCGTCTTGAGCCGGGAGTTTAAGTTCACCCGATCGGACTGATTGAACAGATCCGCACCGGACTGCTGCTGCGATTGCTGTTGCTGGTTCCATCCCCAGTCACTCTGCATGTGGCTGGGCGATTGCTGGTGCTGATTGTCGGTTGGAGTGCCCTGCTGCATTGGGGACGGTGTGTGCATGCCACTCTGTCCGCCACTGCCACCACCGCTACCGTACCCGACCGGCGTGTTGTTGCCGTTGTGGCTCGGAGACTGCTGCAAACTGCCACCGCCCGACGAGCTGCCCCCATTGTACGGGTTCGGGGACTGCTGGGCGTACAGCTGCTGGTTCGAGTTGGGGCGTGGTGGCTGACGGTTCGGGGACTGTGGCACACCCTGCGGTGGATGCATGGAGGACGAGGAGCCCGTGCTGCCATTGTTGTTGGTGGTGGTGTTGGAGCTGCTGTTACTACTGCTACTGCCGCCGTTGCCAGCGTTCGTAGCGGTCGCAACCGTGGATGCAGACGGGGACGATGACGCGCTAGCGGAGGACGTACTGTTGTTGCCGTTCGCGCTCGCTGCCGTGGTGGTGGTCGTCGTCGTCGACGTCTGCAGGCCGCCGTAATCTTGCTGGCCTGAATACCCATTACAATTGAGTGAGCGCGGCGGTACGCTGTTCACCCGTGGATATCCAGGCATGTCGTTTCCCGACGTCGCCGAAGCTGCCGCCGAGGACTGTTGCTGTTGCTTGCTGCCGCCGAGCTGCAGATTGAACTGGTCGTGCGGATTGTTGCCGGCGTGGCCGGACACGATCGTAGCCGGGCCGGTCGATACCTGACCGGCGTAGGTGACTGTGGGTGCGAAGCTGACGCTCTGCAGCGACACCTGATTGATCGGGGCGATCTGGTTGGCCTGGAAGTCGTAGCGCTGTACGGCGGGTGGTGCAGCGTACGTGCGGCCATAGTTCGGATCGAACCCGATACCTGCGGTCTGGACGTAACCGTTCGGTTGGTATGCAGCATATCCCTAAAACCCGAGAAAGGCGGATCGTTAGATTACGGGCCAAATTCTTCCAAAAAAGCAAGGTGACCTACCTGTGGTTGGAACTCCAGCGAGTTTAGCGGTGTGATAGCGGGAGTGTTCTGTGGGATCTGTTGGATAAACTGATTTTGCCAGCCCTGGGACGGGTCTGCTTGCCAGGTGGGATAGAACGCCATTGGGGCCTGCAAATAGAGAGAGAGAGAGGAAGAGGGACATTAATCAAACTATTTTATTGGTTGACTTTGAGGCCATCGAACAAAAAAGCCGCTCAAATTAGCTATTAAGAGAAACCCAGAAATCCTCTTCTTAGTCCCGCGCAATATCCCTTCAACTTAAACTTTAAATTCTACACTTCCGGCCTAATACGTATGTGTGCGAGGTACGGGGGGGTCTTGCTGCCTATTCTATTTCGGTGAAAGGAATTTTAATTCGGCTATTTCTATGCAAACGAGCTGCACTTCCACCCGGCGAGCTTCTTATCGTATCGTATTTGCATCACCCTCGAGCCACTTCCTCTCGCCCCGCCCCCCATGCACACACACACACGTGCACGCACGCGCGCAGTGTGTGTGTGTGCGGACCACGACTACCACACCGGGAGGGAAAGAATCGCCACTTTGCATCTATTTATTGCTGCTTGAAATAATTTATTAGAAAATTTGCATACATTTCACCGCCTCCCTCTTCCCATGCCACCCCTCCTTCCCTGCGTCCTCACCCCCCACCAAATGGAAGGTTATAATGGCTTCAAGAAGCACACTAACACCGACACTATACTGGTGGTGGTGGTGGTGGTTGTGGCCACCATCGCCATGGCCGTTTGTTTGCTAATGTAGATCGAGCGCCATTCTCGGCTGTTCCCTACCCTCGGTGCGCGAGAGCGTGTTATCTCCGAGAGGGCACACGCGGTTTGTTTTGTGTGTGTGCCGGGGTTTTGCTCGGAAAGTATCCAAAGATTAGTATCTTTCTGCCGCTTAAACGACGAGGGGGAACAAGCATGTACTTAAAGACGGGTTCCTGCCAGGGTGCAACCGGAGGAGACGAACACGTGTCAGGTTCGGCCCTCGATTACGGAGCTAGCCTAATTATACAATGCCGTGATTTTGATACCTATTTCCATAATTTCATACACGTGTTTTTTGTGCATATTTGAAAAAAAAGGAACGAAAAATAGCCAACATTACTTTTAACGGACAACGACAGGAATCGTGTGATGGAGATGGTCGATCGATTGCATACGAATTTGCTTGCGAGCCTTTTTTGGGATTAATTTTACGATTATTGCTCCCTCATTACACTGTCCTTCAATACTTTCACTAAAATATCGTTTATTGATTGGAGGTAATGCTCCAACAACCTGTGCCCCAATTGCATTCGACCAAACACGCACACCGAACGACACCTTCTTTAACCTCCAAAACGACTGTCCTGGTGCGAGAAAGTAGTGACCATCCATATCGCACACGACGACTCGGCGCGTGTGGGCGAATTGTTTCTTCTCGGCACGAAAAACTGCTCTCCATGTTTCGCTAATTGGTTCCAAACTATCCAAATAAAAACCCCTCTAGAGTGTCCTCTTCACCGCTCAGCGATATCCACCAGCCAGACACGAACAGGTTAGACGGAAGTGTGAGCTCAGATAAAGCGCCACGGGTTGCAGACGAGTGAAAGCCAACGACGGCGATGCTTGGCCGTTTGGTGCCTCATCGTCCCCGAACGCGGACCTTCATTTGCCGGGGCGGACATAAAACGGGTGCAATAAAATTTTAATTGATTTCATAAATTACACACACTCTCTCACTCACTCGCTCTGTCGCTTGTCACTGGTTGACAACCGGCACACACCGGTGAGATGGAAACAATCTTGGCTTGCTAAGATGACTCAGGAAGAATGTTTGTGAACGCAAACTGACTCGAAGAAGGTCAGCTTTTGACAGGTTTGCAAATGTCAACCGACGAAAAGGCGTTTGTTTTAATTTAAATTGTTGCATACTGCATGAGCCCTGCTTTTCACACGATTGAAATGCTTCAATTAGCTGTTCTCACACCATCAGGTGGCGAATGGCATTCGAAAATGCACTCTTTTCTTATACGAGCTCGGAGGTTTGCTTATTTAGGACGTCAAGATTAGCACCGAGACTTCGCATTTTCGGTCGATAAAACTTACGGAACGCCACTGGGTGGAAAATCGTTGCCCATGGAACGACCGTGATGGCGGCGGCGACGACTATACGAGCGCATCGTGTTGCATCGACCTCTTGCTGAGTGTGTATGTGTGAGGAGTGTGTGCGTTTGTTTGTTGGTGTCTCTTTCCTCTAAGCGACAGCACCGCACCGACGGCACCGAGAAGGGGTCGGTGACGAAAGGAAGTTTTGCGCCAGACAATGGGAGCATAAATTACGTTCCAGTGACTTTGTTTAATTTATTACAATTGAGTTTTCCTCCCTTTTGGGCCGCCACTTTTTCGGTGTCTTTTCAATACACTTTGAGAGGGGGGGGGGGAAGGAAGGTCAAGGGGGTGCAACTGATGGGGTGGGGGCTGGTGTGGTCGCGAACTTCCTCCGAAAAGTTGTCCCCCTGGTGCTGTTTTCCGCCTTCTTTCAAAGTGCATCGATAACAGCACGGGGAAGCAACAAAAAGGGTGGCCGCCATGCATGTTGCAAATGGCACACCACACATACACACGTACGTACATGCTGTGACGGGGACGCATTATTTTTCAACCACTTCGTTGCTTTCATCCCCCCACTTATGTTCCACTAGCCCTTCTTCCCCCAATACGAAAGGTAATTTATAGGACGACAAGCTATACAAACGGGGCTGTAAGAAACACACTTTGAAACTATTGTTTCTCCACACTGGTGGGGTTTTTCCTATCTTTTCATCCAAAACCTTCTTACAGACACAAGGAAAACAATACATTTTCTTCTGCTTCTTTCCTGCACCTGTGGGACAGCAAGGGAAGGAAAACTGCACTGTCTTTTTGGAAGCCACCAGCAGGTTGGCAGCAGGTTGTCAGCGGATTTGTGTCGGGAAAAACAGGGAGCCTTTTAATCTTATCACAAGATACGATACGAATGCCGTTTGAAAAACCGGGCTACAACAACGATAAATTGCACCGCTGGCTGTTGTGTTTGCGCGCGGGATGGAAAATGGAAATTGGTAGGACGGATTGATGAATGAGTCTAATTTGCATAAAAGCTTTTGATTTTCATATGCGAAATAAATATAAATTGGAATTCCTTCTCCTGTTTTAAATTCTAAACCTCCGAGTCGAGAAAATCAATTTAAAGACTTTTTTCCCAGCTCACAGCTACTTTAGCTACTTTTAAAGCACTTTGTAGAGCTCACCAGCCATAGAGGCAGAATTGCGCCATTATAAAAATAACACACACTTGAAATGACCGGCAAAAGTTGAGCAAAACAACACAACCTCTCCGATCGCCCTCTCAACTCTCAAAACAATCCCGGTCGTGTTGTAGCGGCCCTTCCTTGAAACACAACAAACGAGATAAAAATATGTATCACAACATTCATCTCGTACCGGCGGCGGCGGCGGCGACGCACAACAACAACAGTGAATGCAAAAATAAAAACACCACAACAATATCAGCCCACGGTGCCGAACAACGGGGCCAATGAATCATCCCTTGTTTCTTCTCGAGAGAGAGAGAGAGAGAGAGAGAGAGAGAGAGAGAGTGAGAACATAAAACATAGAAAACATAATAAACGAAATATATAGGTACAAAAGTAGTAAAAGCTTTTTGCAAACAACCGGAAGCGTAGTGTGATGAGGTTGCAATGAGTGAGAGCAAGCGAATCGTTCCACTAATGGCGCTAATGCTTTCTGCTCAGTTCAACCCTCGGAGTGCTTAGGAAATGCTGGCTATCATTAGACGTTTACGTTGCGCTAAAGATGCTTCGGAAAGGGCGCGTGATTAGCTGGTGTTAGGGACGTCGTCAAAAGACCCTTTGAAAAATTGATTAAAATATTTAATCCAAGAAACAAATTGATACTTTGTTAGACATAAGTTGTAGAGAAACGTATTAAAAAATAGATTTTCACGATTTTTCATTCCACGACCTTGTGTTCTAGCTATCCACCAAACTGTTCATCGTTTTATGTAATAAATATTTTATGTACAGATAAAATTTCACAATGATAGAAGTTGATTTAGAGCAATTATGGCTAAAATAGTCGAGGCAGTTCAGGTGAACATTACTCAGTGATCCTGACGTCCTGATAGAATCGCTACAATCCGATTAACCATGGAAGAGTATTCTCGACCAGATGGACATTGCTATAGAAAACTCGTTGCCGATGACTCAGATAATGTCGTCTATGAGACAATCATTTTGAATGAGCGGCTCGATATTAAATATCGATATTAGAGGCTCTCTACTGACCTCAAAGTGGCCCTAAGCTTTTTTTTCGGGTAAATCTCTGTCCTTGAGGTTCCACTTCCAGCACTATCAGTTATCATATTTACCACCCACATACACCAGTTGGAAAGAAAATCTGACTTGTCAAGGTCCCGTGTTCTTTGCTTGTTCTTTTTCCGTACTGCTCCAGCCCGACGAAGCCGTGGTTGGGAGGAAATATATTTTATATAAATGGCTTATTATGCTGGCAATATAATCATAAATCATAATAAGCAATGTACGGCTTGATGGAAAGGCACACAGTTTTTCCTCTTCCTGTGCTGGCCACATTCCTCCGGCAGAGCACACGGAGTATTGGATGATTTTATGCTGTGTGCAAACATTTCACAGCAGAACGGAGGACGACATCCGGCTCGAATGTCTCCGCACGGCGAGGGTCAGCGACTTTTGACCATGCTGTGGTACCACACACACCAAACACAAAATCACACATACACATAGAGAAGATGATCATGAAACTTCGTCTTCAAAGACAAATCCACGCAGTTCACGGTTTGTGTGAACCTATGCGAGGTTGTGTGTTCGGTCATTCGTCTTAATGCTGCTGCTGCTGCTGCTGCTGTGACTCCCTCTGCTCACATTCGTCCTTCAAATTGAACGAGTGTGTGTGTTTTTGTGTGTGCGTGTGCATGACGTTTCTTCCTACAGCGCGCACGTCAATTGCGCAATTTCGATCGAGACATTATTTCCCTGCCTTTTTCCACCGGCCTTGCACTGCACAAACTTTTCCTTTGACCTTCCTGCTACACGCTGGAAAAACCGTTCCAGCTGCTTGCCATTCCTGCCCATCCACCCACCCACCCACCAACCCTCTATTTGCTTCATTATCATTTTCCACCCAAAAGGAGCTCGTCCGAAGGAGGTGTGTGAGGCGAAGGGGCGGAAGGCAGGAGAGAGCTTTTCCTTCCGTTGATTGCGCCCTACCAAGCAGTATTTCCCAGGACTGGGACCGGAGGATTGCGGTGGTGGTGGTGGTGAGCAAGGAATTGCTCTTCTCCGTTTTCCCTCCTATTGTGTTTTCCACAACGCTAGCGAGCGGCGTGTGTAGAGCTGTGTTTGTGTGTTAGCTGCACACATACACACCCTACTACATCTCTCGCAAAGGAAAACACGAAACACGTTTTCCGTGTTATTTTTCTTCCATCGTAAAAACCATCGTTTGTAACCTCCATAACAATCTCACACGCACACATACACATGCAGTGTGCACCACGAGGCAAGTCGTGCACACATACGTGGAAAATGGCCAAGCAGGACGATGGTTTTCCACTACCCAACCACACAAGGCACAATATACAATGCCGGGTGAGAACACACATTTGTGCTCATACCCACACACACGCGCCGGGGCAAGATGGCGACAACGACGATGATGTCTCTCCCTCCCCCCCCCCCACCCCTTTTTACGAGGAAAACCACACATAGAACACGTCGCACCCTTCCCCGTGGTGAGATTCTTGTGTGGAAAAGCGGCGAAGAAAATGGCGAGGAGCAAAACAAGCGGAGCACTATTAATTTTCCTTCTATATTGCTTGCTCTCTCTCTCTCACACACATGCACGCTCTCACACTCTAACAGCTCCTACTTCTTCTTTTTGCACCAACGTCATCGTTTTTCCACCCTCTTTTCCACCGTTCTCTTCTCTCACTCTCTTTCTCTCTCTCGTTAAATCTCACCCCAATGCAATATCAAACCCACCCCGTTCGCCGCTTCCCTTCTCTCGACGTTGAAGGCAAACGCGTTTCACTATCGTCATCTTATTTACCCATCTCACCCACCCATTCCACTCCCCTTCGTTCTCGTTCCTTCCGTTTTCCCCGCTTCCTACATCGAGAGGCACCACGAGGACAAGGGAATGGGGTTCCCTATGTACACATAAGCTTTTCATTACTAGACGGAAAATCTCCCCTCGTCTCCTAACCTTCTCCTTCCATCCATCCTCTAAACAATCTACCCCTGGCCACCAAATGGAAAAAAAACATCACGAGCGGCGTCCATTATTTTCCCCTCTAACTCTCTTTGCCACCTTCCTACCCACCGCACTCTTGATTGTGTTTGGCGAACGTATTCATGTGTGTGGATGTGTGTGTGTGTACATAATTCATTATTATTTCCCCTCTTCTCTCCTTGCTCCGACAACACCCACCGCACTGGCACAATACTTTTCGCACTTTTCCACCATTCTAAGTGTCCTTTGCTCCTTCTTTTCGATCCCAGCAACCAACACGTAAACCGGTCGACCGGTGAGCATATCTCAGAAATAGTACGCTCTCTTCTTCTTCTCTCTTTCGCTCGCTTGTGGCGTGGAGGGTTTTCCATCACGCTTGCTGCGATGGGTGCTGTCTAACGTATCCGTTTTACGTCCTCTAGCCGGCTGCGGTGGATTGTGCTGGTAACACACCACGTGCAAAACCGTTACCAACGCACCAAGAGTGCAAAAGAGAGGGTTGGGAGAGAGAGAGAGGGCGAGGGAAATTCTTTTGGGTTACGTCAAAACCAACAACTATCTTTGGTTGTGTAAAGGAACCCCGGCTAACCGAGCCGGGATGAATAAGTGGCAAGAAATGCATTACGCCACACCACACGCACTCCACAAAACGCATTTTTGCTTCGCTTTTCGTTGTTGTTATTTGCTATTAAAGAGAATAATAGCCTTCTAGCAGCACAAAAATATTGGGAGCATTTTTCGTTTTTTCGATGGAGGCTCCTGGTAGCTCATGAAGCAAACGCAAAAAAAACTACCCCTAATTTTCATAAAATCAAAGCGAAACTTCAATTACACCGAGTACACATTACATTGCTATTTAACAAACATGCACACGTACCACGGTAAATAAATTAATATTCTTAAACAAACCGAACTTAGTGGCGAGCGAATAAGGGTGGCAAAATATTCCACAACCAAATCCTTCACTCTCTCTTTCTCTCTCATTCGTCAGCAAATTCGTGTTGAAGCAGTGGAAGTTAAGCCAATCTTTGCGCTGCGATATGGAAGTATGCAAGTAAAGCGCAATTTGGATAACTTTTTTTTTGCCTTTGACTGGAACTGATGCAAAATACAAATATCGCAGTGTTAGCTAGCTAGTGCTGGTTCCGGAAGGTAATATTTATTTTCCCACCCCTCTACACACACATACACAGTTAAAAGTGGAACTAAATCCGGGCGAACGCTAAGAAGAGGTTGTGGTGGCGGCGGTGTCGTCGTGATGAAAATGAAATATTTGGATATAATTTTGCTCTGTGTAAGCAAGCAAGGATGCCGAAGCCCAAATACACCACCGCCGCTCCCACAATACGGTGGAGGAGACCGAGAGACATATCTAGAAAGGGAAAAGCTTCATCTCGTGGCCAATTTTTCATGAGGCATACGTTTTTTTTCCTCCTTCCAGCATCGACCGATAGCGGGTGATAGGAATGCAAGAAGGAGAGAGGGAGTGATAAAGAGCGAGAGGGATAAATAGAGAAGCAAAAAATTAATAAAACAACTTTCCCACTTTCCTCACCAACCCCTCTTCCCTCTCTTCTTTCCGCCATCCAAAAAAAAGACTCGGCTCGGCATTTTGCCGGAGTGCAATATCTCCTCCAATCACTTCCTGGGGAGCATCGGCTTCAGCATCAGTGGCAGCAGCGCACCATCTGCAGCACCGAAAAAGGAAACCGTTCACATGCTAGAGAACACCATCCTTGCCATTTCGTCACACACACACACACACGCACACATACGCTGTACGTAACCTTCATTTGCCGGGCTTAATATTTATTAAAAACAGGCTCCACCGAAATGAGTTGCTTTCTGTCCTTCCCTCGGCTCGATACGGGGGCGGTGATGGTGATGGTTTTGCTTTTAGAAAATTCGGGTCCTGTACGCCACGAGATGAAAACGAGATTATTATTACTTGCCCTTTTTTCCCCCGTCCTGCCTTTTCCCGGGCAATATTCATTCTCATCTCGACGAAAAAAAAAAAATGATGAACGCACACCACACATACCAGAGCCCTTTCGATTTTGATGAATAAACAAATGCAGCAGCAAGTTCATCATCATCATCGTCGTCGTCGCTAAACAAAATAACTTCCCCCCTCAAAACTCCACTTCCAACATCCGGAGGAAAAAAACATCAAGCTTATTTCGAAGGAAAAGAGGTCCCGTTATCCGTCGATCGGCCTCGCACACTTTTCGCTCAGGAAAAGGCACAAAAATTCATCAACGAGAAAAGCCAAAATTACCTTTTCCTTCTGTACACACACTACAATCCACCCTAGGTAAGTAGTAGTTGTAGCAGCCCCAGCACTAGGCGCAACCAGAAAAAAAACACAGTGCGTTGTTGCAGAAAATGCCCTTTTTAGACTGATGAAAAAGTAATACCAAGGGGGGGGTTTTGGTCTTTTTTCTTCCAAAAATTTTCCCTCCCACAGGTGAAGCCACACGGAAGCCCCGAAAAAAGAACTACTAGTAAAGCTAATAATAAATGTCATAAGAAGCGGCCCAACTTTACCTTTATCTCCACGACCTCTGGGATAATCATGGGGGTTGGAGAGATGGATTAACTTTTTTTTCTCTCTCCCCACCACACAAAAAACGATGGAGCACACGGCACAGAGAATGTGTGTGTGTGTGTGTGCTGCTTAAACCAATATCATAAATTATTAAACTTCTATCTTCAAGGCGGGTAAACATTTCCCAGGAAATGGAACGAAAAACCCCCAGACCGAAATGAGATTGATGGAAATCTTCCTTTCCAATTTCAGCAAAGCGAGCGATAAACAAGTTGGCTAAACATTACTCTCCCTAACAGGAGCACGAGCAGGTTGTACTAATAAGTGTCAGGGAAAGCATGTGCTGACTGCCAATAGGAAAATGTTTTTCCTTTAAAAAGCTAAGAGGAAAAACACCTAATTTTCACTCGGAAAGTTTCGGCCTGGGAAGGTTGGCATTATTTGAAATTTTACCTCAGAAAAACCCCAAACTAACAATGAGGCATTCGGAAATGCTTCGACTTGACTTGAAGCTACTGCTGCTGCAAGTTAGTATGGGGGGATGAGGGGTCCTTGAACTCACTCTACATACTCCCTACCAAAACTACGGGCCTTTGTGTGTCTCTCGTTAGCGAAAGTTTAATGAAAACGTAAAACTTTTCACCGAAAAACTCACTCACCAGCCTTGCTGGTTTTGGCTGGGCGGGACTTGGAACTCAACTCGCCGGTTTTTTGTCTCCCGTCCCGAGGTATCCGATTAGCTTAACTTTGGGTTTATAATCAAGTTTTTAATTGAATGTACACACAACCTCAACCGGATCGGGACGCGCGAGATATTTCCGATTGCGAGAATTTCGATTGCGATCACTTACCATTGGCTGTTGCGGCTGATCCTTCATGACTTCGACGCTCGGTTCCGACTTGACGACGATGGACTGATGTTGCTGCTGCTGCTGCTGCTGGAGGTTCCCAGGACCTCCTCCTCCTCCGCCGGGTGGTGGAGCACCTGGTATAGGCGGATGGCGTGCGAGATGATGCTGCAGCTGTGCCTGCTGCTGATGCTGCTGCTGCTGGTGCTGGTGCTGGCTAGGGCCACTTCCTAGCAACACACTGTTGTGGACGCCCGGTGCGGACGCGGTGTTGGCGGCTGTCGGTGGTGCGGCTGTCCCGGTCTGTGCACCGGACACGGTCACCAGTTGCTGTTGGGGCTGCTGCTGCGATTGGTTGCCCTGCACCTGCACATTGGGCGTTGCCGGGGTGCCGGTGGTAGTGTTCGGGGATGGGTGCGGCAGGGAGGCCGGTGCGGGACTGACGGCCGAGTTTTGGGGCACGTTCTTGGGTGTTGCGCCGAGATTCAGTGCCTTGCGACCGCGACCACTCTGTGGGGAGAAGGTAGACAAAACAAAGACCAAAGTTAGTAAATATCATTTTATCAAATAAATTTAAGGAAATAACTAATTAAAAAGAAAACAGAAATTATACTTAAAAAATGTTCTAAACAAGTCAACACAATCATTAAATCCAACGAAAAGCAAACAAGAAAAACAGAGGGTACAAATTGCGACCATGTGCAATTCGCCGCCATGAATCAACCATCCAACGTACGTGGGGAATGAGGAGAACAGCCTTCGCCAGCTTCAGACAACGAAAAATAAAAGGCCGACAGCGGAAACGAGAATGAAAATTTATGGCCCTGAAGAAAAATGCTATTTATTATTGAATTATATTTTTCTAAACCATCCCACACCCGGCTTCGGGGCCCGCGTCCATAAACAGGGGTTGTTTTGGTTGTTGTTGCTGCTGTGGCACACGGGACGAATGGCAGGATTAAATGGCTTTAAAAAATACGCTAAGCCCAAGCGAAAACTAACCCTGCTGCTGCACGGTAAACGATCGAGCGCGATCAGCAGATTGCATGTATGTGAGTGAGAGAGAGAGAGAGGGTGTCAGAGCAAAGAGACTAACCCGAACCCCAGCGCAGTTTTGCGAAAAACGCGCGGGAGAATCTAATAATAGTAAATACTAATTAATGGTATTAATAACAATTCATTCCTTCCTCCGCACTTTTTAACTCAGGGAGGGTAAGAGGTGTCGGCGAAAAAGGTGAGTCTTTGCCACACACAAACACACACAAAATGCACCACGACCTTAAGCGCAGCACACAAAGCGTTGCAACGGAGCAGAGGAAAGTCTCCTATAATAAACGGTCTTGTTGGAGCGACAACGAGACACAAGGGTGAAGGGATGGATTTGGGGGGAGCGTACGGAAGGGGTGCAAATTGTAAGGAACGGTACCATAACCGAGCACGACTTAGACGAGGAGATGGATGGGGGAGTCTTCGCCTTAATTATCGTTATTATTCATCCGTTATCTTGGCAAGAGACCTCAAAACTACGGCACAGCGAAGAAGGAGCACTCCAATAGGACGCTCGCAACATTGAACCTTCATCGGTGTCGGTCTTTCGCAACGAGCACAATCCATGCCAAAACCACCGTCACCATCACCACCCCACGCGGAAAACAATTCCCCCTCTCCGCCCCCTTTTTGTTGGAGAGGCTCATTGTTTCGTAATGCACCAAAATCACCGCTAGATGGCGGACGCATCGGAAGGGAGAAGAGGAACAGCAAGCGCGTGAAAGAGAGAGAGAGAGAGAGAGAGCGAGAGCGAGAGTGTGCGGAGGTTTTGGAAAATTTGACTCTTTACGGACCATTAATTTATTTGGCAATCAATTTTCGACTCACACACACACACACACAGGTACGACTTGTCCAACTTTCGTCCACACGTCTAGCTCTGTATAGAAGGCGAAGGGACATTCGTGGAGACAAGATGGTGGCGCACGCAGTTATGGAAAGTTTATGCGAATACGCCGGAAAAACCTTCCCCTCTGGCCGCACTCCTCAACAACCCCCGGGGCCTTTGTCGTGTCCGCAATTGAAAGACATGCCGCCATTTTCGGAATGTCGGAGCAATGGCGAGTGATTTACCGTGTTCCATGTTGACCGCCGGCCTGTGTGTCGTCGGTGTGCAAATTCGTTTTGCGGTGGAAAATATTTCAAACACCAAATAAGGGAAAGCGGTACGCTGTTCTAAAGCATCCTTCTAATTGATGATTCTACCGGCTAAAGCAGCGAGCAGCACTATTTGCCGTATGTCCTTAGAAGTGGAAACTGCTTGTCCACATAGAGAGTATGGGTGTGTGTGTGTAGCACACTAAATGCATGATGCCGTGAGGGCCAATATTTGAAAGGTCCCGTCGCCGTCGTCGTCATCCTCGGCGTCGTGTTTCGCTGCTCTCTTGCAGTGTAAACATCAACCAAATTATGCTGGCAGTTCAAACCGAGAGCTGACACACACACACACACCAGCGCACGGATGGCGCCATCTGCGGTACACGATGACGAAGCAGAACCCCCCGGTTCTTCCCGAAAAGTGTATGTGAGGCGGACATTTCCTTCTCATCAGCGGGTTGATTGTTGTTGTTTAGTGTGGCGGAATGGGGCGGATTGGATGACGGTGTGCTATAGAAGGGTATCCATCATCATCAACATCGGCCCACCACCATCATGATGACGATGATGATGATGATGATGTTGCTTGCGTAAACACAATTCCTTCCTTGATTGCTTGAATTTCTGAGCGACTGCGAGAGATCTCCCAAACCGAATTCTTCCTGTTTTTTTGGCCACCCATCTAAAGAACACTATTTGAGTCTTCCCCAAACCTAACCTCATTCTACACACGTGTTTGTCTTCCCTTTGTATGGTAACACTCCGTCGCCCTGCCATCCTTTTCCCCACAGGCTGGAATGTGTTGAAGGCAATTAGGCTCGGAAGGTTCCGTCGTGATGATGTCCCAGAAAACAGGAAATGCTCCTCTATTTACGTGTGTGCGTGTGTTTGTGTACATGTGGAGCTCTCCCAAAAATGGGGAAAATTTGCATACCGTTGCTATAAACAAAACCCCGAAAAAACAACGACAAGGATCGGTTTTCGTCCGCAAAATTCAAGGAAGAAAAACTGTCTAATTACTTCCATCTGCCGGGCGCAATTGGGGATTTTTGTACGCTCGTCGGTTTTTGAGTTACTTTCATTAAGGGCGAGGAAAGTTTTTGATTAGAATTTTCGTCCTCGCCCGTCCTGTGCCTACTAAACAGGATCCTCCTCTGTCCTGTGTTTGATTCTGTACTGTGAATTTGTAAATTGGACTTCCGCACTAGCAAGTCACTGTTGAGTGTAGAGAGAGAGAGAGTTCGACCTTACACACACAGACATTCCGTAGTAAATCATCTCTCTGCTGCCGCTACACTGCCCGCCACACGTTCTTCAACTTCAACCAGCTCAAAGATCAAGACCCTGGGAATGCTTGCAAAGTCATTAATTATTTCCCCAAAAGCGTTGTGTTACTCATGGCAACGAGCTCCCCCATTGATTAGAGACAGGCTGGCGTTAGAGGAACGCAGAAGGTCCATTTTGGACGACAGTTTTCGGCCACGGCAACTCCAACTTTACCTCTCACCATGGCAACCTCCTTCAGGACATTGTAAGGGCGTGTGTTGTTGTAATTAACTTTCCCAAACTCCCAATCGACATCATGTTTGGCCGCACCAAAACAACCAGGTGGTGCCGATCCGATGTTAAAATAAAAATAATACAAAATTAGGAACATAAATATAATGTTTGCTGTTGCTCGGAGTCGCGGCCACAAACAAATACCTCTTCTTCCACACACACACACACACGCAATCGAAATGACATGAAAACGACAAAACAACAACAAAGTATGGCCAGGTTTGTAGCGCTAATGATCGGGAAACGATATCCTCCGCCTCTTCTATCCCGCAGCAGGAAGGCGATGGTGCGTTTGCGGAGGCCGGGAGACCAGCAGCTGAAGCCGGGAGGCCGCCCCCTTCAGCTCATTAGCGCAGGAAAATGGGAATTTGGCCTCGAGTGCTCGACATCTTGACACCGGACAACCGGAGAGCGGGTAAATGAAGGAAGGGCAACGGGAAAGTGTGTGTGCCGTTGTGTATCTCGGTGTGCTCCACTCGCACCTAAGCCCCGAGGAGTTGGGGAAGAACACGGGTCAATGTTTAACAAACGATCGAACAAGTACACAGAAAATCCACCTCGTCTCCTCGTTGTTTTTTTCTGTCCTCGCAAGGCTTTTCGGGATCAGGCACGATTAACGGAGCGGAGGACAGCAGAGTATGGGTGCGACGGTCAACATATTTATATTTTTGCCCGTAATGATGCTCCACCAACCACCCTCCACTTCAACGGGGTTTTCTGGTTTGGGCTGTGGTTGATAAATGATTTTTCACACTTGGCCAGGAAAATACAGCCCGAGGGAGTCAGTATTGTGCCTCAAAGCTTGATTAAAGCCGTACAAACGGTGCTCCATAAAACGTCATCCATCAATCACGCCAACGAAAACAGGTAAAAAATAATGAGCATTTCTACAAACACAACATGCGACTCAATTTTTATTATGCGCTTTTCTCTAATGATACGATGGTCTGCATAGGTAAGACCACCCCTCCCGCTTGCAACTGGTGAAGCCAAACAAACGCTCATAAACTCCATTTCCCATACGGCAAAGGTCATCCCGGACGGGAAAGCCACTGTCATGCATGACAAACACGTGTCACACCACGTGGTGAGTGCCGCTTACGTTATGACCTGATTCACTTCTTCAGACCCTTTCGCTGATGGGTCAAAATGGCGAACGAAAAAAAAAAAAACTCCAAGAAAAGTCCTTAAATTAAACACCAATTTATCATTCCGTCCTTGAACTGGGGAAGGAGACAACGGCCGCCCTTTTTCACTAAACGTTTGACCTCATTTACCTCCTCCTAGGCCGGTGTGGCACACCTGGGCCGAATCGTGGTGACTCCCGCCCCCCCAAGGAGATTTCTTTCCCTCGTGTTGCAGAAGCACGCACGGCCAAAGAGGTGTATAATAAAAGACAAAACTTTTGTCAAGAGTCCTCATTTGCCTTCTGCGCTGTTGTTTCGGCAGGGGGTTGTCTTCTTCGTCGAATTTAGAATGCGAAAAAATAATAATAACGAACCTTCCTCGCAAAAGGTCGTTTGCTGTCATAACAACGGAAGCAGGTGGAACTCATCATCATCAACGTCCCCACGAACTCATATCCCTAAGCCCCCCACAGCAAACACACAGCGGCAGCAGCTGCGTCGTTTTCGCGCGACTCCTATCGATCCAACACACAACGCACAGAGAGCACCCGCTTCCAAAAGAACTTGAAGTCATCGGGACAACAGCAAACTAGCAAAAAAACCTGGGTTGAAAATAAAACAGATTATATTGATGTCCGACTGGGTGAGTGTGTGTCCGTGTTGTCCAATAAATTGCTCAAATTCTTTATGCACCACGAAAAATGCGTACCTTCTCTCTGAAGGATTCGGCAACCGAACCGTGACCTACAAGCAAACCTCTTACGCCGATAAGCCAGAAAAAAAAGATCCAGCAATAACTTTGAACCCTTTTTCTTGCTTTCTTGCCGACTGTTTATGTCTACGGCAGTAAGCGCGAAAACACAAAAAAAAAAACAGCTTCTTTAAGTCTCAGTTGCCACAAACATCCAAGGGCGAGGCACTGCCAGAACCCTTCGGCAAATGGCCTGCAAATCGTGCATAGCGTAAAGAATTAAAGAAAAACCTGTTGGACATCATCCGGCGCGTCCTTCATCGGCACAACTTTTTCCCCGGTTTTTTTTTGTTTCAAGGGATGCTGCTTCCTTCTGCCACAGATTTGCCAACGAGGAAAACCATTAAAAAAACACACAAACCCTAACGACTGAGCTTGGGAAAAGTAGCAGAGCAAGAGTGAGAGAAAAAAGCCTCCCCGACCGGTCTTTTACTGCCCTAGGGGCAAGTCATAAGGACTTTTCCTTCGGTATCGAATCGGTATAAATTACGGATCGTAGTAAAAAGATTACGCATTCCTTGAAGCGACCGTACCCTCAAACGGTCACGGTCACGGATCGTTTCCATATCGCACGGTGCGGTCCCTTTAACGGTCAGCGCTAAATATGATACGCAAACGACAACCCCCTGCAGGAAGGAAAAGCATGAATGGGGCGACCTTCCTTTTTCCGACGAGTGAGAAAGAGAGAGAGAGAGAGAGAGAGGGAGAAGAAACACCACCACCAATCTATTTATAAAGTTAAGTACATAATCGTCCCAAAAACTTGTGTCTTGTTGTGACTTTGAGCCGGGGGGCCGGCCGGTCGGCCGGGTTGTCGTCCAGGGATACCCCGATTTTCCGGTCAAAACCATTCAATCGTTGTTATCCCCGCGGGAACAAGTCCGGGCAGGTTCGAGCCAAGCCTCCTCCACATCTTAAGCTACGTCCCAACTTTCTTCGTTTTTCGACTCCGGGTGTCCCACCTTTAGGGGTTTGGGAAAGTTCCTTTTTTTCGGTTCTCCCATCCCCCGTAAAGAAAATAGACACTTTTTTCCGGGAAAAGGGATCGGAATTTTGCTTGGCCCACAAACGGTGAAGCCCAGTCAAAACAAATACAAGACTACTAGCGGGGCCGATTTCTTCTGTTTTTTTTTTCAACTAGCAATGCCGGCCCGCTGTGATCAGCTGTGATTGTTTTTAATTCATTCATCCGGTTTAGGAGATTATGAATGAAAAGGTGGTTTCGAAGGCGATGGGAATCACCGGGGACAAATGTAGCTGCTATCGATGGTTCGTAGAAGGAACCGAGAATGGACAGTAATAGCAATGAAAATTGTCAATATTGAATTTAAACTTGGGTAACCTCGGTCGCGGCACCAAATGTTTTTATTCGTCATTCTTAGCAGAATCACAAAAATTGTTCGCTAGTTTTTGTTCCCCAGATGCAGCTCGAATTCCACATGATTGCATGCTGGTCATGGTCACTAAATATTATTTCAAAATTCCCAATCTCGTTTCATTCAGAACGCAAATGGTATTGACGCGCAAAACAGCTGATCCCGAGTTCAAGTGAAATCGAGAGCGATCTCCGAACCTTCCCCGAACCTGCCAACGAGCGTGCCACCTGCTGTTGCAATTGCAATAAACACATGCGATAAATGCGATTCTCAACCTCAATGCACACATACACACCTTCCAAGCTCCGAAAAGCACGTGTATATTTTAATTGATAACGTACGCACACACCAAACCTGGCCGGAGGCTGGAACAACCGTGCACCCCGCCACGGTCACACAAACACAGCCCTTCGATTCGTAAAACCACACGCCAAAATCCTCGCCAAATTACGGGACCTTCCTTTGCCCCATGAGCAAACACACACACTCTCTCCCTCTCTCTGTCTCTCTCTTTCCCTCTCTCACACAACACGCTATCACATTTAATTCGCAGCTTGTTTTCATTCACAACGCATACACCAACATCGGTGCATCGTCGATAGGGGAATGAGTCCGTTTTTTCGCTCGCTTTGGCCACCCATTACCGCCGCGGCCTTTCGTCAGTTATTCTTTACTTTCGAATTGATATTTATATACACATGGATGCATGCATATTTTAATCTGTTTCCCTTTTTGCTGACCTTGCCCCATCCATGCACACACACACACACACACACACACACAACAGCATCAGCATCACCGGCTCATGCTGTGTTGCGGCAGTTGTCACACCGGACCCCGGACAAGCACCAAGCACCGAAACTGCACTTTATTTATTTTCCCCGTGCCGTTTGGCCAGGCAAGCACACAGCGCTTCATTCATTGATACATTTCATTCATACATTCTGACATTGGGAAAGGGGGACCGGCCCTACACCCAATGAGGTGGAGGGGGTTGTGGTTTTTCAATTCCAATGCAGTATCACTCTTCTCTGTCTCATGCAAGCACACTACTCATCCGACTGCAGCAAACGCGCTAACAAAACAAATAAAAATCCGAGCGCACGAGCGCTCATCGTGGCGTGGCGTGGCCAGCAACCGCGCAAACACTCATCGCACGCGATCATCATCATCAACGGCAACAACACACCGGTTCGATTCATTCCCAGCGTGTTGGGGACTGGAAACTCGATGAAAGCCGGGCGCGCGGGTTGTATATCGAAAATTGGATTCAAATTGATTGCCACTTCCGCTTCTCGAATCTCCAAAGAGCGGGCGGGTGGGAGATGGATGGGGAGCTGGGGGGGTGGGGCGTGGGCCCGCATCATGTCACCTTTACCACCACTTGTGTGTCATACCGAACCACCGTCGTTGTGGGGTATTTGCATGAAATAATTTCGGATGAGTTCATGTCGCGTGCTCGCTCGATTGGCTGCTTGCGAGAGAAATTTACACCACAAAGCTCCCCTCCGCATCTTCAACTCCCCCCTTTTTCGGTTCATTCATACACACACAGTCACACTCGTGAGATGGAGTTGAGGGGTTGTTATTGTTACTGGTGGTGGTTTCAGGGGGGCTTGCGCTTTCCCTACCGTTCAGGCAGCCAGCCATTCGGGCCATTTTCGGAAAGTGTTAAATGTTATAATCTGATTCGCACCAGCACAACACAGAAGGGCACACGATCAACAGATTGTTATGAGGAACGCGAGATACGGAGGAATGGGGCACACCGAATCATCCGGCCGAATTCGCGGGCGCGCGCGACCGCGACCGTTTATTTATGGTTGGTATTATCGGTATTTATCGTCGATTGGCGGTCTCTGATGGAATTACGATGCATGATGAGGCGGATATGTGTTCGGTGGGAAAGTGACACCCGGATTGGAGAGATGGGGGGAAAATCGACACACTTCTCTCACACTACAGCTAATGAAGTCACACGCACGCACAGGTGACAACACACGCATCGAGAGCAGTTGATTGGGGAGCGCGATTAAAGGCCTATCATTAACCAGCGCGGGGTTGATGATGCTGTTGAATGAAGGACACAAGAGTAATGCACTGCAATGCAGGTTCGGTGCATGCAAAAGTGGTGCGACAGCAACCGTATCATTATCTTTCTGACTGATGAGTTGGATTTTTTTTATCTTTTGGGAGCGAACGAATACGCTGCGGGAGTTTAAATTTGAATTTTATTATTTGGATCGCAATTATTATTTAAAATCAAAATTTAAATATTTAGATAGGAGAATAAATGGCTTAAAAATATTCAAAAAAATTCTTAAGCCCTCATCAAACACAACAACAAAATTCAAAACGGAAAGCTTTACTTTGTACGTGCGTGTCAACAGTTTACAATACAAAGGACATGAATAGGAATAAAAACACACTCACACACACACACCCGCTTTTCGATTTCAAACTGTTCTACAATGTTGTGGAACGGCTCAAAACCCCAATCAAAACATACCGAACCGTTGCAGCTGCAAACACGGTTCCTCGGAAAGGTCGGAAAAACCTCCTCCCGGTATGTAAATATATGCTCTCAATTTATTTCGGCACATGCGATTGCCGTCAACCACCAACCAACCTGGGGGATGCATTCTAACCGCAGCAAACACACTCACACACACACACACACACACACACACACACACACACAGACAGAATGTCACCACACCAATTGAACGTGATGGTGAAGCTCACTCGGCTTTCGACAGTCCAGGGGAAAAAAAGAACGGTCGGACGTATCCAGTTGATGATTGGTTGGTCTGTCCTGCGGGCGGTGATTGCACCTCAGCAGTATCGGAAAAGTGATATACCCAAATGGAATATTGCTTCCATTCTTTCCACACACACACACACACACACACACACACAAAAAATGGTTTGGTTTCGACGATTAATTGAACCCTTTTCTAGGAGCGTTGTGGCGTACGTTCCCTTTCGATTGGTTGTCGATCGAAAAATCCATCCACAGCAGCAGCGTGCATCAGCATGACAAGCGCCCGAATAGCAAATCATTGGAAAATTGTCATCTCATACCCGGCCATTTTTTTGCTGCCCAAATGGCGATGAGTAATCGTTTTCCGCACCTATCAATAAAAACCGAGCACATTGCACCGGAACCCCGTCATCAAATGCAATCGTCGGGGCAGGGATTTTTTTTTCACCGCTTTGTTTTGAGTTCTTTTCCTTTTGTATTGTGTCTCGTGGTCCCTTTGTGTCTCCTCCGGGTGCGGTGGGTGCACCGTAACGGTTGTGCAACGTGGTGGTGTATCATACACATCGTCATCATACGGCGACGCAATTACGTTTCTATTTCTGTTCCCCAAGTGCAGGTGCAGGTGCAGTGATGGAGAGGACTTAGCTCTGTTGCACGCTGATGGGGGCAAAAGCGATTTAACACCCACAATTAGCTTTTCCAAAGGCAATCGATATTGATTTTTTTAGCTATCTATTAGACTCTCTCTCTCTGTGATGAACGAATGGTGCAAAGAACGAATTCTTCTTCAAGGTTGCATAAGTTAAGGCGCGGATCATTATGTAAATAAAACCATTCCTTCTCTTCCATCACTTATTTTTAGCATTAAATCCTAATGAAGGCCCTATTCATTGCTTTAAAACAATTAATTTCATTTGTAGCGCAACAGCAAACGCTTCGTTTCCTACGAATCCCTCTCCCAGCGCCACAGCTGCAAAATGCATCTTTGACATGATAGACATGAGCTGACGTCGAAACGAACGCACCTTGGCCTTCCCGGAGAACGTCCCGTTAATTGAAACGTCATTTCTGTCGAATTGGGGAAAAACCCCCCGAAAACTCGGAACCTCAGGAGGAAGGTTTCTACGGTCGAACTAATTAAATTCAAACACACAAGCCCCCGCTAGCCATCCGACTGGAAGTCTGGAAAAGGCACCAGCATGAGGCACGCTTTTTGGAAGACCCCGGACGGAGGACACCGGTGGACAGGAAAATTGAATCCTTTATCCTTTTCGTTCGAGGAAGCCTGCTAAGGCCGTGTTGTCCAGGCTGTGGGATTGGAGCATATGAGCTGTGAGTGGATGCACTGCTGCACGAGATAAATCAAATTGGATTTGGTGCATTTTGGCGGAGAGATGACTGTGTGCGTGTGATAACCCTGGTCCAGAAGAACACCAGACAAGAACTAAAATGAAACTATTTCCCTTGTTTTGCCGAAAACCCTCCAACGCCAGCCCTTATTGAGAAATATTAAAATTATGCCGGCCAGGACACCTAGCGGCCAGGTGTTTTTAAGCCTGCTGGATACACAACACAATCACGTCTCTCTCGTTAGGCGACTGTGGCGGTAAGGGCAAAATTAGAAAACAACAAGAGATGATCCTGCCCAACGGGTGGAGAGCCTACGAAAAACACTCACCACACCACCAGCGTTCCGGCCGAACAGGACGTTCTGCATTTGGATTCAATATTATATATAGACACATCCAGCCGAAAGATGCACCGAGCCAGATAATGCAAACGCACGCAGGAAAAGCCATTATTGGATGGCGCTTGTGACTCCATCCATCGTCTGTATGGATCTTCTCCTGCTCCGGCATGGAAGGGGAGGCGCAAAACGAGGAATTTCAATTAACGCGCCACTGTACCGGACACCGGCTAGAGGTGCGAGAGTGTGCCTGGCTTTGTGACAGCACCCTAGTCGTCGTCGTCGTCGTCGTCGTAGTCCGACAACATCCGGTAAGATGTGAAACGCGGTGTGCTGTCCCAACATATAATTTAAAAGCACAAGCGCAGGGACGGGAATTTGTGCGTGTACGCATCCGGATAGATTGCGGGGTTTGCGAAAGAGAATAGCCGTTTTCGGGTATGCGAGAGATCGTTTTCCATACACAACAGTGATCGTAGGTTTGTCCCCAAACACAAGTTGGGTTGGGGGGAGGAGGGGGTTTGGTTAATCGCATCTCGACCAAACGTACTTTCATTTTCCCATCCCTCGGTGCTGGCCAGTTCTAGCAGCCAATAATGGCCAGCTAGCCACCACCAGAGGACATGCATCGGGTGTCCCGGTGTTGCCGATTCCACCTTCAGACACTCGCAAAAAGCCCAGCCCAGATCCCGTGTTTTCGGCTGTGGGAGTGGGTGAGGGATTTTAGATTATAATTTTCCTTTTGAACTGAAAATTTATGCTGCCATAGCTAGATTGCTTCGGCCCGTACGTAATGCTGTATGGCTGTGCACGGGCACCGGAACAAGCAAGCAGCAGTAGATCGTGATTTAAATTATTTATCGAAACACATACACACACACAGCCAGTTGTGGCCAGTCCAGCAGCAGCAGCAGCAGCAGAAGTACATTAGAGCTGGTGCATCATTCGTGGCGCTGGATGTACTCTTAAATATTCGATTGCATATTAGCTTCCAAAGTCGTACGCTTCCAAGCGTACGAGTGAGTTGGTGGTTTGAAATGAACCAATAAATTGTGCCTCTGTATGCAGGCAGAGTAGAGTAAGTTTCCAATTCTAAAAAGCAATCATAAGAAATACATTTCATTCCCTATTTTTTGCTTTGGACAGCTGCCTTTAGGCAATTTTGCAATATTTACAGATCAAAATTAGACTTCTCATTAGACGGGAGCGTTTTTTTCTCCGGAAAATTTTGATTGAAATGCTTCCAAGAATCCATACCGAAGCTTTCATTTGATGTTCGCCTTTCCCCCCTACTTACAGTACCGAAACGGAACTCTATTAGCATGCGTAGTAATCATAACTAAAGAAGGAGAGCCACTAACCGATTTCTTGTCGCTTACCTAGAGAAATTGGAAGAGAAGAGAAGAGAAAAACAAATCCATTAATACATCGCTCAATTTATAGCAAAAATAAGGAAACAATCATTCTGCAAGTACAACCAGCCACCCGATCGCCCTATGTTACGCTCACGCAGCACAAATTAATGAATGAAACCCCGTAATCCGATTGTGGAAAACTCATCCGGCAATGAAAAAGCGGGGGGAAATCGACCCCGTGGAGAGAAAGAGAGGAAAAAAACGGGCGAAAACCCACCGGCAAAGTTGGTCCACCAGCAGCACCAGCGGAAGGGCGTTTGTTAGGTGTTAACGAAATTCTTCTGGCGCCATCAACAACTTTCTTCGCCCAAACAGCAACCGACCGACGACGGGTGACGGAAGTGTGAGATGGAAAATAAGGCGGATGATTGTAAGGAATTTACTAGACCACCCCCCCCCCCCCCCCCCCCCCCCTGCACGCACGCAGTAACAAACGATTCGCAAAAAAGGAGGCCAAACTTTCTAGACAACCTCCTGTGCCATATCCCGTCCGTGCGGTTTGCCTCCATAAAGCTCCGGGGAGTTCTTCTCGGGTTTATCCCCGGACCTTGAAGCGAAGCCCGCTTGAAGTGTGTTTTGATTTTTCACGCCTTCACTTAAAAGGCGACGCAATGGAAAACGGCCACATCCTTCTCGGTGGAAGTTTTGCTTTTTCTTTTGGCTTCGGTCTGGTTTCTGATTTATTTATATCCTTCCAGCTTTTTTTTCTTTCGTTGGCGTCCTTTAGTGTTTAATTGTCTAATCATGAGCCTGTTAAGAATAAACCGTCTTAGGAAGTGTGTCCGGGCGTGTCTAGGTGTAAAGTGGGGAAAAGTTTGGTGAGAAAATTGCTCATTAATGACATCGGCACATTGAGAGAGAGCGCTCGACTGTCTTGCTATTACTTCCTTATTTATTTCCTTATCTCTTATTTTTATAATACAATTAACTTCCCTTTTTAAAGCTTATATCACTCTTGCAATAAACGGACAACTAATGGGCATTCTAGGAACGAAACCCACCTTTTAAAACACGCACGCACATGCACACCTTCAACAAACCCGGTAGCACAGCCCCGGTACGTAATTAAACAATTAACGGAGGACGCTTCGGATAACGGCGATCGAAAACAGTCGATTTTATTGCTCGTCCCACACACCCATCAGCATCGTCGCAGTCGGAGAAGGAACAATAAAACCGACCATCATTAGGCGGTTGGAGTTGTCCAGAAGCGCCAAACTCGCGGAAACACATAAACATAGGAGAAATACGACCGACAGTCAACGAGCACTAAGATTAGCTAGTGAGGCGGACGAGCGACAACTTTTGGTCTCCAACAGTGTAGTGTGTGTGCTGTGGGACATTAGGAGGCTTCTGAGAAGTTCCAAGAAATCATGAAACTTCCAGGCCAAGGAAAGGGATGGGAAAAATAGCACAAACAAAGCCGTTGGTCGGATGTGAGATGTGGAAAAACAAATGGGAAAATAAATTAAAGACTTGCACGTACCGCACCTACTACTGTCCGGTAGTAGTAAGTGGCACTTGAGAAGTTGGAAGCCTTTCCCCGCATGTGGCTTGACGTGATAATAAAATTTAATTGTATTGTGGAGATGCATTCCACAGCTCAGGGGGGAGACATTGTTTGTGTCAACTGGTTTTCTTTGAGTAGAAAACTTGAAGCTAAAAAGACTGAAAGATTTAAGATCTCCGTTGGCCAAACTTTAATTTAAACAACGCTTTTTCTACTTCTTTCCCCTGCTAAAAGCGCCCCCGACAACCACACTATCGTCAGGAACATTCCAGCCAGAATTGCTAACGCTACTCCTGTGCTTCATCTTCTTGAGACGCCCATTCGCGCGAGGAATCCATCAAAATGAATCTTCCACGACGCTGCCGTCGCCGTCAAGAAGCTGCGCGGGAGAGCACCAATGGACCATTATGAAAGATATTTTCTTATGGGGTGGGTCATTTTCTCTGTCGTTCGTTCGTTCTTGTCGCTTCACACACACACACTCACACACACTAGCCTAAAAGGTAGAGAGGGACCATTATGCAGCCCACAGGTAACCACCGACGAACAATGTAAAGGATGGATGGAGTAAAATATACTAATAAATTTGGTAATAAATTTTCCCTCCACCGCTCATATTTAACTTTACGGCCGGTTCTTTTTCATTCCGAGCCACCCCTTGCTTCCCCCGTCTGCACCCACCCCTCCTATTCGGGTGGCCGCTATTCAACACTTTCCTTTTCATGTGTACGTACGTTTGTGCTGTGCCTTGAAGCAGCATAAATCATTTTGATTAAAGCATATAAATCATAATCCATCCCTCTCTCTCTCTCGCGCCTCGCTCTTCTCTCTCTCCCTCTGCACTAACAGTTGTCAGCTTCTTTGGTCCATCCAAGTAGTGGATTCTTATCATCGCGTAGAAGGATTTCTGTTTCGTTATGAAGAAAATGGGAAGATTCCACGAAGCCGGAAAATTGTGTCATTGGAAAAATTTGGAATGGAAATGCGGGCCCTTTCAGAAGAGGCGAAACTTATAATCAAAATGATGATGACTTTATGTCGAAGTTCTGGCGGCGACTTGCGTAAGAAGTGGGCGCACACACACACACACATAAAAACATCAATCACAAATACCTTTTTCCCATGCGAGGACGTTTTCAAGCAGAAGACACACATGTACACAAACACAACCACACACACACAGAGTGAGACAGACCACTATCGGAATCTGAAAATATCAATAAATTCTCACATTTTTCTTCACTCCCTGGCGGCACTCGGGCGGCATCGATTGCCCTCCGCCCGTTTTCCCTCTTTCCCCCACCCCTCCCTCCCTTTTCTTCCTTTCCGATTTTTTCGATTAATGACGCTTCTCTAACAATATCCTCCGCATCCCCCCACGCCCAGCCACAACCTCTTCTTCTTCTTCTTCTTCTTCACCATTTCGTATCCTTTTTTTATGTTGAACGCTCCTTTTTTTCGCTTCCCCCAAAAATACTGCTGCTTGCACATTTATTTATTGCTTCGTTGTGTTCTGCGTTGTTGTTGTTTTCATCTTCTTGTTCTTCTACTCGTTTTCTTCTTCATTTCTTTCTTCTTTGCTAAAATTACTGCTTTTCTTATCAACTCTTTTCCGATTTTTTCGTTTCGTAACTTTTGCGCTTCGCTTTGCTTCTTCTGTTCGCCTCTTCGGGGTTTTTTTTTGTTGAGCTTAAAGAACTCACTGGACAATTTATTCCACACTGGCAGACATTTATTATCATCACGAAATCGCGGTTGCATCTTCGTATTTTCTTCCCTCGCCCCCCGGACGTTTGGTTGCGCTTGTGTTGTCCTGTGAACGTTTAAAGGCTGTCTTCTGCCCTTTTCGCTTTTCTTCTTTGTTCTGTGTGTTGCTCCATTGGATGGTGCGGATGGAAAATTATGTACAAGCACACATACAAGCACACACACACACACATACACACACACATGCAAGTAATTTTTCCCGCCACACCACAAAGCCACCATCGACCGCAAAAATCGATCGCAATTGTGCAGCAACACATGCGGTTTCTTCTTCGGTTTTTGCTGTGTTTGTTTTGCGATACTATACGTTTCTTTTATATTGTGTTGTGTTTCATTTTGAAGGTTTTTTTGTTTTTTCTTGTTGTTTAATATTATTTAATGCATTTTCCGTTTAGTTCTAAATTTTTTTAATGCTCTTTTCATTTTTATACATTTTCTCATCTTTAGTAATTAAGAAATTCGCTTCATTTCACACTCTCTCCCTCACACAGCTTCATTTCTACTCGTTCGCCTACCACACATCTGCTTTGGGTATGCGCCGTTTTTATGTCTTTCATATGGATGCATCTTATTCCCGCTTCGTTTTGGCAGTCTGCCACCATTCGCGTCCACTGTTTCCCAGGACTGTGTGTTCACCATTCTCAATCCCCAGCTTTGCCCACTGGCTCGTCGGTCGTCGCCGTCAAGAGTTATTATCATTTTTATGTTTTATTTAACATAATTAAATTTTTCACTATCTCGATTCGGGCGATCGTCTCCTCGCGCGGGAGACAGAAATCGAGGGAAGATCCAAATTAATGGCGCAGGCAACAGAAGGAAGCAAACCGCAAAGAGAACGACAAAACGTCTCGGAAAAAGGGTGGACAAATTCCGCGCACGAAAGCGAAACCGAATTCAGTCGGCAATGGTCGGGAGGAATGGTTCTTCTCTCTCCCTCTCGCTGTTTGCGGTTCCGAAAAATTAATTTAATGATTTTCTTCTCTTTTGGCGTCTTGTGTACCTCCTCTAGAGACTCTAAAGATTGTCTTCAAATTTTAGGGGGTTTCATCTTGTTCGCGCAATGAATGGTGGTCTTGCTCATTGGGCGCCAAAATTTTACACCGATGCATTAAACACAATGCAGCTCACAGTACGGCAAGCAGTACAAATGACAATTTTGGGAAGCAATCATCAGCAAGGAAAAACACACACACACTAATGTTTGTTTATTTGTGCAACGAATAATTTTACACTTGTTGCACTTCTTCTGCTCGTTGCTTCCATTTCCAGTTCCTGATTGTTGCCTGCTGTCATTTGGCTGGGTGCGCTAATTGAGTTACTTCTGAATTGATGCGGATGAGCTACTGAGGTGTCGCCGTGCCATAGCATAGCGTTATAAAATTATTAAATCAACCCAAATCTTTCGTTTGCTTTTGCTTTACCCCCCAACATGATTCATTTTAAGTGAGCATTTCCTTCGCTGTATAGATGGAGCGAGGGGGAGTGTTATGGTCAATTGCCTTCAGCTGCTGCTTCCATTTCGCCACAATTACCCGTAAAAACAGAAAGTGCACAAGAGAAGACAAGACAAGGAAAAAGGCGCACAGGAGAGCGAACTCATCCCTAATTGAACGCAAGCTAACTGCGTGAATAATGGGAAAAGTTGTCATTTCTCTAAATTACGTTACGCCACCGTGGCCCGCGTCTGTTAGTAGTCACCCAACCCAGTGAACCGTTCGCCCCTGACAACACCCTAACAAGGAGATGACGATGGAAAACTTCCCTTTTTTTGTTTTCACTTGGCTTCCTTCTAAAACTGAAATCAAAAATTACTTACACGAGTACACGGGCCCCAAAAACGCAACACAACGTCTTTCCCCTCGAAGACACTAACCAGCAAATTATGATAAATTTCGCACCCGTGTTGTGTTGTAAAAAGGCAGCACCGACTGAAAACGTTCCTACGGGAATGCACCTGAACAAATATTACAACCTGTGCCCATCAATCCACGCCTCAGAACGACGGTCCCTGTGAGCGGAGAAAGCAACCCCACGGGGAGGTTTTTTTAGTTGTTATGATTATAATTATTTTAAGCCGCGTAGTTGCGCGCGTAGATGTAACGCCCAGACGGCAGCTGCACAATTTTGCAGCAAAAATGCAGAACCTCTCCAACCCTAGGAGCACCCGAGGGGCCCGCCATCGTCGTCTCGTGTCTTTTTTTGCCAGGGAAACTGCGAACAGAAGCTGCCCGCGTGGGGATATGTGTTTTGGTAAGAAAGATTAAAATAGAACATGGGCGAGCACACGCAGCAGCAGAATGGATTGTGTTTGTGTCGCGACTCGAGGAAAACTGTCTGACACTGTGATGGCGTACAGCGACAAGACAAGTCTCTACCGGGTCGCGTAGTACATGGCTCCAACAGCCAGGCAAACACATTGCTTTTTAATTGCAGTTGTGTTGTTTTTGTTTTGGACCATGTAGAATTAAATTTGATCAGAAATATAACACAAAAATACAGTTAAAGTAATTAATTCTTCTAGTAACCATTCTAAACAGTTTCACCAATGAACTTCCAATTAAGCATTGCTGTCAGTTGTCACCGCTTACTAGATTGATCTTAATTCATGCAGTTTGACAGCCGGTTTGACAGCCTGTCAAAAACTGCTCAATTCTACCGGGAGTGCCCGGCGAACCCCCTTTTTGTGTTATACTCATGTGGAACAATTTCCCCACTGATTGGTCCCCCATTTATGAGCCATTCCACGGCGGCTAGCGGCGGCCAGCCATTCTGCGACTCATTATTGTTCAATAATGAACCTAATAAGAAGTAAGCTGAAGGCAAAACCTTCACACAAGAAAAAGGCCACGGCAATGAGAAATGATTGTCGCTGATGATAATAATGATGGAGATGATTACAATGCTGATGATGATGACCAGAGAGTGAGATGGTAAAACGGATGGAAAATAGCATAATCCTCTCTGGAGAAGTAAACAGAAAGCAGCGTGCAGACGACACAACAACAAGCCTGAATAAAACCTTAACGAATGACTTTCTCTGTCCTGTGACGACCAGGCGAGCGAAGGGAATGGCGCAAAGTTGCACGTGCACGCGGACCCGCGACCAGGGGGGATACGTTACGACGATGATAAATGAGCCAGATCTCTTCGTTGTCTAGGCATGCCATCCCATCCTATCGCTCCCCGGTAAACGACACGCGGGACACGCGAGACAAGACACACGAAACAGACCCCAAGAAAAAAAGCTTCAAAATTCACACATTATTAAAATAACTCCGAGAGCGCGACTGACTGACTCACTCGAGGGGAGATTGGATCGAGGAAAAGAAAAACGGATAGGTATGCTAAATCAGGATTTATGAATTTTTAAAACAACCTCCCCATCGCCGAAATAGCCCCGTTTTGCATGTTTTGGCCATATTCATTCAAAAGAGCGCAGCCAGCAGCACCGGGGAAGCACATTAAATTAAATTCCACATCCGCGAACAAGCGCGACGAAATCGCGAAATGATTGGAATTCATATGCCACCGAGAGACAGACAGACGAAACTCTCCTTGCCCTTCCCTGATTAGCCGATCGTTTGAAAGTGGCTGATGTATTGCGGATAGAAAGAGAGAAAGAGAGAGAGGAAAGGAGAGAGAGCTTATATGAATCACAAAAGTGTGTCTTAGTTTAAATATTTATGACATACTTGAGTTGGAACATGAGATCCTTATGCGACTTGAGCGTTTGGGGAAATTTACATGCGATCGTCACGCATCGATCGACTACCTCTTGTGGCCATCTTCATTAAGTTAGGACTAATATTATTACCCTTTTTGACTAGCCCGCTAGAGAAACAAACGAGGGATCGTCGATATGTTGGAAGCACTCGGAGACGCTTTCACGAGGTCAGAGGGCTTGCTTCTTCGCCAACGACTTCATCTTCCTTCTAGAGGTAATAAAACTTAAGCTCCGGGGGGGGGGGACAACAACACTAAATCACGGCTCGCGTCGAAGGCAACTCAAAACCAGCCGATGTCGCTAATTAAGCCATCAAGAGATACTGCTCTGCGCACCGGAGGAGTTTTATGCAACTTCGAACGGCAACGACCAGTTCAAAGGTCCGGCGATGATGCGTTCAGTTCTTTAGCAGTGGCGTGTGTTGCGCGCGCGGTGGGTCCCACCGAAAAGCGCTATGACGCGTCGAGTCGCTTCCGTAAAGGGTAGGAAGATGCAACGCGCCACAGATTCAAAACCGCGCCAAAAATCCTTCCTGCTCGCTCCGAGGGTGGTTTTTCCCTGTGCGATCTCGCATAAAATTCACGATTTCTGGAATTCTCAACGATTGCGTGTTTCGCGGCAAGCAAGGAGACACACACACACACACACCACATCCGTTCCGGGGAAAAAGAAGACGAGAAAAAGCGCAATCCTCCACTTCCAGCTCATGGCACAGGAATGTGGGAGCGGCGCACGGTTTCAGGGCGAAACGAGCGGTCGACGTCAAAAGGCCACACGAACTGCGAGGCTGCGAGTTGAGAAGACGGGCAAACTAACAAAATAACAACGTCTTTGCACGGCGAAGCAATAAGAAACTGGAGGCAAAAGAACGAAGCACGAAGAACTAAACACTAAAGGAGAAAAATCCATCCCCCGCGAGACCCGAGCAAAAGAAAGATGAAAACGCACAAGGAAAAGCGCGGAGGAATAGGTAAATTACAGAGAGCACCATGAGTAGGCTGGGCGCGAAGGGCGCGGACTGGAGAAGCGATTTGGGGAGCATTCGATTCAACCAAAAAAAAAAAAATGAAAAGAAGGAGCAAAACCCAACGCCTTAAAACGCCGACGTTGGAAGTAAGAATCCGAAAAGAACTTCACCAAACACAGCTCGAAAACCAGTTTTGCTTGTCTTGTTCTCCTCTCCGGTTATCCAGTTCTTGTGTGTCGCAGCATCACCCAGCCAGCCAACAAATCCTTCTTATTTTCGTTCGAGTTTTATCTTCACCCGCCGTCGTGTTGTTGTTTCCTTCTTCATTATCTCTTCTCCTGTCCTTTCTATCCCCCTTCTTTAACTCCTTTGGAGTTCTTCGTTTATGTTCGGCTTTTTGCTCCTTCTTTCTTAACCCCTTGCCACGGATTTCTTTCCTTCTTCTCCTTCTTCTCCACTGTTCCTTCCACTAGTTTCTTTGGCTGCATTTGCTATCCTTGCTTCCCAGATGCTTTATTGCGTTCGTTATCTTCTTATTGTGTTGTGAGTTTTGTACTGCTTTTTTACTTCTTCCTTCTTCTTTTTTCGTAATGCTCCCTTGGCTGCGCGTTGGGAACTCCGTTTGCGCGTCTGTATTTATTTTCCTTCTTTTGTCATTTCGACTCCACCAACACACACACACACACCCGCCCCCCGTCCGAGAACCGATGCAACAACCCGAGACCAATCGCTTTACCGCCGGGTCGTTGCATTACGACAGACACACAGACACACACAGAGAGTGCATTATTTCCCAGCCACCCGCGGACTGCACTGCGGGCTGGCCTCCCCAACAGCAGACGACGACGCCGTTCGATCGTCGTTGTGTTTTTTGTTGACCACCCGCACATTTTCCTTTTAGCCGGAGCAGCTCGCGTCTCCGTACTCCGCAACCTCTTCTGTGACGTCCAAAGACAATGTCCTCCATTTTAATCCCATCCCATCTCGGGTCTTTCCACTACCCCACCACGATCTTTCGGAGTTCCTTTCGAGGTCTCCGAATGGAAAAAAGAAAAGTGTGTGTCTATGTGTGTGTGCCAATAAGTCATCTCCATTGCATTGTGCACGGGAAAAGTGGTTGTAACTTGGATGCAGTTTGTTCGCCTTCACTCTCATCTATGGGGTGCTCACTGCTCTCCTAGTTGCATTTCTGAGGTGCAATCCTTCTCCTCCTCATCTCCAGACAGTTGTGGTCAACAAAAAAAAAAAAAAAAACCCCAGTGCGATGAAAATTCCCCCTCGCTGTCCGATGATAAATATTTATCTTCGCCAGGATATGTAATGAAAACTATTTAAAACTGAAGCAAAAATATTATTCGAAAACCGCTCGCCCTTTTCTTGGGCGAGGGGTGAGTTATTATTGTTTTTGCAACGAGGGCCAGAATTGATGATTGAGGCAATGAAAATAAACGGCTTTTCCCCCCTCCTTGACGCTCAATCACACAAACATCGCATCAAGAAAATTGAACGGATAAATATTTATCCCACCGTCCGTCGTCTGCATGATGATTTGTTTGCGTTCGAGGATTCTACGGTCGGTTCTCGCCCCGACCATATGTTTTCAATAGTTTGCTTTCTCGTTTTTTCTCTTGATAGTTTTGATTTTCTTAGCAAAACTATTATTACCTTTTTTGCTACTTCTAATTAGCAGCAAAGTCCAGAGCCTTCCATCGTTTTATTCTAATTCGCCCCCTCCGAGAAACCTATTCGCCCATCATCTCGTGACGGGAGTTTTCTAAGAAATACAGACGCACATTACGATCGCTCTTTTATGACTTCCAGTGTGGAAAGAAATCCTAATTAACCAACGTCAAAAAGAAACGGCCAAATCCAACCACAAACACATTCGTCACCCCTGAAAAGGGCAAGCAGTTATTAGCTACACGCTCCGCGTTCTAAACATTCTTCCGAGCGGAGTGAAAATGCTCATAAAACTGTTTTTTATTTCGCCAAAAACCCTCATAAAATCCGCACAAAACACAGGGCAAGCGCAGGCACGGGATTTGCGTTCGAAAATTTGCACCAATTAATATTTTCACCAGTGAAGCACAGAAAACACTGATTAAAATTCTTTCGACCAAAAATTTGATGTTACTTTTCGATTTTGGAAGTACGGATGCTGCTCATTACAGTTTGTTGTTACAGGGGGAGTTCTTCTGACTTCCTTCCGACCGGCCGAAAGTTTAATGTCCACAAAACATGCGCGCTACATAAAACATCCATTAAACGCACACAATGGTCAAATTTATGGCCATTCAAATCTCATTCAAATGTGGTCCCGGCTTCCTTTTCTGCTTCTACTGCTTTCAGGACAGAGAGAGAGAGAGAGAGAGAGAGAGAGAGAGAGAGAGAGAGAGAGAGGGAAGGAAATACACAACGCCAAAACTTAACCATTAGTTGGTTTTGAAGCTTTGTTAAGCCACCATTGTCTTTCGGTTGGGCGATGCGTTTCTCAACGGCACACTCTGTAATTTCCTTCACTGCTAGTTCCTTCCTTCCATTTCGGGCTGCCCCATATCAGCTTCCGGTCTTGCGGACAGTTTTGCTGGCCACTACTGCAACAAGCTATGTTCTAGATCGTTCGCGATCATACACGCGCACGCACACACCCCACACAACCCAATTCCAACACGCTTCGGCTGGCAGTGGCAGCAACCAGCGGCAACAAGAAGAACATCATCATTCTCCACACTGCCAACATCGTTTATGTTAGTTTTATGCTCTGCCTCCCGTTTTCCACTTCTTCATTTGCACCATATTTCGTAGGAATTAATTAAGCGCACGCCGGAGTCTCTCCGCCCCGAAAAAACCCACGCTCATTATTATCGTGGACGGACACGCTCGGTGTCTCCTGCTTCACTTTTGCTTTTGTAGGCCACCGGTTTTTCTTTTCCCTGTCCCAAACTACATTATTAATGGGATTGGAAGATTCGGTTTCACTAATAGTAAGGTAATTACCGGGAGTGAAATCATTATCAGAGGATCAATATCTCCTTCTTCAAGGGAAGGACCCTGAGGCAGTACGAAAGTCCCGTAATAAACCTGGTGCAATTTACTAGCAAAATGCTCTTAAACGCCATTTAAAAAAAACCTTGGAAGTGGGCCAACATGAGTAAAACAGTCCTGCAAAAATGTGTATCCCCAACAGCAGCAGCAGCAGCAGCGGCACGTGGCCCTTGCGAATCCGCCGTGTCCTTGAACCCTTTCCAACATGCGTTGGGTTTTCGGCCGCGATCCATAATCGATTGGCTTTAGGGGAAACACAGGGACACAGGGGTACACAGCGGTACAAAAACACAATCCGCACTAATTAGTGGCGACCGCGGGGTGAGTCAATCCAATAGGCTAAACGATCGCGCTACCCGCAACACGTATTATCCAATCGACGCCAAACCAACACCAAACCGGCATTACTTTCAATTTCGCGACCCGGAAATCGTGCTCCGGATACGAGCAGCAACCCATGAGCGCCGGCCGGTTGGCGCGAAGGTTTTTTTTTTTTTTTGGGAGAAGCCTTCGCAACACTAACCGCCAACGAGTTCTTCAAGGCCAAACCGTTCGCTGGCGTACGTTCTTGATCTCGCGACTGCCTCCACCGCCACGCCACCATCATCATCATCATCATCATCGTTCACCTTTCGGACAGAATTTTGTACTTAACAAAACACAAGTAGGAACCATTAAGAGAATGTCAGAACTGGATGGGAGGGGGGTGAAATAAAAAAAAAACCATCACACGATCGCGCGAGATGATTTTGTTGTTGTGGGAAAGGTTACGGATTTTGCATCAAACTTTTGCTTGAGAGCGCTTGGATCGTGATCGTGGTGGATCTATTCCACGGAGATACTTCGCTTAAGGTTGATGAGCGGCTTTTTTAAATAATTTTTTTTTACCAAAAGTATGGATTCTAACATCTGAAGAGCATATCGAGTGATCGAGTGAGAAGAGTTGAGATTAGGATCCGAAGCATCATTCTCAATCGTAAAATGTGACAACTGATCAACTGAGCGATGCACTGTCACGCTAGGAGGCAAGCCGCAGTTAATGCTGGTGGTGGTGGTGGGAGCGGTGTAGCACAGCGTGTTTGAGTGATTGAAGTTGATTGTTTTTGTTTGTTTCGTGTTTTTGCGAGCGCGCGCGCTTTGTTGTTATTTTTACTCGCGCTCCCCCCAGTCTACGCGCGCGAGTGTGTGCGCGAGCGTAGGGGTTGGTGTCGAGTGTGTGCGTGTGTGTGTGAGCTAGCAAGGGGGGAAGGGGGTGAAGGGCGTCGGGTGTTACATCTCACCCGCGGCTATACCGACCGATCGCAACAACGGCTGGCCGGTGAAGGTCATTTCGATACAACAACCCTTCTTTTTTTCCACAGACGACTCACAAACCGGAGATCCGTGTGTGAAACAGCAGCACACCCTGGCAGTGTGGCACTTTTGGTGACCCGTGAAGCTAGGGATTAAAATTAAAGGAATCTTCTGAAACACACACACACACACACCCGCCAAGACGATCGCAACCTCACTGTACTGTAGTATGATCGCATGCGCAGAAATAGAAACCGCATCCGTCTTCGTCGGGAGCGTTTACATTTTTGCAACAAAACCGAATCGGGACCCGCATGCGCACGCCGGCCACTCGCTTGTGTGTGGAATCGAATGTGGGCAGGCGGTCGGGTCGAGCAGGCGCACTATACGTCACACGGCCAGCGATTTATTCTTGTGCTCGCGATCGCGCGCCCGAGATAGACTTTGTTTTCATTACGGCACGAAGGGGAGCGGGACCTAGAATAAACAAAAAGCGCACCACTGAGTGTGTGTGTGGATGGTCGTGTCGTGCGATTTATTTTATTGTTTCATCACCCGTGGAGGTAGGAGAGTCTGGACCACCATGAAGGGATATTCTGAAAGGGCATCCTTGTTCCGGGCGCGAGTTGTAAAGTTTATGTTAGCAGCGGACAGAATTGGATTTCCGCTCTTGCGAGAAGAATGAGTCGTAGTGTTTACCCAAAAAAGCACACACACGCACACACGACCCGGACCGTCAAACGATAAGAAGAGAAATCAGAACGTGAATTTGGCACAAGTTTGGTCCGAGACGCACACGCTCCCACTGATATGCTTCTTCCGTTCTGGGCCGCCGCCAAGGCGAAAGGAATTTTAAATCATTCTTCTCCGCGGCCCCGGCACAAAAGGAACTGAGGGAACTATAGTGAACGGAATGGCACTTGCCTCAAGACCAACGCATCCCCGCCGCCCGCTGCCACACCGTAGCCCAGACATGCTTTCTTATCATTACGGAAACAAACGCTGAAAATGGGCAAAGAGCAAACACGCATATCTGATAAATGAGGTGAAGGTTACAGTTGTTCTCTTTCGACGCCGAAGAGGAATCTTGGTACGGAAATAAGGCGGGTTGGCCCTTTCTTTCAATATGAAGCTGGTGGTCTCATGGAATCATGAAATCTATCTCTAAAATCTTCCATTGGCTCATAGTAAGCAATGTCCCTTAAGTCCCGCCAGATCGACATCAGAACAACATAGTTTGGGTTTGAATCATTCAAATCATATTGCTCACCATCAAGGCTCGATAAATGCTATCTTAATTGGATTTTGCTTCAATTAAAATTTTATGGTAACAGCTGTATTACAACAGCCGCTTCAAACGAATGGCACACCGGGCGCCAAGTGCTCACAGCTTCTCCGCGGGCCTGCAACATTATTTGCACAATTGATTCAATAAAAATACACCTCCCCGAGCCGTTCGCAGCTGAGTAATTATTTTACCTTTTTCCAGACACTTTTCGGGGCTTCGGACCGATGGAGTTCCCTACTCCAACAACAACACTGTCCTACTGCGTGTGATCATCTCTCCCCGACCCCTTCTTCCGAACGAAGGCAAAACAATGTTGCAATTTTATTTCACCCAGAGATACATCATTATGTTACACACCGTGGACCGTCCGCTCGCTCAATTATATTGCACAATAATTCACATTTTTATATCGGCGTTATTTCATCGCAACGCAGGACGGTTGCGAAAGTCGCGCTGCTAATCACAAAACGCAACATGCATCCATCGTCCCCGTAGTGGTCGTGCCGATTTCACGTTCCTCGGGTGTGCGGCGCAAATGAGTTTAACGAGTTCGTACCGAGGTGAGAAAAATCACTCCCAGTCGTGAAGACGTTTAACAACCGTAAACCAACTTAGAGATGAAGCACATACTAGGGAGGAAGAAGCAACAAACCCTGCAACATGGAGCAAATGTGCTGGTTTGGCTGGGGCGCGTGACGAAATAATAATAGGGCACACACACACACCATTACTACTACCGAGATCGAGTGGACAAGACAAGGCACGACGAAGACATTTGCGCTACGGAAAGCAACAATGTTGCTGGCTTTATGCTGAAGGATAACGAAAGGCGTTTGGTTTAGTACAATAGCAAGCTGTACTAAAAACACTTCCTAAGAGCCTCGCTATGCTGGAAGAGGACGCTGGTCCATTTCATTCTGCGGGTTGCACACGTTTGTTGTTACTGCTGTGGAGCTACTCCATTCATTCAGCACCATCATCATCATCGCCATCATCCTCATTCTCCGGTGCGGACGGTTCCGCACGGTCGGGTCTGTCACTGTCAATGACCACGGCGAAGGTTAAGCGGAAGATGACGATGTAAAGCGAGCGAATAAAATGGCGAAAAAGCGACCGCGCGAACGCGACCGGGCTTTGGAGTTGGGGGTGAGTTTTGCACAAATCGAGGGGGGGCATTATGCTGGCTACAGTGGCAAGCGGTGGGTATGTGTGTTTTCCGCGCCAAAAACACACGCACATATGAACCGTGTTTAAAACAATTCGGGTTCTTTAGTATGCGTTCCGGGCGACCACGGCGATGGGGTGTGAAAGGTCATCTGCCCGGAAGGGTGGCTCGCGTTGGTTGGTTGAGAACCGGCGCAACACTATCACCAAGCCAGCCAGCCAGCCACACACACTGTTGGAGGACACCACTCCGTGTGGTGTAAAAGTTCAGAGGTTAGAGCGCAGGGTGATCGCGATCACGATCACGCTTCGATTCGAAACTTGCACGGGAATCGGCCGACCGACATTCGGAAAGGGTGGGGAAAAAAAAGTGTCACTGGATTAACCCTTGGAGATTAATGAATGTTTCGAGTAACGCTCAATACCGTTCTATAAATAACCTTCCGGGGCTGGGTTTGGGAGAAATCCAATTTAACACACCACTAGACGGAAACAAGGTATTCATTCCCACAGCATCAAAGGAACCCCCTGCCAATCTCCATGGTGAGCCAGGTGAGTTGCTGGGGTGAGCAGGATGGAGAATTATGCTAATTTTTGGTGGGTGAAAGCACACCACCAGCCAGCCGGCTCTCTCCAAGCTTAGCTTCCTTGCAATTGGACCGGAACATTCCGAAATAAAAGATTACACCGCTAGAGCAGTATGATTCTGTACTACAAAAACGAAGCTTTAGGCAAAAGCTGATCCATCATTGGAGGTTCTCTTTTCAACCATCTCCATAATGCTGCGTTGTGTGTGTGTGTGTGCCTGTCTAATCCTGGCACCCCTCTCGCGCTCAACCGTTGTGTTGTTGATGGATTTGATACAATTTTGTAAATTTATTGCAATGTTTTAACCTGTCACACTGGCGCACCACGCTGAAGAATGGCTGGCACACCAAGGAGAAAGAAATAGAACCAGGGAACACACTGTCGCTAGCTCTCCCTTACCTCTCCCCTCCGGATAGGGCTGATTAAACCGATGGTTTATGATTTTATTTTTAGAACCCGATTGTCCCACAATTCCGTACCTCCGCACTCTAATTTTTGTGGTGTATAAGCTTTATAATTTATAGTGGCCAGTGTATAAAAAAAAAAACCCCAACCCCGACAAAAACTATGTACACCATAAACATTGGGCAAACTATAAATCGCTGTGGAGAGCGCAGAGAAATGTGAACCGGGGGGGGAGGATTTTCAATTAAAAACCTACCCTAAGCCCTAACATCCTTTGCCCACCCCACATCCTGCTGTTGTGCATTTTGTATTAGATACTTTCACAAACAAGTCGCTCTCTCCATTCTACTCGTCGTACGTACTTGTGTCCCCCCCCATCGAAGAAGACGAAAAATAACACAACAACCGGTGCAAAAATATTTCATCAGGCGCACCAGGGCAAAATTAACTCGCCCGAAAAAAGAAAACGAAGGGAAGGCAAAGTAAACCGATTGGCTATGGAACCAAGGGGGAGGCGGTGGGGTGGATGAGGGTTGCTTTCAGTTTTCCCTCAGGAAGAAAACTCCCCTGGACGGGCACACTCACAAACGCGCGCACACACACCCCACTGCTGTATGTGTGTTTGCCACCTACAAACCAGGGCTGGCAGATTTTCCACCCCCTGATTTTCTAACCAATTCAGCACACACTTGAGGGAAGAGGTCCGGTAAAGAAAACGGTGACTAAATCCAGGGCAATCGGCAGGGACACACCAAGGTTCGCTGCTACGCTTCTCGTCCGAACCAACTCGCGACCCATGTCTGTGTGAGGCTCTGTGGTTCGATAAATCGATATTTTGCCTTTTCCCGTGGCCACCACGAAGAACTGGCCGACTTGAGGTGCTTTCGAGCGAGAAAAGAACAGTGGAGAAAACTGTTTTCCATCCTTGTAAGGTTTAAGAAGAAATTCAAGGTTTGAAGTTGGTATAAGTTGCAAGCTTCCCAAAATAGAACATCCCTTCAAGTGAAGTTGGCTCAGATTGCACCCATTAGCGTTATCGCGCAACGTGTTGCCGCATCCGAGATAACTGTGCAAGCTTCGTCCTATCGTCTGCTCAAACAGTTTCAAACAAGTTCCCAATATCTCTAAGCACAACCTTCTTCCTCTTTATCACCGACCGACACCGACACACCACGGATGATGGGTATCAAAGCTCGGAGATCCGCCTGACACCGGCTCGGTGCGTGCGTGTGTCCTCTTAAACATGCATGATGAGGATGATAATGCTTTCGCTTATCTGCTCTAAGCGAAGGATACGAATGACCATGGGCGATGATAGGGTGGCAGCAGTAAAAGCTTATCTACTCCACAGTCAAATGTTTGCCCACTTTTTTGCTGCTGCTGCTGGGATGCAAAACCTGGTGACTGAGATTTGCCACTATAAGAGGTGATGATTGTGCATCAAAGTAAAAGAGTGAGTGGCCGGGAGATTGCATCCGGAGCAATACACTTTGGCTTGTTACGATGTCCTTGGAATTTCTGACGGCTGCAGTGTTCCCGATTTCTTCACGCGTTGACTCGTTTGTCCCCTGCTGGTGGTGATGCAGTTCTGAGACACGAGCGTCCCTCCTGCTGAGAGATTTAACGCGATGGCTAGAGGAGGTCTTCTTAGACCTAGCGCACGCTTAAGGACTTATTCCACTGTCGAAGATCTCTTCTAGTATAGGATAATAATCACCTTTTATCTCGTGCTGGAATGTTTACTGCTTACACTTCTGCTTTACCACCACCGACCACGCGTGTGTTTTGGACAGAATTTTCCACACCCGCACCAAATGCTGCTTTTCTCCATTCACACCACAGCGGCAGCGGTTGTCTTCGTTTATTCGTTCAACGGTCAGGCACGCACAAACTAGGATGCTGCACAACGATTTTCTTCAGCAATTAAAAGCTTATCAACTAATCTCTCTCGCTCGGTAGGAACTTCTGCACCTTGCTGCAAACACGCTGGACACTACTGGACAAACACTGATCGACACATGACGATGTCCTGCAGCAGGACACGCACTTAAATGCACCGCTTCTTCTACTTCCGAGAGACACACACACACACGCACACAGGGCGAGGTGGATAAAACCCCGAACAAACACTCACACACACACCCCAGGGTATCACACGTTTTAGCGGTCACAATCGTGCCCGTTGATCATAATCACATGGAAAAGCGGTAGGATCCGGCAACGACGGTCGACGATCACAGCACGCACCAATTCGCGAACGATGCGTCACCAAACTCACTTTCACTCACTTCACGATGGAATGCTGGCGAGCTTGAAGATCGTACCTGCTATCCTTCCTGGACACGGTGAGGCAGATGATCCTTCCCGGTCACGGTTGCTGAGATAGAGATTGAGTGTTTTTCCCCTGCACGGTCAATTTGTCTTCTGCACTGTGTGTTGTGGCCACTGTCCAAGCACGTGTGTTGGACGAGACAAAGAATTCCGTCACTATTTTCCCTGATGCAATCGGGATGGATGGATGATGCAGATTTTTCTTGCACGTGCTCCTCTTCTTACGCGATCTTTCCTTTTGCGGCACAAGTAAACTCACACACAATATTTTCAGGACATACACACACTGCACCAGGATCGCCCAGGATCATCGATTGATTGATATTTGCGCGTTAGGAATTATTTTCGATTTACCCAGCAGAACAAAGAAGAAAACAAAAACCACGGCCAGTTACCAGACCAGAGACACGCGAAACACGCGACAAAACAACTCACTGTGTCGACAGCACGGACAGAAAAACACGGTGCGGAAAACACCTCGGTATGGTCGACTCGGTTCGAAACTCGCGGAATGAAAACTCTCCTTCTGATGCTCTCGCTTCTTTCGTCTGCGCGCGGCCAAAGGCTGTACAGCACTCGTAGCGAAACCCCCACGGAAAAGCGCCAACTTTGTTCCAAGAATCTTCAACAAATGATTCGCGGGAAGGCGCTGGCGTTCACAAAAACCCCCCGAATATCTTCTTGCCGACGCAAAACCACGACCACCACGACGACGACGACGACGACGATCGGTGTGATAACATTTTTTCTCTCACACACACTACCATCCGACGCAACGAAGCGTATGCGAGAGCGTGCGAGTGAGCGGGACGGCTAGCGGCAGGAGCACGCACACACCGGTACCGCTGTGCAGCACCGGATGCGGGTTTGGGGGTGGAAAAACGCACCACCAACACAAAGGCACTCACTCAACCGTGAGTGCTACGCCCGCGCGCCGCCGTCGCACATACACTCGCTCACCCCCACACTCCTGCTGCGTTTCGTTGACTTGATCGACCGGGCCGGGCGGCCAGCACGAAACGCGCGTTTTGTCTTCCCGCAGAGCGAGACAGCGAATGCGAAAAGATGCTCACTCACCACACACACACACACACACAGCTTCCTCAACCCTGCTTGTCCGCACGCACGCACGCACTCACACACCACCAACAGCGTGCACGAGCGGGACGGTTGTTAAGAAAACCGCTCGCCTGCCTGCTTGCTCCGGCAATCTTCACCGACGCGAGCGATTGACTGAGAAGACGGCGATGTAAACATTGCGCACTCGGCGTATGCTGACGTGCGGGCGAGAGCGAGAACGGACGAGCGACTTGCGATTTGTTGTGTGTGCGTGATTCGCGCGGGATTTCACTCTCTGCGTGTGTTTTATGTACTTGGCGGTGTAAGCGCGTGTGAGTGAGAGGGAAAGAGTAGGTAGTTTGCTCGCTCCCGCAATGTGCGCGCTCGCTCGGCTCGGCTCGAGAGTGAGAAAGCGATTGCAGCAGTGTGTCTCACCCGGTGATTTAGAATTGCTTTATTTTTGCGAACGCGAAAGACGCACATTTTTGTACTCATGTTAGCATTTTAGATGTAAGTTAGAGAGTATTTATATTAATAAACAATATACAAAAACCTTTAACCCTCAAATGGTAAGGGAAACAAGCTGTCAATGAAAGACGGTTGGGGAAAGACTTTAAAAATGCAAAACAAATCGGTTAGTAAATCAAGAATAGCCGCCTCACAGTGAGATTATTGCATTAAAGTTTAAAAATTCCCTCACATGCATCAACATCCCGGCGACTAAAAGTTCGGCGTTCTTCTTATTTCGCCTCGTTCCTTCGCATTTCAGTGGTGACGGGTTTTAGCTGTTTGTTTTGAGTTCTTCCCTTCGGCCAGAGCTCCCTTTGCTTTCTTCAAATGTTATTCTAACTTCCCTCGGCGATGTGAGCCCACCACCAACACATGCTCAGCAGGTGCACTCGAAGCAACCCTCAATATCTAGAACGGCCCAGTGTGTGTGTCCAAGATGACTAGAAGGAACCTGGTGGAGACAGGCACGAAGACAAAGGGAGGAAGAGGTCAACATAAATTGAAAACATCACCTCACCTCCCCCTTCTTTCCCACACCAATCCACTCTTGCGCCGCATCCACCACATTCACTATAATAATTGCTTTCCACTGCACAATCCACCCCATTAAGAGCCGTCGCTCCACCGAAAAACCTACCACTCGCAAGATGAATGAGAAGGAAAGAAGAAGCGCGAGTGAGAACAAGACACACACACCCTCTGCGTGTGTGTGCGCGCATGATGTGTTTTTCTTTTGTGTGCGACGAGAATAGATTAGAGAGGTTTTCCTTTTTCGGCGGACCAGCAGCGCGCGGCACACCAAATGTCCAATAATAAACATCGGTGAGTGCCGCGAGCGAAGGGTGCGGTGTTGGGAGAGAGCGACGTGTAGTGGAAATGGTGGAAAATCCATCCCGGCTGCGGGGGAAAAGTGCCCGGGTCACCCTTCCTTCTCTTGGCCAAAATAAAGCATAATTGCATATCCTTGCGCCCTTCTCAGAAAACCGGTGAGTGGCTGGCTGTGCCGTTGTGTTTGTGTCTTGCTCTATACATTCACAGCCAAATCTAGGGGTTGTTTGTGTTCGTTAAGAAAACAAAAACGCATTTCTCCCGACTCCCCCATGCATTTTCCTTCGGAAATTCACCCTACACAATTGTGCTAAGGAAAATACATCACACAAATACAGGCCCGAAAATTCGACATGGCCATATTGCAAATATTTTTCGATTTTCCACCAACTCCAACGGCATGAGTCGCGAGCAGCGGCTGCTGAAGATGAATTGCTTTTCGTGAAAATTCCATCCTCGCTACCCCATCAACATACCCTCACGCACACACACACCCACAGCAGATCGATCGCGAAAAATATGAAAACACAAGCCCTCTCTCTCTCTCTCTCTCTCTCTCTCCCTCTCTCTCTTTCTGCTCTCTTTTCCTTGCTCTTTTTCCTAAGCTGGATTTTTCGTGGCTGATGCATTAGACGAAGGATATGTTCGGGTGGATACTGGCCACCAAGGGGGGTAGTGTATAGTATGCACCACCGTGCACCGTGTTTGTGTGTGCTTTTACATAAAGGAAACCTCTAACCGCACCTATACACACACAAACACATACGAGCAAGCTCCGTACAAGAAGGCAACACACACCTTCAGACAGCGTAGCTAGAAACCAAGTAACAAGGATGCTTGGATGTGCTGTTCTAGCGCTTCGAGAGCGAAAGAGAAAGAGAGCGATGGAGAAACACTTCGCACACCATAGTTTACTAGGATGTGTTCGAATGTGTTGGTGTGTTTAGGTTTAAATCGCCCGCCATCCTTCCCCCCCACTTGGTTGGGTTGCGGAAAAGCGAACTTTTCCACACAGAGGGGAAAACTGGCGATGGGGAGCATGTGGGAGGGGCGCGAACACAACACAACATCCTTGTGGGTGGGGATTGATGGGGACGATTTTCCCACCCTTATCAATGCGAAAGGATGCGCGATGTGTGTGACACGCGGTACCGAACGGCAGCACGTGACGCGAAGCGCGGGTGCAGACAATCGAGAGGGCGGAATGGGAAGGAGGAGGGAAGGTTTTAGATGTTGGCCATCTCGTCACGTCCGCGTGACTCGTGGAATGATTGTTGTTATTAATTTCATTTTCGATTCCGAGAGCGTTTATTTATTCGCTCACGCTTCGCCGACCAGTGCCGGCGTTTGAGCGTTTTCTTGTCTCGCTAATAAATGTAATTATTTCTTCGAATATCCTTTCGATCGTTCGGCATGAGAACGCTGTGGTTTGTGCGTTTCCGTACGTACGGTTGTTTTGTTAGCAAAGGTGAGATAGTGCGATTTAGGTTAGACGTACTTACAGAACTGTTGCGAAGACTTGCATAAGTTTTATGAATTTAATTTGATTAAGTGGTTAACACTTACCTGGAAAGAAAGAAAAGCGAAAACATTAGAACATGTAGTAAAATTAAACATATAAAATTTCTTTTATATTCTTATCAGTGCTACTGATAGTTTTGACCTCGTTTTTCTTTAACTTAGTTTGTTTCATCTTTCTTGGCTGAAACGCTTCATTTTTCTTATTGCTATAAACATTTAAGAATTGCTCTTTTTTATTATCATTTCGTACCCCAAAAAAACACCATCAATAGCAACATCAGCCCGAGACTAAAGTGATGCATCTTAACGACATCATTTGCGTTGCCATAATGTCTTTCCTCTCGTTTAACAACCTCGCTTCTCGTCCCCCCTCTGTAGCCCACATTCGTCCTTCAATTTCTTGTACCCGGAGGGAAGAAGGGACATTAGCAGCAAAACTTTACCAACCAACCAACCAACCATATGGAAGGCAGTTTGGGGATGTGGATCGAAACAAGCATTCTTGCTTTGGATGGATGCTCCAACACAATGTCCAGTTGAAGCACAGGAAGCTTACATACATACGTACATGCGGGGAGGGAATTTAACATAATTTCCTTATTTTACCACAAACACCACCACTATTATCGTCTACTTTGGGATGATAATATTGTTTCACCATTTGCTTTTTTCCTCTGCTACATATCTAAAGCTAGATTCAAAGTCTCACCACTCTCGTGTTTCACCGCCACCCGCAAAGTCCTCATCATCACCACTAAGCGGTCAAATTAAAACGGTAAAATTAGCACACAAAAGTGTAAGAGCGTTTGGGGCGGGTGTGTGTGTGTGCTGCGTATGCGAAGGAGTTATTATCAGTGGAAAATTTAAATTTTCACCCTCTCCCAACACCATTTCTGGTTGAATGTGGAGCTGAGGGAAGACATCTTTCTCACAATGTGCCAAAAAGAGTGACGCGAAAAGATCGGTTTCCAAATGATCTCGACACACACACACGCATCGAGGGACGCAGATGCAGCTTAACGTAACAACAACACTGAGGAAAATAACGTTCATTGTGGTGAACAGCCGTCACCCATGACTCGCTGTTGCCGTTGCCCTGTGCCCTGTGGATGAATAATCGTGTTGCCATCAACCTCGCTCTCTCTGTATCTCTCTCTCTCTCTGTCTCTCTCCCTGTGCGGTGCTCCACCTATATGATGATGACCCATCAAGTTGTGTGCCACATGTGTGTATGTTTGCTTTCAATTTTTCCCTGTTTTGTTAGCATACAAAGACCGGAAATTGGCCACATTATTTTTAATTGAACTATTCATTGCATCATTTGTGTGCGTCACTGAGAAGGGGAGGGGTGGAAATCGGAGGAGAAGAAGTGAGGTGTCGGAAGATGACGATGCTGATGCTGCTGCTGGTGCTGTTGATGATGATGATGATGGTGACGTTATGTGGCCCGCACTACGGACAAGCTGAAACTGAATAGGACGACTGGGTGGGTGGCAATGCTGAACGAATGTCAGCTCCGACCGGCGATCGGTTACGGTTCACAAACGATCGTTTAAGGCTTGCATTCAAATGTGCGAGAAAGGTGGGGGAGTTGGCAGATCTCTTATCGAGTTTTCTTTTGTGGGTGTAATGATTTTCATCATGCATTTGAAAATGAATTCAAACGTCACATTCGATTAAAAAGACATTGCTCGGTCGGTGAGACTTGTTTGGCGTAGTTTCGTGTAAGCGGTCTGAGATAAATCCTCACCGATCATTAAATCTCTCTCTTGTGTAAACGAATGAATCATGAAAATTCCTTAAAATATTAAATATTTATCACCCCGAAAGGCAAACATTGTCAAGGTAATTGCAGCCCTGTCTTCTCTTTTACTTCCCCCGCTTGTCGTTTACTAATGATTAGTTTTATCAGACGACGACACCCAGGCCAAGACATGTGCGTGTGTGTGTGTGTGTGAGTGCAAAGGAAAATTATCTTCGCTGCATCATTGTGGTCGCTGTCATTGTGCGTTCGCTTCAAGTCCTTATCGACAACCGGCCACGCCAGGCCATTTGTCTCCCCTTGGCAGTGCTGATACCAGTGTGGTGTTGTGGGGTGTTAGTTTTCTCCTCCCTCCCCCCCTCCACCCTTATTTCCCCTTCCAACCCCTCAGCTAACGAGATCGAAGACCTTTCCCTTAGGAAGAAAGCACTCACAAAAACAGGCAAGTGACAGGCTGGTCTGGCCTGGCTGGTCAGTTGAAGAAGCGAGCGAGGTGCCAAACAATCGTTCCTCCACCTTCTTTCCCATTCCCTCCTTTCTTTTACCACAGGACATTTTGCTTCCTATTGCCACAATCGATCGGTCCCCGGTTGGTAAAAGTGGTCTCCACACACACACACACACACACACACACACACACACACACACACACACACACACACACACACACCAGCCCAGCCCAGCCAAGCCCAGGCCGGCCCCACCGGATTGCGCCGTCGGACGGCGACGTTCGACAAAAGGTTTTCTTAAACAATCTCCGCCAAAGGTTTTGTTCTTCGTCCTTCGCACTCACGCTGGCCACCCACTCACAGGCCACCCACCAAACCACACGGCACACTGGACACATACAAACACACACACACACGCGCGCGTACAGAGTTTCTTTCACTTCGGGGCTTGCCATCCTGACGGCTCGCTCCGGCAATGCTTCCGGTTGCTACCATCGGATGGTGAGTTCTTCTTTTCGGTGTGTGTGTGTGTTTCATACCCACACACATACACACTTTTGTTACTATCAGGATCCTTTCGTGCACGCACATACCTTCTCACACGTACATATGCAGTTTTGCGGTGAGAGAGAACGAATGCAACGTGAGTTGTGAAGTTTGAGGGTTTTGTGGCAGGATGTTACAGGATGTGGGGGGGGGGGCGCGTTTATGTACGATCCAAAGCAGGGCGATGGAGATAGCAACAGAACAATGGGCAACAATAGCAATAGGAAGCTTCTTAAAACCACGAAACAGCACGAAAACTCAACCTCAACCTTTTGTAGTCTTCGGGAACGCACAATTAAAATGCATTTATAAAGCCGGGTACCCATCAAACCGACACAAAAATAATGCACTGAAAAAAGGATTTCATTATGTCAATCAAGATAAGGCAGCGAAAGGACATCATTATTGCGTTTCCAAGTAATTCTCAGGAATTACTCGCAGGCGGCTACCGGCAGGGAACCGAAAAGAGCAACCTAGCAAATTGCCTATAAAATTATAATGATAAAGTCCACCATTAGGCCGGGAGGTCCCATATGGGAACTCAGCGCCAAGATTCTGCAACACACAATAACAATAATAATAAGCTTCCATTCAAGCCGCCCACCCAACTCCCCTTTCAAAAGATCTTTTGGGGGGAGAGAGTGCTTCTTGCTCATCAGCATCGACGATTGCATTTTTGGGGGTTTCCCTTTCCCAGAAACAGCGGCCAACTCTTGGCCCAAAATAGGAGATACATGAATGCGAAAACGGACTCCCCACTCCCCGTCACTCCCCTCCTCCTCCAGCAAGTAAAAAGAAAACCGAAAAAATACTATGCTATTATCAAAAGAGAGGCGTCCGCGGTCCACAATTCTGGCATCTCATGCTTTCTAATGGTTCCTAATTGACTTTGGGATAGTGTTGCGTTTTTGCCCCCCTTCTTTCCCGTGCGCAAAAGAAAACCCTGAACGGTACGGAAATCGGGTGCGTCCCGGGGCCACGCGCACTCACACATGCCACAACATACCCAGCAACAGAAAAAGAAAAAAGCACACCTTTTGTGACCTCTCTCCTGTGGCAGCATGAAAGAAAAGTGCTTATCATCCCCCTTCGGTACACCGAGGGGGAGATTGTTTGGTGCCCACGCATCGCCTTCATGTGTGTGTGTGTGGGTTTGTATGTTGGAGCTACATACCTTCAATCCCTGTGGCCTCCTTCTTATGCTCCTAATGACGGCAGACGACCAAGGGGCCTCCAGCGGCCGCGACTAGTTAAGGTAGGTAGGGTAGAGCATAATTAAAACCGTTTATTCGGCGTATCTATCAATTTTGTACGCCCCAAGTGCGCACGCGGCGAACCTCTCCGCCACGTTTTCCTCTGCTGATTACTGATGCTTGGGACCGGGCCAGAACCCGCCACATTCCCAAATATGGCGCACAATTTAGATATCAATCACTAATAGCCTTTTAAAAGATTAATGGACTTGGCTTTTTATTTCGGCTCGAATTTGGTCGAAGGAAAAGCTGGGAGGATTAAGGAAGATTTTTTTCTTCGGGGCAGGGTGGTAATTTTAAGAACACACTCTGCCCGCTGGTTTTGTGGAGCAATAAGGAAGGGGCAGTAAGGGAACATTAGCCAACAAGAGCTTTCGGGCTGGAGCGTTGTCTTTAAGGTGCTTTATTTTTTCGGCTCCCAACGATCGCTCATTTGCTGCTCTCGGGCTCTGTTTTCTACTGTTATTAGGCTAATTTTTAATTATGCTGAACCGGGTGCGTGCAAGCTGATTAGCCCGAGCCCGAATGCCCGTGAGAAAATTCTGGAACTAGCAGCAATTATAAGCTTTTGCGAAATACATCCTGCTTGAGGAGTGTATGTGTGTGTGTGTGTGTGCTATTTTTAGAGTTTAAATGCTTCCCACATTTTACATACATAAAGGTTTTTGCTTCATGGTCTAGCTAATTTAACCTTTCAACTCACACAACACCTGTGCTAGACGGGAAGTGGAGAGTGAAAGGAACTCATTCGATCTATGGAAACCCTCATCGATCATCATCATGATTGGATCGATCGGTGCTTGTAGTGGTAGTTTTTTTTTGCTGTTTATCATTACTGATATCCCTGGCACAAAGATGGTCCACCTACCATACCCGGAAGGCAGATCGAAAAAAGAGAAACAATACAAGCTGCAACGGCGTAACAATGCATTGCACAAAGGTTGGAAAGGGCGGGTGATTGATTACCTTTTTGCTAGCCGGATGAAGGATTGCACAGCATAACACTGGATTTAAAAACAATAGCAAAAAACAGGGGAAAACTAACAATACAAAAAGAAAGTGTAAAACAAGAGATAAAAACAAGCTTAAATGAAACAAAAGAAATAAAGACAGAAGATGGAAATAGGAGGAAGGAAATATAAAACTTTCTCTTTTCCACCAAACAAAAGTAACAGAGAAACAGAGTAACAGAGTAACAGAGAAACACAAAACGGGACACGGACATTATCCTTACAACCTCAAGATCCTTACACGGGACTCAAGATCCCTGCGAGGACTTAACTCAATTAAAGTAGAGCAGGTAGCAGCGAGAGGAGGAAAAAAGCAACACACGCGCGCACCGGAGCTAATGGAGTAATCTAATTATTGCATTAATTATGAACAAATTCATCCCCACACCCATACACACACACACACACACGCACGCAGAAGAGCATGGCAGCCCTGTTGCACACCCATTTTCGGAGCCTGGGTGGGAAAACTGAAGGCGAAGGATGACGTGAACGCAAGATGCAATACCACTCCGAAGCGGCGCATTTCACTTCTTTCCCGCTAGTGTGTGTGTGTGTGTGTGTGTGCCTGCGAAATATCCCGGTCGTGTGGAAAGCCATTTTCCTTGTGCTTTTCTTCTTTTTTTAAGGCGTTTGTGTGTGTGGGTACGATCGTAAGGATGTGTTGGTGGGCTATTATAATGACACCACACTGTAATCGATGCAATTCAGTCCCCATTTTCCTCCCTGTTTTTCTTCAAGGACGAAAATGAGACGAATCTTGCCTTAAAGCGCTTTTCCTTGTAATTTTTTTTCCCATCTTCACATTCAAATGGAGCTTTTGGCGCTGGGATATCTTTTTCAGTGGCATCCACACATTCGACAGTGTCCCCGAGTGAGTTGCTAGTGAGTTGCAGCAGACCAAAGTCAAGCGCAAAAAAAAACCCCGAACAGGGATTCAATTTCCCTTCCACGCCAGGCGCGTCAATCTTGGACACACACATGTGTGTGAGTGTGTGTTGCTGTTTTATGATCCAAAACGAACTGGAACTGGGAAGCAAAAAGGCAGAGAGGCGGCACACGCTTCGGGAGGAAATTAGTTTTTCAAAATTAAAATCAACCATCCATTCAGACCCACCACTCGTTCTCCATCGTCTCCTTCTTCGAATCTCTCGCCCCTGTTCTGATGGGGCCACTGTGTGCATGTCTGTGCAGGCGCATCGAAACAACGAACCCGACCCCAAAAGTGCATCCCCATGAAGAAGAAAACCGGCCGGATTGAAATTGGGTAGTTTGGATGAAGGGTAGGTGGTAGGATGGGAGCAGAGGAGGAGGGTGTTGCAAAATTGCAAAACCTCAAGAAAACAGGGAAGCAGCAGCAGCAGCAGCAGCAGCTTGTGAGCAAGAGAGTTTGACTCACTCGGCTGGCTGTGAGCGCGAATGAGACAGGCTGGATGTGAGTTGTGGTGAAACTCCTTCAATTCCTAGGGCTGCTCTCTTCTTCATCTCCCCTACGACCCCCTCCCAAAAGGGATGCATTTCTGTATGGGTGAGCTTATGTCGGTCTCTTTCTTTGTGCGACGCGGTGCGTGTTTTCTTCGCGGCCACTACGAACCACTTCTTCAGATCTCGGATCGGTGTTCGGTCTCTTTTGCTCACGGTTTCTGCACGGTGCTGCATCCATCCCTGAATGCACTCACCGCCGACGACGACGACGACGACGCCGCTCGCATCTTGAGAGCACAGCGCGCTGAGTAGCTCGCTGGCAGCGTCTTCGCACACTGCACAAAACACAACTCCACACCATGGGAAGAAGAGGAGTCTTTGCCTCCCCCCCGTCTGTGGTGGGTCTGAAAGTGAGGTTGGACTGGGTGGGATGGAAGGATCGGTTCGCGAATAAGCTCCACTTTTGGTGTATGTGTACACCTCGCTTTCTCTCGCCTTCGTTCCCCCTTGTCGGTCGATGGAAGCTGGGGATGGCTTTAGCTTCTCTCGCTTCTCCCGCTTTAAAGGGGAACCATAATTCGCAACGAAGAGACAAAACCGACAGGCGACGGAGCATTTGGAGCAAGATGAAAATGTGTGCACACACACACACACACACACACACACACACACACACACACTCACAAACACACGTACAGCCACAAGCACACGCGCATAAATAAACTAAGTAAACATTCTCCCGCATCTTCTCCCCGAGAGGTGGCTAAATAAAGAGACCCTTTGCTTCCTCTCCCATCCCCATCTGCTTCCTCTGCTGTTCTTAACATGCCTCCCTCTCGCTTCTCCTATCTTTGCCAACCTTTCCTGCCTTTCCCATCGAGCGCACAAAACACTGTTTGAGTGTTGATTAAAGTTTTATGCAGAACTAAATTGGATCGCTTTTGTTGCTCCGCTCGGTGTGGTGGGATTTCGTCTTGGAGTTTTTTTTTGTTCTGCTGTATGTGTGTGTGTGTATGCTGCGCGAATTATTTGTTAGTGAGATTACGACCTACAGAGCTCCTGCACAGACGTACGTGAAGCAAAAAATAAAGAACCAAACATGAGCTGTCTCGGTGTGTACGAAAATACTATCAGTTTGTGGGGAAAAGATGATTTGTGGTTCAAATAATAGTAGTAATGCATGTCAGGCGGGAAATAGCATGAGATGACGTCGAAAAAGAAAAAAGAAAACTATAAAAAGCTAAAAAAAACTATAAGAAGAAGTTTTCCCTTTTCTTTCCTCATTTCGTTCCACGAAGAAATAAAATTGGATGATTGCTTTCAGGCAGGGAAAACGGTCGGAAAAACTTCCCCCGGAAAATCCATCTCAAACAACAACACTGCCTGTCACACACACACACTCACACAGACAGATATTCAAAGGAGTTTCTTTAGCAGCCGAGAACCCGAAGGTCCAAAGGAAGAACCCATCGTCAATCGAAGTCACACTCGGTTCTCGTCTCTGTTTCGCGAACGTTTTTTTGGGGACGAGAGAAGATCTTGGCAGAGAGAGGATCGTCAGGAAAAGTGTGTTGAACAAAGAAAAAAAATGAAAACCCCACAAGCGAAAAGAAAAACACATTGAAATAAAAATAAATAAAGCACAAACATCGAGCTCGATCTGTGTTATGGTTGCCTCTACCACTACTACTACTGCTACTACTCCCCCTTTTTCTACGCGATGCAGCAAACCAGCGGAGACAAAACAAGTGCAAACACTGGGAAGAAAATGGAAAGACATAACATAAACAAATCACCAACACACAACAAGAACAAATAGAGTGACCTCGTTGCTGTGTTGTGCTGCAGCAGCCTCGCAGTGCAAAAATCTCGCTGCCCCGGCGCATACATGTGTGTGGCAGGGCAGGTTAAGTGTGTTTATGTTGGGCTTGGGCCACGGCGACGTCGACAAGAACAGGAAATGTTTCGTAGGCAATCAAAAATAATGAAAAACAACAAAACTTGGGGGGATGGAGATGGGGGGAGAGCAAAACACACTACGCCGTGATGCATGAAACCGAAGCGAACGTGATTTGATTTGAGGATGGAAATTCATCATCGTTAGGCCGGGCGCTCGCAGCGAAACGACGATGGCGCGTGTCACGGAAAAGCGTCAGTTTTGTTTTTGCTTTAAATTATTCAACGTGTTTCATGTAATTAGATTTGGCTTCGGTGGTGCAGTTTTTTTTGGCAGGGGGAGAAAAGAGAGGCAACAGTTCAAAGGTTAATGAACGAATCAATATGCATAAATAGCACATTGGATTTATGAAGTATTTGAGGAAAAAAACAATGCTTTCTTGAAACAATGAAAACATTAAGGTGAAAAATAAAAGTTCAAAAATCTTTATAAGATTAAATAAAAAAAAGGTTAAAAAACGTATAAGAAACAAAAAACAGTTAGGAAGAAAGAACGCACTAGTGAAAATAATGCTTCATACCATAAAAGCTAAATAAAGCTTGCTTGTGGTACTAGGAATTGAGCAGTAAAACTAACATAACAAAAACTAGGAAACCACAAAAACACCAGTCGAGAGAGTAATTAAAAAACAAACTAAACTTTAACCATTAACAACATCGCGAAGGGGAAAAAAAGCTTTTAATCGTCGGTTTTCCTCTCTCTCTCACTCTCACTCTATCCTGAGTGAGTGCATCAATTAAAATAGTGTGCCACTTGACATAAAGCACTCCGGCACACATTAGGCCCCCTTATGTTCCGGGGCATTACTGTACCACCCAAAAGAACAACGTGTGGCCTACATTAAATTTAACTATTCGTCTTCAAATCCAGCATAAAGCTCGTAAAAACAAAACACGCTGATCGTCTCTGCTCCTTCGGCGGGCTGAAGCGTTGAACTCGGCACACATACACTCCCTGCTCAAGACCGGACGGGGAGTTTTCCTTCCTTTTTGTCCCCTTTTCTCATCATTATTCTTGCTTCTCCTCCTTTAATAGGTTTGATTGTAAATTTTATCTCCCAGCAGTACATGTTTCTTCGGTTGGTGCCTCTTGCGACTTCTATTCTGAAGTTTCTTGAAGAGTGGAGGTGTTCCTACATCCCCACCCCGAGTCCCACCAACCACCCTTTTCTACCACCCTCTTCTTTTTCTGTCTCTCTCTCTCCTTCTCTCTTCCTTTGTGGCCTCTTTCATGGCCATTCCAAGGCATCAACGTCATTAAAAAAAAGGCAGGTCAAACAGAACGGCTCGGTGTGATTGAAGCCACCTCACCGAGGCAGCCAGTCAACAGTTGAATGCAGTCAACTTTTCTCTTTGTTCCGAGTGAGGAGGAAAAAAGGGCTAGTTCGAAATCCACCCGCAACAACAGGGATGCTGTCAGAGAGGAGTGACAGGACAACCGGACAGACCAGGCCGGGTTGGATGGAGTTCGTCGTAGATTATCGTGGCTCCAGCGAAATAAAATTGAGTTTATTTAAAATCACTCCACACACAGAACACACACACACCATTACATCCTTCACCGAAGATTGTGTACAGACATTACAGGCCCCGTGTTCACCTCACCCTCCAACACTCTCGCACCGTCTAAGGATAATTGAAACCAAGAAAGGACCAATCCGTTTACTTTCATCTTAAAGTATCCCGTTTCTTCGGACGGGAATCAACGGGAAGGTACACACAACACTACACCTCCCGATGGAACCTCCCGTCTAGGAACCGCTAAGTTCATTAGCTAACGCAAACACACTCGCCTGACGCCTCACCGATGAGTGTGTGTGTGTGTGTTTGTGTGCACTAAAAGGAAGTGAATCTAGTTTCGTGTTTTAGTAGCGAAAAAGGGTTCGTAGGGAACCGGCAGGAGACGCTGAACAGGATCGACGACATGAAAAAGCTCTCAACGGGTGGAATGGCGCACAATCCCGGTAGCAGCAGAAGGAGTGCGATTTTCCACCGGTCGCACCCCCCCTCCCAACCGGCTCCTCTCGAGCGCGTCTTAAGGAAATTAATCTACACAAACCGACCACATCCTTTAACCA